>NC_091127.1:88042890-88360390 GCF_040183065.1 Periplaneta americana
TGAAATTTTATAACTGAGTCGCACAGCCGATTCACTAACATTGTGAACTTAAACAACTTCTAGCTCATTTTCCTTCAATTGTTGAATTAATGCTACACGCTCTTCTCTTCGTATCTGCCATATTCGTTACTTGTAGTTGTAGGCCTATAATGTATCTATAAATTGTATTTCTTCAGTGTGGCCTACGTTTTGAAGTGTTTTCTGCTCCTCACATCTCTTGTTTGAATGGATGGCAAGAACCGCCTCTGTTCACTACAACGCAACGTTACAAACCGGTCTTCTGCCCGGTACAGTAAGCACGCATGAGCCAAGCACTGCCCGCGTCCGTTCATACGCGAGTTGATGATCACTGGGTTAGTCTCTTGCCATTGACGGTTATGCCAAATTTGTTGCCCCATTTTACTTTCCTGAATACGTGTTCTGGGGAAATTGGATTGCTCTGTCTGGCTCCTCTGTTGAAATTGAAAGGTCTCACCCACTCTTTCAGTCTTTACTTTGGCTTTGCTTTGCTCATATAATTTGCTCAGAATTCTGATATACTTCGTTTCACCTCCCTGTTTTTCCCAGTACCTGCAGTACACTTGTGTGTTCGACCGAGTTACATGTCTTTCTCTAGGCGACAAATGCTATGTAGAGTGTCAGCTTGAATAGTTACGAATTTTCTATGACATGGTTAACTGATTCTGTGCTGAGTCAGGATCTGAAGTCTACCTGTTCGTTGGGTTGATTCTCGTCCAGAGTCTTTGTCAGTCTTCTCATTATTATCTTTTAAATTAGATTCTATATAAATTTTTGTATATTCGGAATCTCTATTAAATTATGTACGGAATTGATATTTTGATATGTTATGAGTTTTAGGCTTTAACAGTGATTTTGGTTGAAAGTAGACTTTTCGATATCATATAAATTAGCATCACCAACGTTTCTGAACTAGAAAAGGATTCCATCGTCAGAATTAAGTTTACCTATTCTCTTGGGTCCGTTATGTTTAGCTACTTGGCTCAGTTGCTTAAAAACCAAGAAAAAGAAGCCGCATCGTACCTATCAACCCTGAAACGTATATACTTCTGAAACGTTGCAGTCGTTTAGTTCCAGGACACGGTGGAGTAATATTTTGCGGGGCTGTATCAAATATAAACCGAAAAAGTTTAGAGTTTATTATATATATATTAATTTTCATCTCACCGTTACGAATCAAACTATAGCACAAACGAAGCATTTTACAATCTTTCAAAAAGTTTCTTCAAATGAGAAGAATTCACAGAGAAACTATGCTCCATTCTGTGACGAATATTTTTCCTTATTTTTCTCACAGTTGCAGAATTGATCTGATGGAGCTAATTTCTATTATCTTCTACACACTTTTTTTTAACTATTAACACTGGATTTTAAGTGGCCTCAAGATCCAACGGATTTAGGCCAGGTAATTTAGCAGGTCACTCAATATGCTCTATTCTTCCGATCCATTTGCCAAGCCAAATTTTGTTCAGAAAGCCGTTATTTTCCTCCCAAAATGCGCAGAAGCACCATGTTGCTCAAAAGCAGATGTTTTCCTGAAAGACATCGGGAAACAATGCCTGCTAGCTAGGATAATAAAATCTCAGAAAAGTTGTAAACACTTATCAGAGTTCAAATTTCTCTCTATCTGTCTGTCGGTCCATTGATGTAATAGTCTGCCTATCTGCTTGCCTGCTTGTTAACTTCACAGGTACTAGGTTTTGGATATATATTTACTTCCCGATTTAAGTCTTGCACATTAGATACTTTTTAAAACTTCCGGAGCATGTGGTTTTCACATAATATAATACGCACATTCTTACTGAGAAAGGTGCGTCGACATTCCTAAGCTCAAAGTAACATTAAATTCGCGACTTATCTGTTTATACTGATAAAATTAAGAATCTTCTGTTAATTATTACTTTGCAGAATTAGGAATTTAGTCCCTTCCCATTGTCACTCTTGTCTCTTTTAAGTTGGTTACTTAACTGTGCTAAATCAACGAAGCGGTTAACTGACGTGGGTGATAGTACGATAATGTTAATGCTAGAATTCGCTATGGGATTACTTGACTTTAGTCTTACACTTCACGAAAGCTCGGAGAAAACTTATCAGTTAATTTTACCAGACGGGATTTGAACACACGTCTTCGGCACATGAATCCCGCTCGTTACCCCTGAGCTTCTGTCACTCTTTTTCATATTCTTGCCAAACATAGAAACTGACAGGTAGCCAGCAGATTCCCTTATCAATGTGTCCAACATGGCAAAGTACCACAATTTTTAACAACGTAGGACAAAAGCAAAGTATGATACAAATCTCTGTGCAAAGTAATGAATTTTCACTCGTCTGTCTGTTATGAAACTTAGATCCTCTTGAATCTACTAAAATTTGAGTCACGGAAGAGGACGTGAATATAGAGCCAGTGTGCAACATTTTCACTTCCTCCACTGATAATGCTTGAAACCCGGATAATTAAAATTTACTTTAAGAAGTCATTTGTTTAGCCAATAAATTTGATTTATTCCGATTTTAATTTGTTTCTCAAATTGAACAAATATGTAAATATATATTATTAAAATATTACCATAAAAATCGTAAAAAAGATATAAAAAAGAACCGAATGTTTATTCCACGGGCTTGCTCTATGCAGGATGATTATTCTGTTTATTTATTTCTTATTGTAATATGTGTATGTAGTTATTCACACTGCCAGTGGGTAAATACCGGTGGCATTGGTAAGTAATTACACTCAATAATGACAATAATAAACACAATTAATATAAAAACAATTAATAATAAATTAATAATAATAATAACAAAGAGCATCCTGAATTAAATGAAGCACGGTCACTTACAATAACATTTAAAGTAAACCTAATTTATATCTTAACCCTAATTTCGAATTAAAACCCACGAGTATGATATGTTCATACCTGCACAAGTATCTTTCAGCACTACACCCATTTTGCTGTCAACTCACTCACTGCACTGGAACTACGACACATTTCACTGATTCTATCCTGATTTCACTAACACTTCAAAAACAATTCCCTGTTCAAATACTTTGCACTACCACTATAAACTATAAAGCTTCACTGACACAAACAATACTTACACAACACATTTCACTGACGAAACACACTTCACACTTCACTGACACAACACCTTCTTCACCGATACAGTACTTCAAATAACAAAACATCAATTACACTCTTTAAAAAGTTGTGTATAATATGTTACCGTCTACTAGTAATGTCCTTAAGCCTATTTTTAAATACATTTTTGGTTATTGGTAAAGCCTTTAGTAAGTCTACAGGTAAAGCATTCCAGTCCCTGATAGTACGATTGAGAAAAGAAAACTTTCCAGTGTCCGTCCTCTGCCTTCTTTCCCTCTATTTATGTGAGTGGTCGTTCCTTGAAGAGTAAGTTGGCGGCTGCAACCTATTTTTTATTTCTCTCCAGACAGGCTCACCTCTGTATGTTTTGAACATTGCGCATAATCGAATTCGCGTTCTCCTGTCCGTGAGTGTGTGTTCCATTTCAATGGTGAATTATTACGACAACGCTTGAGAGCCCGTTTTTGAATCTTTCCAGTGTCTTAATATGTTCTAATCTGTAAGGATCCCAATATGCAGCACCATATTCCATTACTGGACGAACTAGTGACTTATAATACAATAGAATGCATGTATTGTCGTTGTACCTACTTCATTGTATTTCTTCTCATAAGTTGCGACTTATTCTGTTATTTTCTCTTGTGAATCTTGTTCAGGATAGGGGCTGATGGCTGGCTTATGTAGGCGGCAATGAACTTCCGGGTTCCTTAAAAGTCATTTGTAAGTAATGTAAGCAAGTTTATCCTTATAATTCTGACAACTTAGCCAAGAAATTCTGCTACTTATGATAATCTCATAAGTTTAGTCATAGATTAGGTCGAAGGCCAATTTTTTTTTTGGAATAGACAGTAATTATTGCGATAATAGTGATTACTAATTAAACATACACCGTGTCCTGTTTAGAGGGATCGAGGACTAAGTGCCAATTTAAAGTGTAATAATGGTTTTATAACATAACTTTTTGTATAACTTGATGTAAAAACTCTCCGAGTTTCGGAGAATGGTCAGTGCAACACAATGTTTGCGCCTCGAGCTACCTTGAAGACATCTAATAGTTACTCAACCTTCTGCCAAGTGTTCCATAACATTTGTGGAGTGATTAGCGTAGCTGCATTTATAATGCGTTGTCTCAGCTTTTCCAAAGTGTCAACTGTATCATGTTGATACACAACACTTGTCACAAAGCCCCAGAGAAAGATCAATGGGCGACAAGTCGGTTGATCTAGGTGGCGAGGCAAGGGTTCTCCTCTTCCAATCAACCTATTGGGAAAGTTTTTATTCAAGAAGCCAGGCACTGCTTCATAATAATGGAGAGAAGCCCCATGTTGCTGAAAAACCGATTCTGGGAGGAGCTGATCAACAACAAAAGTTCTGCAACATGTCCCCAGATACACATTTACACATTCCCTGTGACTGTTGCCTCGATTAAGAATAATGGTCCAATGACGGAATGGCTCCAGGCTTGTTTCCACGATAAACGTTAGTGCGCATGCGCATGAACATGCAACTGTTTTTAAACCATTGTTGCATAAATTTGGACAGTTTCTGCATCTTGTCAGATGTAAATCACAACGATATCTTAATCTGACTTTAAATGGTAAACATTTATTTCTCGATCCCTCTAACAGGACACGGTGTATTATAAAACACGATTACATTACTGTTCTAAATCTTAAGGATTGAACACTCGTTTACTAGGACATGACGTTTCTTTGAGATTCGCGCATTCGCATGGCTTATATTACCAGAACTGTACAAATTGTCCAGCAAGACACATGCCTACATGGGATTTATCCTGTATACAGAGCTTGCGTTCCGAACAGCAAACAAATTAAATATTCAACTCCTTTCAGACCCCAGCCATTCTAACAAGGGAAATTCATTCTTTCTAGGTGGTTCTCATTTGTATGTACATTGCAAAAGTCCTTCGGGATGAGTCCTGCTTCTCGTCCCCTTCCCAGTCTAGCGTTTTAGCGATATCATCCACCTCGTTTACGAATCTATGTAGTAATCAGTATACTTGCTGCAACAAGGGCCATGTAATGAGATTAGAGCCTCTAAATATTGCATTAATAGTAATTCCTGTATGTAACCACATTGCGGTATGAGGAAAGAGGAATGCAGACTCTGGAGTGGGCAGGTGAGAGAGCTAGCGACTGTACTGGACGGACGGTCGGACGGATGGATGGATGGATCAGCCACGTACAGGGACGTCGCCCCCGCTCCCGCAGCCACCCTCTACTCCATTTAATTTTAATCATGATGGGTTGTTGTTGCGCACGGTAATTAGGCCCATTGTGTTACAATTATCGTCCCCATTATCAAGCCTTGGTACATGGGACCTCATTTTCGCTAATGAAGTCGTGCGGAATAGCTGTTACACCCGATGGATGGTCGGCCGCTGTGCTCGATCAGATATTCCTATAGACTCAATACAAGCGCTCACTTTTGTTACGACGATAAGTTAGTGTCCATTAAAATTACTTTTTTTTTTTTTTTCGAAGAATTATAAATGCATAAATTTTGGAAGGAATTTTACAAATTAACTCTACCTGCAGTGTTGAATGTTTCACTATAACGTCGATTGTTTTGTTAATTGATTAAGTAACTTCGTGTATATTTAGCTGTCGCCATTAAGAACGAAAGACGTTGACTGTTTTATGCCGCTACGTTTCAAATCAGACATACCTTAGAAACACGACTCGTTCGCTTACGAACGGAGAGTTTTAATCTGTTGATCTTTTATAATTGCAATAGTTTACTATTAATACTGTTATTATAATGAACGACAAGTAAATTATGTTATAAAATGTAGTCCAGTGCTTTCCAAACTTTTTTATATGGTGACACCCTAGCAAACTATAAAAATTTAGTGCGACACCTTATCCCTCAAATGAAAGTATTCCACACATTAATAACCTACTTATACACACTTCAAAAAATGCATAAGATAAACATACACATTTCCAATATTGTTAAAATATTATATGAGACGAAATAAACATTTACATAGAGTTCTAAGATGAGGAAAATAATCACACTTATTTTCACCCTTGGTTTCAATTTTTTTGTGACTCACATGTGCTTGGCGAATCTTACAAATGTATTTTATGGGATAAATTCACTCGCATTTCTTCATCCAGTATTTTTAAACTTCCACGTTTCACTGTTTTGTTATTGGTCATCACAGAAAATCTTGCTTCGCAATAATATGTGGTTGAAAATTGCAACAAAACCACAAGAGTCCATTTAGCAAGATGCGGAAAATCTTCAAGTGAAATCCAGAATCTGTTCAAATCATCTCTTTGGTGTTTCAACTTCAAAGGTGCTATAATATTGATCTCTGCCAAATCTTCTTCTTCTTCTCTTTTTCTTCTTCTTCTTCTTCTTCTTCTTCTTCTTCTTCTTCTTCTTCTCCTTCTTCTGCTAAGGAAAGTCCACTAACTTCAGATGACAAAAATGGATTTCTTATCCAGTGTGTTCAGATCTGGGAAGTAACTCTCGAGTTTATCTGTGAGTAATGTCAGATTGTTGTAAATTGAATCATTCATTTCGTTCTTCGTATCACAGTGAGATGTATTTGGGAATATTTCATAGCTGCCCTCTTTCACTTTCCGAGACCAAATTGCTAACTTGTCTCGTAAGGCAGATATTTTGTCTGTAGCAGTTAAGATATTCTCATCGTTATCTTGCAGACCAGACTTATTCTTGTACGTTATACTACAACTATACACACATCTATGTGTCTGTCAAGGACACGTGTCTACAAGGCAGCTAGGTAAGAATGAAGTGACCAGCGATTTTCTCACTTCATTTCAGTTATCGTGAGTTAATAGCTCAAAATAATGAAATATACCAGACAGTTCGCGATACCCCACAAATCTTCAGGCGACACCCAGTTTGGAAAGCCCTGATGTATTCAATGCAATTCAAATATCGAAGACTTGAAAAATCTTCATTTTTTAACTATATGTAGATTTTTTTAGATGTGGATTGTAACAATGTTAAAGAATAATTATTAATACTTTTCAATGACATTTGGTGACTGTATAAATTTCCACAAAATTGAGAAACACACTTGTGACAAACACCCATGAAACTCACAATGGTTGCAGAAATACAGGAATATCCAACTTTATCGAAAGCTTCAGTATTGCATACTAATATAATTGAAACAGATTATAAAAATATTCGGAACTATTACTTCGACGAGAATAATGTAGTTTTCTCTATTTGTATTTCCAGTAACAGAGTAAGTGGAACAAATTTAATTACGATATTTTGTATATGATGAACAATACGTAGATAACTGATATACGAAGACACCTATATACGCAATGATATTTTCTAAACTCTGAATGCTCTACATAAGAGATAAAAACTTACTGGCGATAAAAATTAAAAGTGAATTATTGAACAAGTATCAACATTTATAGTTATCTTTTTAATATATTTTTAAAAAGATTATTAATTTTATATATTCAGAGATTTATTTATATAACTATGCTATGAAGAGCCATTTAGATAAAAATTGGTTAATTAGAACAAAGATTGAAAGTAGCCTATAAAACCTAACACCAAAGTATTTCTGAAATTTAAAAGATTATTGTATAACTTTGTAACAAACTTTTGGGGATGATAGAGAAAATCAATATGATCAACTTTCTTAAATGGAACGCATGTCCAAAAACGTTTCGTTTGTTAATTGAGAACCTAACATTCTGAATGAGTTAAGAGCCAAAAACAACTTTCTGAGATATTGATGAAAAACACACTGCGAAATGCATGTTGAGATACCTACAACACCGCCTTTTGGCGCACGAATGAGTCACTTACAGTTGAGCTACGATAAAGAGAATTTAGTATGATATTCTCATATGGATGTTCCTCCCTTAGATTGAACAAAAAAAAATTTGAAAAATTGGCACTTAGCACATTTAGAATGTTAGATCTTCAATTATGGAACGTGATGTGTGTGCTGACAGGTCTAAGTAATAGTAAAGGACTATTGCAGAATAAATCATTTTGTTTTCTTCAATGTATGTCATGATGTTGCCAGGGTGAGTTCTATAAACATTACAAAGTTCATGTGAATGCATATGTTATTATATTACAATAGCCATCTGGCATCGAACTCATGACGAATACACTGTAGCCTCACTGCAGTTTATACAGGGTGTTTAAAAAATACGGGGCATAATTTCAGGTATGTATTTCCCACATGTAGACAATCAAAATAGTTCATTACAACATGTGTCCGGAAATGCTTCATTTCCGAGTTATGGCCTTCACAACATTGAAATTCACCGGAACGTTTTTCTTTCCGCAGGTCGTTGTCATTACAGAAGATGTTCAAAATGTCCACCTCCTGCTTGAATACAGACCTCACATCGATGTCTCATTGACCTGCGAACACGATCCCAAACTCCAGCAGTATTGCGTATGTCCTCAGAACATGGCACAATTCGATTCCGAAGGGATTTCAAATCAGGCACCGGAGACGAATAAACCAATGTTTTTAAATGGCCCCACAAGTAGAAATCGAGAGGGTTCAGATCAGTTGAGCGTGGAGGCCAAGCAATTGGGCCACCTCTGCCTATCCATCGATCAGGAAACCTTCGATCCAAGTACCGGCGAGCCGTACGACTGAAGTGTGCAGGAGAGCCATCATGCAAGAAGTGAATGTGTTGACGATTGATGAGCGGAGTGTCTTCTAAAACATGAGGTATGGTGTTTTCCAGGAAGTTTGTGTACGACTGCCCCGTAAGTCTGTTTACAAGTACATGGGGTCCAACTAATCGATCACCAATGATACCGGCCCACATGTTGAGGGAGAACCGCACCTGGTGATGAGATGGAACAGTTGCACGTGGGTTTTCATACGCCCATACATGCTGATTGTGGAAATTTGTTATGCCATCTCGTGTGAACTGTGCTTCATCTGTAAATAATACTAAGGCAGGAAAGTTCGGATTTACACCACACTGCTGCAAGAACCACTGACGGAACCTAACTCGTGCAGGGCAATCTGCTGGTGACAGGGCCTGTACACGTTGCAAATGATAAGGATACAATTGATACTCTTTCAACAGTCTCCAGACAGTCGTATGAGGAACGTTGACTTGCAACGCTACCCTTCGTGTGCTGATAGAAGGAGTCAAGTTCACAGCCTCCAGAATCTCCTCCTGTACTTCTGGAGTTGTAGATCTTGGTCGTCCCCTTCCCAAACCAGGAGAGTTAAATTTTCCATACTCGCACAGACGGTAATGGAGACGTACAAATGTCTTCCGATCTGGACATTGTTGCTGTGGGTACCTCTCCTGGTACAAACGACGAGCCAGCGCAGCATTGCCGTCCGCCTGCCAGCTCTTGATTTGAATATATGTCGCACAGTCTAACACCTACACAACACTGAATGTAACCTTCGCCTCGGAATGAACTGTCAGAGTGCCCTCTTAATGTCTCCTTTGACGGCAACGACCTGCGGAAAGAAAACCGTTCCGGTGAATTTCAATGTTGTGAAGGCCATAACTCGGAAATAAAGCATTTCCGGACACATGTTGCAATGAACTATTTTGATTGTCTACATGTGGGAAATACATACCTGAAATTATGCCCCGTATTTTTTAAACACTCTGTATATAGGTATTCTTTTCTTTAATGTTAAACTTATTTTTAGTTAAGCATTATGCAGAGAGAATGATTTTGGTTTCTTTAGTTTCGTGTTATCAAGTGAAGATTCACATTAAGAAAACTTCCTGATATTAATTTAATTTATGGAAGGGCAATTGGAAATGGAAGCAAAGCTGCACGGCTTTATCAATCAAAATATTACTTTCGATGCCAACCAGTCTGTACCATGTTTATAAGAATTCACAAACGTTTACAGAAACAGGAGTCTGTAACCAAACTTCAGAAAGATGGTCTCGAGTTACGCTATACTGATTAATTTATTACACATACAGGATGGAAGTGAAATATTCCTGTAGAATGAATGGGACGATAGAGTGCACTTAAAGGGATAGGAAACCTATATTACGTTTCGTGATTAAATGCACGATTAATTATAAAATTAAGTTGGATTTTTCAGAAGTCTGGCAACATCGTCGCTAACACAGTGCTCTTTCTTCTCTTAATACAGATGTAAGAGGCCAATGAACTCAGGTCTGTCTCCCTACGCGAACTTCCCTCTCTAGCTACAATATTGCAATATGGTTGCATTGTTCAGTGGCTTGAAATTAGTGGTTTTTAAATTAAATTTGCATGAAAATCGTCCACGCTACTGAAATACGCCAGAGGAATAAATTACACTGAACGACAAATTTTTTACTTTTTGTGTTGCTCCGAAATAAAAATAGGTGAATATTACTAATATGTGTGCCCTAAATCTGAAGTTAAAATCCAAATTGCCCCACCACGTACCATTTTCCGGTGAAAGTGAATTGAATTTCTTATGAAAAGACTTCCCCTCTTTTATTTTTCGCTGCTATTGATAAAATTACAACAGACTAGGGATTCAAAATGCCTTATAATACTTGAAAAATGTGTACTGGATATAAAAATGTTGTTACATAGTGTAAAACACAAAAGGTACAACAATAAAATATTTCATGTGTATAATGAGGAAAAACTTGGAATTCGAACTTACTATTTAAAAGGATTTCTGGATATATTCCGTTTATTACTAGACCCAGGACTGTCTTTTACAAGGAACCAACAAGCATGCTGGATGATGATCTTCCTTTATATCGCCTTTTCATTTCAGATATTTCTTGATGAAACCTTTCCCCATGCTCGTCGCTTACCGAACCTTGGAGGAAAAAATCCAAATGAGAATGTAAAAAGTACGTTTTGTGAGACATATTATACCCTATTTTCTCATATGCAATTAACATGGTTTCTACATGTTAGATGTAGTTGTCTGCCCTAGAATTTCCGAAGAAATTTGAGCAAACATCTTTGAAAGCGCGCCATGTCATTTTTTCTGTAACAGAAAGTTTTTCCTCAAACAAAGAGTCAGCCATAACTTTGTGAATTTGTAGACCGGTGAAAATGGCCTCTTTTAATTTGCCTTTACTCAAACCGGTAAACTTTTCTTTTAAATACTGAAAACCACACCCTTGTTTGTTCATTGCGTAGACCTCACTTTGAGCTTTTATGAAATTTACTGAATAGAAGACATCAATATCTGCTTATTTATTAGAAGTACAAAAGAACATGCCAACAACCATAAGAAACCGAAAATAGGTTTTGGTTTACAACTCCCATCCCGCGCCAAAGCACTTATCGAAAAGTGAAATCATAGTATATCTTAAAAATCTTACGTGATACGAAGAAAAGAGATACATTTTCGGATTCAACGCACACCATACAATCAGGGGCTCATTGTTTTCAGTCGGAGCAAAATTCTTGTTGTATAGTGTTATTCATTATTAGATTTTCTATCGATATAGACAAAATCACGATGCTATTCGCAATAGTTACCGAATAAGAGGGTGTCAAACATTATGGAAAAACATTTTTTTCTGAGAAGACTATGAATTTTTCACTAATATCGTATTACAGTTTTGTGTTACATATAACATGAGCTATTCGCTCTGAAAATTTGCACCCTGTATAAATACAAACATGCAGTACATTAAACTACGAAACGGTAGGTTTCCGGACATGGATTCCTGTGTACAAATTGTTTACATTGATCACATCTATTACCCCTTTAATTTTATAACAAAGTCATTCAATCACCCGGTATAGCGCGAATCATATCTAAGTTACCGAAATTCTTATCCAGGAAAGCTGACCAGATTTTTTATGGTCCAGAAGGGGACATCGGCAATTTCAAGCAAAACCACAAAAGCTTACCTAGTCGCTCTTCGTTGAAATGTCAAAGAAAATACATACACAGTAGAATACAACGATAGAACTTTACACACTAAATTTATAGAGTATCTTAACGGTTTGAAATGCATAACATACGTGACTACTGTATGTAAATTCAATTTCAGTACTGACGCATGCATGGAAGTCTTTCACATAATAGGCCTATTTGTACACATTGAACTCTAACACTCACATTTTGCAAGTACTTGTCTGAAGAATGTATCTTTTTAAGGATCTGTTTATTCCTATACAGCTTCACACTAAGTTCTTCAAACGAGGAATGAAAGTTTCTTTTACTTGTTGACTTGTTACTTCATACTTCTGCTGATGAATTACTGACTGAAAGACACATGATTAATGATACTATTTTGAAAAGATTTTCAAACGGAATGAATTTTTTCTTGAAATGTTTAAACACAATCATATCACTCTCACCTGTTGGTTTGTCACAACATTTCTCATTTTTTGAACTGCCTAAAAATGGATGCCGCGGCAGTTCTAACGATTCTACGCAACGCGAATGCTAAGATGACCAAAGGTAAAGATTGTATGTTCTTCTCAAAGAGCGTAGAATATATCATACTGAGCTCGCTGGTTCTTCTGTCTGATACTGAGAAGCGTTCAGAAATGTGTAAGACTCGCAGCAGTTCCATCACGATCCTTAAATATGAAAGAAAATCAAAGCTTCTGGGAACAAAATTAAATTCCGGGGTCAAAACCTGGGACATTTGTTCCCCGGGGACAGCAACTCAAAACCAGGGACTGTCCCTGGAAATCGAGGAATTCTGGTCAGCCTATCCAGCTCAAAACAGGATGTATAACTTTTCTTTGTTACAGGTAGTCGTTGGCATGAAGCCGGTGGCACAGTTTTGCTGACACTTTGTATTATCAATCCCCGTTAATGAGTTGTCTAAACTGTAGTGAGGACATATTTTTAACAATAGTTAGATAGGACAGAGTACAACGACGCATTTTAGTCGTTAACAGATAATGAACCCATTTCTGACGAATTTGTACCTGTATGTTTGCCACTTGAGTGACACCAGGATAAATGTTATTAGATGGATGTTCGAGATGTTTATGGGCCCAGAAAATATACAATTATGCTTAAAGAAAATATTTGAAAGGTTCTGACGAGTGGGAGCTAAGCACAGTTGGAGTATCATTGTGCCCCGTTTGCCCGTGGACGTACGTGATGTCCACATTACAAACCGAGAATAAAACATGCGAATAGTCATCATCATCATGCAGGAAGGGGAAAAGTCTTGATGCTGGAGCCAATCTGTGTGACTTAGTGTAATAATGGCGTGATACAGTCCGTCGTCAAATTATAGCCTGCGTCCTCACGAAGCGCACGTAATAACGGCTCGTCGCACACAGAATTGGGCTCCTGAGCTCTCAAGTTGGTTAATCAATTTCAGTACTGCCTTTGTAATGTGTGTATAGTGCATAGTTGTTATCATGTCTCAACGGCATTCAGTAAGCCGGTGCATCGAATCCAAATAATGCCTCTACTATCTTAAGTCGTCATATAGGGTATTTCAAAAGTCAGTTCAAACATTAAACCGCTATAGCCTAAATATTATAATATTTGAGATAGGGAAAGAACAAAAAATAACAGTGTTGGGCAAACAACGGGGTTTACAAAACATTGGAAAGATGTCCACCGTTCTCTTGTTCTGCATTCTGTCTGCGGCACCATGCACAGCATTTTGCAGATAATATCTTGGAATATTGGCAATTTCTTGCGAGATGGCATCTTTCAGTTGTAGTTCTTTAATGTAACCTCACAACCAAAAATGGGCCGGACTGAAATCTGGAGATCGCGGAGGCCACATTGTTGGCAATTGCCTAGTGATGATTTTAGTCGGAAAACGAACCTCAATTACGCGTGTTAACTCCACCATTAATTTTAGTAGGTCATTTTACGACGCTTTATCGACATCTTAGGTTATCTAGCGTATGAATGAGATGAAGGTGATAATGCCGGTGAAATAAGTCCGGGGTCCAGCACCGATAGTTACCCAACCTCATATTGGGTTGAGGGAAAACCCCGAAAAAAACCTCAAGCAGATAACTTGCCCGGCCGGGAATCGAACCCGGACCACCTGGTTTCCCGACCGGACGCACTAACCGTTACTCCACAGGTGTGGACAGTAATGGAATAAAACAGACTGTTACAGTAAACGGGGAGCGCTACTACAGCATGTCACAGAACTTCATCATCCCTTCGTCATGATATGGAAAACATAACCTTCATGCAAGATGGCGCTCCACCCCACATCTTTATCTCTGCAAAACAATTAATTACGCAGATGTTGTAAAATCTTGTATCATAAATAACTGTTTATGAATATACTAAACCAAATCGAATTTATTGGTCATTATCTCCTTTTCAGTTATTCTGCACCAATATATCTTTCTTTATTCAAATTACTACACTCCAATAGTAGGTAATCTACTGTTTGAATTTATTCTTCACATAGGCTATACACATTGCATACTGAAAACAAAGCGTTCAGTTCGATCTCAACTGAGAATACGCGCGTCAGACATGCTTACGTGACAAGCGTTGACTGCGTTATTATGACTAATAATGGGATGGACGCAAATATTTTTTTTTAGTTTATGAGTACTAATATGTGTTATATGAGATGTTCAAAGTCGTGCCCGTCTGCGTTCACAAATTCCCGAAATTTTTAATGAAATTGTTATTCACACCCTAAAAATCCTAAGAAATCGAGTGGACAATATAGAAATAACTCCCATACTGTAGACGAACTCAGAATATTACATTAAGAGAAACAGCAAGCATTACGGAAATATATATAGCACTTTTTCGTGTGAATTACAATTAATTAAAAATATATTAAATTCTGTTAAAAACTATTATATTTCATATACATCGTATTCGTATAAATTGACTCGTAGGTACTAAATATGAACAAAATCCGCCCAATAGTTCAGGAGAAATCGTTGTACGCAGAGGACAATCGAATAAGCAAACGTATAAAATCGGACAGACATTCGACTTTATGAAAGTCACTTTCCCCGCATCAGGAATACTGAAAATATGTATTTCAGGCAAATCTCGAAATCATTTTCTTAGCATCACAATACCTTCTCTATGACAAAGTAAAATGAGTTTCACGAAGTTGACGCAAAGGCCTATTTTTTCATTTCAATTTACTGTTTAGTAATAATTCAGCTATCTGAAGTTGCTAATGACATTCCTCTTTATAGTTTTTTTTGCATTACTAATTAAAAATACGTTGGCTACATAAATGATGTTATTTACTACACACAGAAATAACCAGATAATATTTCGTTTTCCTAAATGCACACAAAATTGAATTCTTTGTACTCCTAAAAAATTTAATATTTGACTTTTTATATAAGTTGTGTGAATTTAACAGTATATTGTAATAACTTATTCACAACATTTCAATGATACACCTCTCCGCATATTGTAGCTATTATCTTCTAATACAGAACGTTGGCTTACATAATATAGGTCGACCAAGCGGCGCCCGACCGACACGAAGGCCATGCAACACGCGGCAAAATCGTCTCCCGCACGTTCGGCAGTCCAGTTAAGTCGCTTTGTAGGAGTGGTTGTCTTAACGTTATATTTTATGTTATTCATCTGATTCTGTTAGTATATATATATATATATATATATATATATATATATATAATATATAGGGAAAGATTATACTACTCAGGTATTTATTTTACCTCAATTTATGCAAAACTGATCACTTGCGTCTATTTAAATCGTGAGGGCAGTAAGGTAAAGTTTTCCCTATTATTAGGGTGACCAGATTCACATCGATAAAAATAGAGGACACAAAACTTAAAAAAGAAGGACATTGTTAGAAAAAAGAGGACAAAATATGCATTTAGATTTAGGCTTAGGCCTATATTATACTGAAAATTATGTCAATATATATTTTATTACAGTACCGGTATACTTATGTAAAACTTAATAATATAAAATGATTCTACAGTTAACTACATACGAAAGCCAAGGTAACTATAATTATTACCAAAATACATAAAAAGACCTCACAAAATGTGAATTTATTATTACTTTGTATGCAAAGAGAGTTATGATGGTTGGCAAAGTGTATATTCTGTCGACGCTGCTGCCACGTAGAGGAAAATTACTTGAAAAAGGCGTCAAATCTGATAATTTCAAATTATCAGACATACAAGTTACGAAAAGGAGGACATTTCTTGATTTTTTTTAAATCCGCCCGAACCCCGGACGAAGGCCTAAAAAGGACATGTCCGGACAAAAGAGGACGTCTGGTCACCCTACCTATTGTAGGCAAAAGAGACACAGTGGGTTTTAGGAAATTATGATTCCAACCGTCTAAGACAATCGGCGTTGGTAGCATTAGGAATGTCAGTCATACGTACTTGCTGTATTTGTCCTCAGGAAATACCCCTGGTACTCATTTCTATTGGAGGCTGAGTAAACCTTAGGACCATAGTGGGAACGGAGAATATGAATGATTCCATCGAAAATCAAACTCACGGTCTCCCGACTTACAGCACAACGCTTTAATCGCGACGCTACAGTGCTCCTTCTACTTAAATTATGTAATTTATGAGCAAAATAAACTCGTATCTTATATTTTGGCATTATATGAATATATGTTACGATGCATGGTAAACGTTAGTTATGAAGTAAGGGCTTTCGTGGCAGTGCATAGGTCTATTTTATTTGTCCTACATTTACGTAGGCCTATTCTTCCATTGTTCTGATAGAGATGCTTCATTTTTGCAATTGGAGTTATTTTAATTATTTTGTCCACATTGATTATGTAGGCCTAATGTGGATTTTAAATCACCAATAAAAATGTTGTAAACACATTGATTACTCAACTAGTTAGGTAATGATACCTCTATTACGCAACTAGTTAGGTAATAATCATCAAATAACGTTTGTCATCTTCTTCCAGTAGGAATCTGTGAATGTCCTCTTTTGAAAAGGTAAAGTCAGGAATAAGTAACAATTAAAGAATGATTTATTGGAAGAGTCATCTGCAGTCTATCACTAACATTAGACAGCATATTGAAAATTAAAACGTGTCAAATGTACGGAGAATATTTTTGCCATCCATTTTCATTCTGTCAACATTTGTATTATCAAGAACGCAGAAATTTAAGTCCCTGTTTTAAAAATGTGGCATGAAAATAATTAATGTAAGTTATGAGTAAGATACAGAAATAAAATAGTATAGTATTTTATAACAAATTTTTCTGATTATTATGTTTAATGGAAAGACAGTGGAGACGTTTCTTACTCACTGTATGTTACTGGCTGAAGTCTCCGACCACCAGGCACATTTTGTGAGATTTGTGGTGAAGAATGCCGTTGTAGCGCAGTTCTTTCACATTTCGCCATTACTCCACAACATTCACGTGGTCATATCATTGTCTCTGAGAACCTGTGTTTGCGTTTTATAAACAAATTATGGTATCAAGACCAAGTTGAATCTTTATCTGAATCTGAAAGCAGACTCTCCAAAATGAACAGAAACTGAAATAGTAACTATTGTTATTATTGAATAAGAAAGAAGAAATAAGATACAGCTAGTCTTGATTTATTGTACTATTGTTCGATATTTAAAGTAAAAAAAATATATATTGCACCACTGTTACAACGTCTCCCTTAATGTTTACGTTCACTCTAGAAAATTAGAGAGAGAAATGTATTTGATTCATATCTCATGTTTAGCTTTACAATTTAGTAACATGTTCCTCTCCTATTACATAGGAAAGATAGGGTCATGTATAATTGAAAGGAGATAGTAGCCGTGCTTCGCAGTCGTAGGGTGGGTCAGGTCAGGGCTCAAAAAATTAAACCGCTCCACCCGATCGCATGTCGGGCTGAATTGCCACTCAGAAACAACAAAATCCCATATTCATAACCAGCAGCAAGTTACCTTAATTACTTCACGTTTTACAGAATTGGCTTTCTTACTCTGTGATTAATTGAATTACTTTTCGTTTCAACAGTGGATCATTAAGAACAAGTAAGTGTGAAACATAAATATACAAAGGAACAATCAGTTACAGATGAGTTTTTTCTAATAATGATAAAACGAACCTTAATAAAGATGGAAATTGAACAAAATGCGTTGATGATGTGGGTGAGATGCGGATTTTTCAAACCACGCAACTCAATTTAAAGTAATTCTTGCTGCCTAATCGGTAAGCTCTTGGATAAACTGACAATTTTCTATCTTGAAGATCGGAATTCCAATTATTTTAAGTCTTGCCTGTACCTTTAAATGTGTGTGGCAACTTGGCGAACATCGTAGAAATATACAGAGTGTCCCAAATTGATGTAGGCCTATACACATTTTGAAAGACTATTTCTCAGCAACTTGATGAGACAGAAATACGATTTTAGCGGTTTTGTATTCCTTGAGCCCGTACATATTCAAAATGGCCCCCTTCCGCCACAGTACACTCCAAACAAAGACGTACAACAGAGCGATATACCAACTGGATTGTTGCTAATGGAATACCATTACAGGCATGTTCAATCTGAACTTTCCGTTCCTCCAATGTTTGTGGTTTTGTGGCGTATTCTGTGTCCTTTAGAGCTCCCCATAAGTAGAAGTCTGGAGGGATAAATCCGGAGATCTAGATGAAAACTCGGCAGAACTTCCTCTTCGTCCTATCTCTGGGTCGTCCTCATTTAGTGCGTGGATAAGTCTCGGAATGTAAGGCTTCCATTTTTCAGCTCGCAAAATTCGATGAACACTGAGTTTGCTGATACCAATCTCACGAGAACATTGCCTCATTAACTTCTTTGGAGATTGTGCAAAAGCCTGCATGACTGCATCAACAATCTCGTTATCGGTGGAACTTCTCTTTCTTCCGCACCGCCCTTTCAACACAGCTTACACAGTTCCATCGACTTCAAATTTTGTCTCGGATTCTTGTGATAGTTAACCTTGTTGGTGGTGGTTATATTCCAAATTCAACTCTCCAACGTCGTTGAATCTCAACAACATTCTTCACTTTCCAATAACATTTCATTATGCACTTACATTCATCGAACGATAATTGTACTGCCATGTTTGTTTATAAACAGATGAAAACGTTTCCATGCTTTCCACTGCCTTCTGAATCATACCCGCAAAAATCGTACTTCTATCTCATTTCTATGCTGTGAAATAGTATTTCAAACAGTGTATACATAAATTTGGGACACTCTGTATATCTATTCCGTAAGACTTATTCTTCATATTATATTTTTGGTACTCTTCTTATAATTTTTCCTGCTATTTCCCCCTACTTTTGTTTTATTGATTATTAATCCATTTTGCTACTGACAGCTTTTCGCTAGCCATTTCTCTTGGTTTCATTTCTCTTGTTTTAGTCTCCTTGTTCTTGTTACTCTTGTTGTTTGTCGTATTCTTTTTACTTTTTTCTTTGATTCAATTCTCTTTTCCTTTTCTTACTTTTGTCTATTTCGTTTACTTTTTCTGTTTTTCTATTCTTGAGTTATTTTTTCCAATTTATGTTTAACTAAAGCGAAAGAAGCGAGGACACTGACATAATCACATCGGAGAAATTAATTATTCCATTGCGCTTGAAATCTGCTTTTACCTTTATATTTATTTTCCTTTTGTTCCCTTTTCCTTGTGTTACTAACTTTATCTGTTTCTTGTTGTCTAATTCTTTGGTATTCTCCTTCGTTTTATTACGTTGTCCTCTCTTCAGTTTTTATCATTTTTTTCCTTTCAGTAGATCGTCAGTACTACTTTTGCTTTATTTCTTACCCCAATATCCCTTTTTGGTTTTGTTATTGTTTTCCTTGTTATTGTTATTTTCCATTTTTATAATACTTGCTCTAATTCTTATCTTTACGTTTATCCCTTTCATTGTCATTTTTCTTCCTTTTGTTGTTTTTAATTATTCTCGTTTTTATTATTTTTTCATCCTTCTCCTCTTACTAAATTATTGTACAGAAGGCCTTTCAAAGAAAAGAAATAAGACGGTTTATTATTTTCTCTTCAATCTTGTGGTTTCCAAACGTTCGGTGTAAATGTCTGCAGAAACTTGAGCTTATTGTTCTGCGTTCACATCAAATGCTATAGTAGATGATCTTGTACATAGCGGTTACGAATGCGTCTTACTTATGAATTCTACTGCTTCTTAGAAATGAAAACTGAATGGTGGGATACGATGCCATAAAATAATAGATTAGAGTAATCGAAAAAGGTAAAATGTATCACCAGTCAGAACCATGTGGCTTACTGGTGGTGACCTACGGCTGTACTGTAGATCTGGAAAACCACAGACTCTTTCGGTCAAGTTTCCGCGTTGTAAAGTAGGTGATATCTTGAATATAAAAGCCATTAGTGGCTCAGCACCATGACAAATGTCTGAATAATAACCACACCTGCTACAGGTAAGAGCATTTGGACGCATTTTTATCATTCTTATTTTTCAATTAAAACTGTGGAAGAATCAAAACTTTCTTCCGGGTTGTATTTCTGGTACTTATGAAAGATAATTGATAACTGATTGCTAGCCGAATTTTGTGACTACAGTATAACTAAACTTAAGTAAATAGGTAAGTCCGTACGTAGATGAAATTATTGGGGATCATCAATGCGGTTTTAGGCATAATAGATCGACTATTGACCAGATTTTTTTGTTTTCGACAGATATTGGAGAAAAAATTTGAGTATAAGGGTACAGTACATCAGTTATTCATATATTTCAAAAAGGTATATCACTCGGTTAAGAGAGAAGTTTTATATAACATTCTTTTTGAATTTGGTGTTCCCAATATTAATTAAAATGTGTGTCAGTGAAACTTACAGCAGAGTTCGTATAGGCCAGTTTCTATCTGATGCTTTTCCAATTCACTGCGGGCTAAACAAGGAGATGTACTATCACCTCTACTTTTTAACTTCGCTATAGAATATGCCATTAGGAAAGTTCAGGATAACAGACAGGGTTTGGAATTGAATGGGTTACATCAGCTTCTTGTCTATGTGGATGACGTGAATATGGGGAAAATACGGAAATTTTACTTGTATCAAGTAAAGCTATAGGTTTGGAAGTAAATCCCGAAAAGACAAAGTATATGATTATGTCTCGTGATCAGAATATTGTACGAAATGGAAACATAAAAATTGGAGATTTATCCTTCGAAGAGTGGAAAAATTGAAATATTTTGGAGCAACAGTAACAAATATAAATGACACTCGGGAGGAAATTAAACGTAGAATAAGTATGGGAAATACCTGTTATTATTCGGTTGAAAACTTTTGTCATACAGTCTGCTCTCAAAAAATCTGAAACTTAGAATATGTAAGGTAGTTATATTACCGGTTGTTCTGTATGGTTGTGAAACTTGGACTCTCACTTTGAGAGAGGAACAGAGGTTAAGGGAGTTTGGGAATAAGGTTCTTAGGAAAGTATTTGGGGCTAGGAGGGATGAAGATACAGAGAAAGTTACACAACGCAGAACTGCACGCATTGTATTCTTCACCTGACATAATTAGGAACATTAAATCCAAACGTTTGAGATGGGCAGGGAATGTGGCACGTATGAGCGAATCCAGAAATGCTATAGAGTGTTAGTTGGGAGACCGGAGGCAAAACGACCTTTGGGGAGGCCGAGACGTAGATGGGAGGATAATATTAAATGGATTTGAGGGAGGTGGGATATGATGATAGAGACTGGGTTAATATTGCACAGGATAGGGAGCGGTGGCGGGCTTACAGTATGTGAACCTGCTGATTCCTTAAAAGCCATTTGTAAATAAGTAAGTGAGTAAATAGATAAGATATCTGCAGAATTCAATCATATAATATGGCTCATATTTAGTGCCCTGCACTTGAGTCAATGCTCTTTTCAACCGGTCTAAAAAAACTGTTAAATGAGCTCTTCTCATATTGCGCATAATTTTTATCTCTATAGCGCATTAGACAAATATAAAGAAATTGCTGGTCATATAAGTGTAAGCGCGTGAAAACTTACTTGGAATATTGTATAAAAACAGCGACGTTCATATTACAAATTTCGTCCTACTTCTTAGGCATCCAGCTATACGTAGACGTTAAGCATTTAAACTGAAATAACCGAATTCGTTAAAAACCAGTAAGATGCCTAATGTTCGATTCAAGTTTTCCCATCTCTGTACAACTTCTCCTCTTCCTTATATTCCCTTTACGCTTTAGCTGCGTAAGGATTTCAGGCACATGTCTTGAAAAGTTATGCATAGTAATGAGTACTGGTAATTTTTTATTGTTAATATGATTTATCATACGCAAAAAAAAATATTTATATTACTAAAGCAAACTAATTACATTTTTAAAAATATATATATTCACAATACTGATTACTATCGTGCAATGTTCAAGCATGAGAGCAGAAAGCAAGACATTACAAACTTTTCTTATTCCATAAGAAACATTAATTCCTAGATATGCGTTCAGATCCTTAGGGGGTTAGGTACAGCTTGAAGGAATAAAATTTTGGAAATTTTTAACTGTTTTTTTCCTCCGTTACTGTATCTTGTACAATCATTAAAATTGGTATGTGTAAAACACTATCCTTCTGCTATACAATAAAAAAAAATATATATATATATTTTTTTTTTTTTCAAAATTCAAAATTCACTGTGCAGTCATGAAGCGTTTCCCTCTTAACTCAAAACCTATAAAACATTCTGTGATGAAATTTTTTGTGTATATTTATGCATGTCATATCTACAACATAATGCAAAGTCACTTCTCTGCCTTTGATAGATTGTCTGATAAAAAATAAATTCATTTTTAAAAATGGTCAAATATCAGTATATTTTCTAACACAAAATAAAAAGGTATTTATTAAGGAATGTAGTTGAAAGAGCATGATATTGTAAATATTAGTTTCAGCAATAAAATAAAAGATATTGTAAATATGAGTTTCAGCAATAAAATAGAAGAGAGAATACATGAAAAAGTTAACAAGTTTATGAGTCATGAGGGAAACGCTTCATCACTGCACAGTGAACTGCCACCATTTTGAATTTTGAAAAAAAAATATATATATACTGTATATAAATATTTTTTTAATAATTATAAAAATATTTTTTTCATATAGCAGAAGGACAGTGTTTTACAAATACCAATTTTCATTTTTGTACAAGATACAGTAATGGAGGAAAAAAATGTTGAATATTTCGAAAAAAATTATTGTTCTAAGCTGTACCTAATCTCTTAAGTGGTTTAAAGCATTGATGGTTGGGAGAGGAGGACAGCAAATATTTTCATTACGTCGAAGAAACATGACAGGTTTCTTCCTACAGAGAGAACATCGGCGAATATCAAACTTTGCTATACTCAAGAGCATATCGTCTACCGTGCACGACGATATTGTGTAGTAAGAAATGAAATTATTTATTTTATTTATTAAGAGGTTGGATTTTATAAGCTGAAATAATATTCAGTATGAAAATAAATATTTAATTTTTAGACAGGTTGGATATTACAAATTATAATTACGTGAGAGAGAGAGAGAGAGAGAGAGAGAGAGAGAAAACTCATCCGGTCTTAATTAAGGATGACCGCGAGGATCCGGAAATTAATAGCAAACAAATATAATTAATTAAATATGAATATTGTTATAAACATAAAGTGTAATAATTAAGCACCATTGATTACCAATTATAAAATAAAATCTTAGAAGATTACTATAAAATTATATTGATAAATAAAAGATTTTATGTAAAATTAGCATATCCTTAACTAAGGCCTTCTGAGTGGTATAAATGAAATGGTATAATCTGCAAGGAATCTTTGAGAATTTGCGAGATGATTTTTTGAATTTCAAAAGATGATGATATTGATAATTGTTTTAAAAAATGATATGTAAATTTTGGTAAAGAATTCCGAGCACCAAAAAATAAACCTGTCACTGACCAATTGAAGAGAGGGATGTTATACTTGGCACTAAGGTAGGGAATATAAGGTTCATAAATGGCCCTCTTTTCCTGATCAACCTGATGAGCTTGGTTTAGATCTCTCTCCATGCGTATAGTTGGATCTATGATAATAGCCTTTTGCTGTTGCCTGTTTATTGCTATTATATCCGCTCTTCTGTGAGAGTCGTCTTCAGAAATGCAGTGGACCTCTTCATGAACTTCCCAACCCTTGTTTCGAAGAAGACAGGCGATAGCTCCACGGACTCTATGATGCCTGTTGTTACGCAATAACTCTCCTTTCCGACAAAAGCCCAACACGTGGCCAAGAGTTTCTGTCTCGTTGCAGCCTGACTGACGGCAACGGGTCGTGCTGAAAGCTCTGCCAGGAACGGAGCGCACTGCAGTAAGGTTGCAGGACATCTTGATTGCATTAATATATTCTGAAGACGACAAATTCTTTTTGGTGCTGACCCGTGAATTGGCTCTTGGATATTCTCCTTATGAGGTAACTGACACCAGGATTCAAACGATCTCTTTCGCAATTCATCACGTAGATGTATTCCAGTTGTTCGAGGTGTTATGCTGGCTTCAGGAATTTTCAGGTGCTTGAGAGCAGTTTTCTTCTTCTCTTCAAGATTCCTGACAAGAAGGAGATGATCATCACTGACTTGTGAGAGTCGTTTACAGATGTTAAAATGCTGAATATTAGGTTCCCATTCAGCCTTAGTAAGTCCTAGGCCACGTACTTTTTTAGAAGAATATAGCATGAAAATGAAACGATTATTTATATAGAATTATACAATTTATCTACAATTATTTGTTCATATTATACTACTTATCATCCGTATAGTCACATACGTATTGTTACGTTCACCACTGTGGAGTAACGGTTAGCATGTCTGACCGTGGACGGGCGGGTTCTGTTTCAAATCTGGTTGGGACAAGTTATCTGGTTGAGGTTTTTCCTCGGTTTTCCGTCAATTCATTAATAGCATTTGCTGGGTAATTTCAGTGTTGGACTCTGGAGTCATGTCGCTGGCATTATCACTTCATTTCCTTCCAGCGCTGAGTAATCATCTCAGTTGATACAGCGCCGTAAAATAAACCAATTAATAATTAACAATAAATTTATTGTTGCCGAGCAGCTGCAATTTACTTGAATATGTGACCAGTTGTAGGAAATGGGACCTAAAGTAGGATTTTTCTTTTTCTTTGTTTTTTTTTTTGTGGTTTCAAAAAAAGAGGATGAAATATTGATCACTTAAATATATTACTTATTGAAAGTTGATATTACATTATGTACTTTCCGAGAAAAATGCAATTAATTAAAATTTTCACTTGTTTTGTTAGCAACTATAAGAAAGATTTAGGTATTTAAGAAGCACTGTGTAGTTATTATGAGTTATACATGAAATAAGAAGGTAAAAATAACATTAACATTGCATATTAATTATGTATTAGTATGTTGTAAGCTTTGTTTGATTGTTAATATAAAAGTAAATTTTTCTGCAAAATGAGTTGAACGTAAAGTGAACATAAATTAATATGAAATACAACACATATAGGCTATTATGAAATATTAAGTTAAGCCTGGAATTGACATGAAATACATCCAGAAAATATCAAGAACTAAAACAATAATTGAAACAATGTCTTCTAGCTTGCCATCAAATTTTTCATTCTCCACGTCACAATCTGTTTCGCTTTCACTGTCACGTGATGTCCAATAATCAGTATAGAAAGTTTGAAATTCGTCACTTAAACCTTCTATATTAATTTCCTTCTCCATGACATTAAATCAAAGACAAGCTGATTACAGTACAAAATAAAAGGGACCTAAAATCGGCAATTTTATAATCCCATAAACGACTTTGGATCCCTTTTCTCCAGTTGCCATTCAGTCAGTAAAACTCATTTTGTGGCAAATAATATAACTTCAACTAGTTTAGTATGTAAAGAAAGCCTAAAGGTAGCGCAAAATTTCAAAACATAGAAATTCAATTTTTACACCATAAACTCGTTATTTTGTTCTCCTGTACAATTTCCTTTCACGACTTTAGGTCCCCTTCCCGCGCAACGAGTGTCACATGTTATGTGAAGGATGCAACTTTACGTTCTTTCGGTATTTGGTATAGTGAACAATGTATATTTCTGTGGATGTTTAATCATGATTTTGTAATAAAATTTATCTGCACTTATCCCATTAGGCTATATAAAACTTCACAAGATTTATTTTACATTCCTTACGGAGCTAAAGAAAGAAGTGAGGGGAGAGAATGGGAAGTCAGCGAACTTGAAGGGACAAGTTCGAACGAACATAGCTGAGGTTCTACTCAGGAGCAAACTTCGGTTGTCGTCGAGCTCGGCAAACTTTAACCGATAATGCACAACGCTAATATCAATAAATTAAATGGTATGCTCTTTGATAATAAATGCAATTTAATTCCAAGAAAACTACTGTTTACAAATCCAAAAAAAAATATATATATATATATTTTCTAGTTTAGCTTCTAAGGTACTTATTTTTAAGTTAACAGTGTAATACATTTAAGTCTACAAGATTTTCGCATCACAATTTATTATTATTTTAGATCGTCATTGCCGCGAAAAGGCTGCATCCAACGACTTCAAAATCATTTTGAAAATTAAGCACCATCAGCTACGATTGTGTATGCGAGACAATTTCTTTTGTATTAATAACATATTTCATTGAAATGTCCTTACGTTTCCAAGATTAGATACTTTATTTTAACTTGATCTCATGCGTAACTGTGTGACAGTAATGCGTTGAGAGTTTAGATTACTTTGCCGTATTCGATATTACTTATGGTGTATCCTGGTAGGTGATTAAATGTTACACTAGATTGATGGCCATGATGATTTCCGATGGAGAAATTGTGGAATATTGACAAAGCAAACGGAAATCCCTCATGATAACATTGATAACCTGCTGTCATTATCGCAGTCTTTCACTACTAACTCCATCTAAACTAGCTGGGAATAAAACCAGGACCTCTGCGTGGAAAGCCAACGCTCTAATGACAGGCGTTTATAATTTGTGTACATTTTATTTTTCTTCAAGTCTCTACAAATTGATACATTTTAGTTCGTGCTTATGTATGAAAGACATTCGTCACACCCTGAAAATACTCCACGGACCAAAGGCTCGTTCGCTGCTCATGTGAATTCTGTGTATTAGAATTATACCATAATATAATTAAGTTAGATTTCATGGAATTACATTTATTTCCATTGTAATTTCAATTCTTTTGAACTTCTTCAATTCAATTATGATCTGAAAAGACTCAGAAAAGAGGAACGGGAATATTCTGCAACGATGGCGGTCTTCATTGTGGCTGGAGAAGTCGCTTGGTTGGGCTCCATTGTCGAGTTCTTCCGAGAATTCACAAAAAAGTTGCAATATGAAGTAGGTACAAATAATGTCTTGTTTACGAATATAGCCTAGTCATTAGAGATGTTACTATGATTGATTCGTCTTAGGTTGGAAGTGTCAAAGACTCCTTTATAGTACATGCAAGACAGTTGTTATGATTCGTTCTGTGCGATTGTAAATTTGTCAATGCTAACAGGAACGTGATCTTTATCATATTCTACAAACAGAATGAAAAATTAAAGACTCATTTTAATAATAATAATAATAATAATAATAATAATAATAATAATAATAAATTTTATTTTACTTTGCAGAGTTATGGCTTCAAAAGGCCATTCCTTATTCTCAACCAGATCTGCAATGAATAAAAGTGCATAAATAATAATAATAATAATAATAATAATAATAATAATAATAATAATCATTTATTTTATTTCACTTTGCAGAGTTAAGGTCTCGAAAGGCCTTTCCTTACTCTCAATCAGATCTGCATTGAATACAAGTGCGTAAATAATAATAATAATAATAATAATAATAATAATAATAATAATAATAATAATAATAATAATTATAATTATAATAATAATTTATTTTACTCTGCAGAGTTAAGGCCTCAAAAAGCAGTTCCTTACTCTCAACCAGATCTGCAATGAATATAAGTGCGTAAATAATAATAATAATAATAATAATAATAATAATAATAATAATAATAATAATAATAATAATAATTATTATTATTATTATTTTATTTTATTTTATTTTACTTTGCAGAGTTAAGGCCTCAAAAGGCCTTTCCTTACTCTCAACCAGATCTGCAATGAATACAAGTCCGTAAATAATAATAATAATAATAATAATAATAATAATAATAATAATAATAACAATAATAATAACAATAATAATATATTTGACCTGACAGAGTTAAGGCCTTAAGAGCTTCCCTTACACTCAACCAGATGTACAACCAATACAAGTGCGTAAATACCTAATAATAATAATGATAATAATAATAATAATAATAATAATAATAATAATTTATTTTATTTCATTTTACTTTGCAGAGTTAAGGCCTCAAAAGGCCTTTCCTTACCCTCAACCAGATCTGCAATGAATACAAGTCCGTAAATAATAATAATAATAATAATAATAATAATAATAATAATAATAATAATATATTTGACCTGACACAGTTAAGGCCTTAAGAGCTTCCCTTACACTCAACCAGATCTACAACCAATACAAGTGCGTAAATACCTAATAATAATAATAATAATAATAATAATAATAATAATAATAATAATATTGTGAAATACTATTCTTGAAACTTATGACATTTTTGTAGTGTTCATGATCTCGATGATAATGATAATGGTGATGGTAGTGGTGGTGGTGTTGCTGGTGATGGGGGTGGTGGTGGTGATGATGATGATGATGATGATGATGATGATGCTAGAATTAAAGTAAATAAAGTTGGACATAAAACACGAAATATATAGCAAAATATGACAACAGGAGTGCTCATTAATATAGGCCTACATGTTTGTTCGTTATTATTAATTAAACACAGATTCTTCTTAAGGGGTTAGGTACAGCTTACAGCAGTAAAATTTTTTAAATATTCAACACTTATTCCTGCATTACTGTATCTTGTACAATAATGATAATTAGTATGTGTAAACACTGTCCTTCTGCTATATGAGAAAAATATTTTTACGATTTAAAAAGATTATTTACATTTTTTTTTTAAAAATTCAGTTCACTGTGCAGTGATGAAGCGTTTCCCACATAGCTGAAAAATTATCCAACATTCTGTGTTGAAATTTTTTGTGTGTATTTATGCATGTCATATCTAAAATATGATGCAAGATCACTTCCTCTACCTTTGATAGATTGTCTGAGAAAAAATAAAAGCATTTAAAAAATGGTCAAATATCAATGACCACCTCTGTGGTGTAGGGGTCAGCATACTGATCTCTTACGCAGGGGGCCCGGGTTCGATTCCCGATTGGGTTGAATTTCCTGATTGAGGTTTTTCAGGGTTTTTCCTCAACCGTAAGGCAAATGCCAGGGGATTCGGACCACAACATCCCTGAATATCACCGACCTCATTCATCACCGAAATTATATTCATAACAAATCAGTAATATACTGTCGCCATATAGTTCACAACAATAGAACCAGTCTCTACAATGGTACACAGGCCTTCGGATTTCAACCAAAGATTAACTCGCGATATGACCAAAGATGTTAAAGCGAGTATATATATATATATATATATATATATATATATATATATACGCACATATAATTTATTAAGGAATGTAGTTGAAAGAGCATAATATTGTAAACACGAGTTTCAGCGATAAAATAAAAGAGAGAGAACAAGAAAAAGTTAACAAGTTTGTGAGTTATGAGGGAAACGCTTCGTCACTGCACAGTGAACTACCAATATTTTGAATTTTGAAAAAAAAAATATATATATATGTATAAATAATTTTTCTAAATCGTAATTTCTTTTTTTCATATACGGTAGCAGAAGGACAGTTTTTTACACATACCAATTTTTATTATTGTACAAAATACAGTAATGGAGGAAAAAGTGTTGAATTTTTTTTTTAATTTTACTGCTCTAAGCTGTACCTAACCCGTTAATAAAATTTCATCAAGTGAAAATGTCTTAATGTTTTGAGATAGGTAACCAATAAGTCGAGAAAGTCTCTTGTATAATCGGAAACATTATGAGTTGTTAGAGTGTACAAGTTTTTCCTTGAAATTATTCCTTATGACTATATTATCTCTGATTATTCAGAGGAAAGCCATGTGCCTTTGCAGTTCTATACAGCTTCTTAAAGTTTCTTAGTAAAGCTTGAAAGGAGACTGTACGTCGACGAGAATACTTGCATAAGGTAACTGAAGTTCAATACAAATTTTATTATAAACAATACGTCTCTAAATATGTTACGGCTTGCAGATAACTATTAAATCATTATTCTAGCCAACATAGAAAACAATTAAAACAGTGTTATTTTAAATTAAATTATGTACCGATGAAGTAGGCCTAAATTTTTAAATAATATCAGCACTTTAAGAATGTGTTGGAATTCTGGAGAAAGGACAAAGAAAATACTAATAAACAGGGAATAAGCCTGATAAAGCAATTCGTCTTCATTTTAAAGTTTATTATAAGAAATTAGTTATTTAAATGTAAAGTTACTTAATATGTTATAGCTATTATGGAGAATATAAAGAATTTTTTGTGAAGAAGTAAAAACCTAGACACGATGTACAGTAGTTATCAAGTCTATAACATGCAGGCAGAACAGACATGATGGTCCAAATGATGACGATAATGACGATGGTATATGATATCTATAATTGCAACATAGGTTGCGAATGTTGCTGAAGCCGAATTAAATCAATTATATTTTCTGGTCATAAATATTTATTAATTTATCTATTTATATGAACCATTAGACATAAAAAATGGAAAGGGATTTAAGAAAATAAGAAACTTGAAAAAATATATTATCCAACGTGATGAAATTTTGTAACAACTCCAGGATTAAATTCAGCTATTGAAATTGAAAGGAAATCCATTATATATTAACTTTGAGACTAATAATGAAATTTGACCTCTTCAAATATTCACGTATCACATTTTTATATATTTCTCATTATACTAACTATAAACAGAAGATATTATGATGTTAAAAACATATATTAAGAGATTTTCATGAAATTCAAATCTGTGAAGTCAGACTTTGATCACCGCTGATGTCGGAAAAGTATTTTTCGTTGTGCAGTCTTTCTGTCCGTTTATCTGTATATAGCGATTTATCAGAACTAATGCTTGTTCTGTATTTACAACTCAGTTGAGCCAGAAATGTCCCAAATGGTAAATAATTAACTTTCCAAGAAATCTATGCTTACTTCCTGAAAATCACTTCCAATGCTTTTATTAGTTGTTTTCTTTCTCACATAACACTTCCCGATACTCTTCATCATTCACTGTTTCAACTTTTCATCATTGAAACTTTCCCACCTCATACCTTAAGTACTAATTTCAAAACCCGGTTGTCAAATAGACTGAAACGTGAGCTTTCCTAAAGTATAATTTTTCTAATATATGATTTTTATTTTTAATATTATTTTAACAAATACTTCGATTCATATTGCTGCAATTGTTTGATTCTTAGAATTAGGTGTAACTAAACTTTTCTTCATTTTGCTGTGATTATTATTATTATTATTATTATTATTATTATTATTATTATTATTATTATTATTATTATTATTAATTGTATATTGTTCCTGTAATTGCCGTTTTTATATTTGAAGACATGAGGGGAATAATGATGAATGTCCTTTTTTTTAAGTTTATGGTGTCAGTTGTTAGAGAAACTTATGTTGTTTCATTATGTATATTTATTTGCGTCAAAAATGCTAAAGGTCCCGTGATATTCTTGATTTAATATAAGTTGGACGATGGAAGACTGATGAGAGTCCTTGTAGCCTATTTGATAAAAAAAAAGATGAATGTGCAATACAATCTTTCTTTAAAATTTAATGCTTTAGTGGTTTTCAGTTGCCAATTGTTACTATTGCGTATGTGATTAGTGTTCCATTGTTGGAATTTAAGTCAACGTTTATTTTTGTGTTGTTGTTAGTGAAGCTACATTTCAGTTACTATTGAGTTAAATGTGTAAGATTGCTGTTTTGTGATGGATCTACTGTAGCCTACATACAAACCCAGAAGTCAAAATTATGAAGAAGAAACAAAAGTTGGCCGTGTATCAGATGCTACAAAGGAAATTAAAAGCCAAACACATGAAATAGGAGAGGACTGTAAGTGCACTAGATTGAAGTTTTTTCAAAACGTTAGTGAACTAGATAGGAGTGATATCATCAAACATTTTAATAGTCTGCTGGATCATGATGCCCACAGACTTTATTTGAGTGGTTTAATTGAAATTAAACTTGTAAAAAGAAGATGCCCTAGAAAAGGTCAAAATGAAGCTTTTCTTCTTGATCACACGTATTCGTACAAAGTTAAAACAAAGAAGGATGGTGTAGTGACGGACGTATCTGTTTGTTACAAAAGTTTTTTAGCTCTCCATGGGATATCTGCAAAAACATTACACACCATTCAGGAGCACTTGAAAGAATGTGGTAAAGTTATACCGGATCAACGAGGCAAGCATAAAAATCGACCATATGCTGTAAGTGATGAAACTAAGAATCAATTCATGACCATATTCAATCTCTACGAGGTCGACAATCTAACTTTTCTTTGAAAAGAACATAAAAAATTTACCTTTCAGAGGAAGTCAAAGCTAAAAACTTCATCATCTGTATATGGAGAAATACCGCAACAACCCATTGTCTTATGATACTTACTTGTGAATTTTTAATTCCGAATACAATATTTCCGATCAGATACATGCGGTGAATGTGATACCATGAAGGCCCAAGAGATGCAAATACAAAATGAGTTGGCATGTCTACAACATAACAAGCGACCAAGGTCTTATACAGCAACTGACTAATAAGCTAAGAGACTACGAACTGAAAAATAACTTCATTTGACAAAAGCTAAATCTTTTTATGAAAGAAAAACTGTCTGCAAGAAGCACTGTGCTGTAAACAAAAAAGAAGAATAGAAGAAGAAGCTTTTGCTATGGATTTTCAGAAGAATATGCCAGTGTCTAATATATCGAGTAATATAGTATATTACAAACGTCACCTGACCGTTTTAACTAATGAGAGTCTGTATTTTATGGCTATGGTGAGACTGTGACAAAAAAGTAGCCGATGATGTACTGTCAAAGCTTCATCAATTCATGTTCAATATTCTTTCCCCTGGTGTAAAACAATTTCACATTTTCTGAGATTCTTGTGCAGGCCAAAACAAGAATTTTACTGTATTTGGATACTGTATTTATGTTGCAAGTGTCTGCCAGCGGCTGGAAAAAATCAAAATGACATTTCCGGAAAAAAGGGCACTCATAAATGTCACCAACTGCAGTAATAGAAGTACCTAAAGATTGGTATGAAGTTATACGGCACAGCAGACTTAAGCCAAGCCCATACACAACGCAGAACTGCACGCATTGTTTTCTTCACCTTACATAATTAGGAACATTAAATCCAGACATTTGAGATGGGCAGGGCATGTAGCACGTATGGGCGAATCCAGAAATGCGTATAGAGTGTTAGTTGGGAGGCCGAAGGGAAAAAGACCTTTGGGGAGCCCGAGACGTAGAATGTTAGGAATGTTATGTTTTATTTAACGACGCTCGCAACTGCAGAACTGTGCCGGAATTTTGTCCCGCAGGAGTTCTTTCACATGCCAGTAAATCTATTGACATGAGCCTGTCGCATTTAAGCACACTTAAATGCCATCAGCCTGGCCCGGGATCAAACCCGCAACCTTGGGCATAGAAGGCCATCGATATACCAACTCGCCAACGAAGTCGACCCGAGACATAGATGGGAGGATAATATTAAAATGGATTTGAGGGAGGTAGGATATGATGGTAGAGACTGGATTAATCTTGCACAGGATAGAGACCGATGGCGGGCTTATGGTGGCGGCAATGAACCTGTGGGTTCCTTAAAAGCCATTTGCAAGTGAGTAAGTAAGTAAATCAGTGGAGTGATTATGGAATTGGTGGATAGATGATGGATAATTGAATGAATTATAGGGTGAATGACTTAATGAATGAATGAATGAATGAATAATGAGTGAATGATTAAATGTTTAAATAAGTAATTTTGTAAGTAAATAAATGATTAAATAATTTTTTAATAATTACATATCTGAGTAATTGAATGAACGAATGACTTCATGAATGAATGAAAGAACGATGGGGGTGATTGTAAATTCCATTCAAATTGCGAAAATAAAAAAGACACTACATGGAGGTTTTTAAGAGTCTCTGAATTACATAACAAACATCAAGGTAAAAAGCTCGTATTTTCAAAACGATAGAGTGTTCGGAATGATTGCATGATTGATGCGCCGAGGAATCGATATCTTAATCTTTTTAATGCTTCTTGACATCCCTGTTATTATGCACCATCTATAATATTCGTCGGACTGCCCACGAGCTTCTGAGATCTGAAAGGACGGTATAAGTACTTACACCCTCACATGGAAGTGGCCAAGAGTATCATAATTAAAGAGCACTGGAAAATGCTCGACGTCTCGGACCATTTGTCAGGACCGATCGGACAAATTCAGCCCACCCACTTTATTATACAACACCTCGCAGAAGGACATCGCAGAGGAACAATGAGGGTGTGAGGGAATAAGTAATTCCTGGAGGAATGTTAGCATTGCTGTGTGGGAAGACTTTAAGTTATTTCCTCCGCATGCAGCGAAACGATGGCGAAAGTCAAACGCGCCGCCGAGGATTTCTTTAAAAATTTCCTCTCTCCGCCTTAAAATTACCGCTTCCCATATATGGTAATGATATCAACACGTGGCCCGCGGCCTGCCAAAGACAAATGGTAAGTGGTACTTAAATAAATGTACTTAGTCTCACATGTTCAACGCCTCTCAATTCAAACACCGACTCTGTATGCATTAAGATGAAGAATCTACAGGTTGGTCGTTTTTGAAGTGTGGGATGTGTCTCCCGCGAGGCAATATAGCTAAAAATATCGAGCACTTAATAACCAATAGAACCATCATCTTCGTTTTTCATTCATTGTCCTCTCCAGTTTAATAGTAGCCTACTCTTTAATTCTGTTTTTTTTTTAATTGGAACAGTGTGTGCCATTAGATGATCGGATAGGAAGGGGTTTCATGGCATAGGTTGGGATTGGATTAGATAGGATAGGATAGGATAGGATAGGATAGGATAGGATAGGATAGGATAGGATAGGATAGGATAGGATGGGATTAAATGGACGGTAGAATGGGATATAAAGTGATATAGATAGAATTGATGTATCAAAATTATCTGTTGTAATGGAATAGGGTGTGACGAAATTTATTTTCATGAAATGAAGGAGAACTGCAAAACAGTTTTTAAACTAAAAAGATTACTTATAGTCATAACGATGATATAATGAAAGTATAGTAATGAGATGAGAATTATGGCGAATTTAGTGGAAAATCTGCTAATATTTCCCTCCCTACACCCAAGATCTCATAAGATTTTCTGCAGAACAGAATTAGATTTTTGGTGAAAATTTGTCAGATATACCTAGGTACTCAATAATATTTGCAGCTAACAATAAGTGTCAGTAAATAAAATTTAAGATATAAAAAGTAGATACTTCTTTACAATTTCATTCCAGATGAAAGTATGAAACGAGTCCGTATTGCAAAGAAAAGAGGGATTAAAAATAGAAAAAAATAATATATAGACCTACTGTAGGCTATGTATATACACTAGAGTCCTGCAAAACCGGTTGAAAACCGAAGAAACTGACATAGCGCTACTGAACGCCTGGCTTTATAGGCAGTACGGAAGTACATCTGCTTGCGTACTGCCTCAGTATTCGGTTTAACGAGTAATCGAGTTGATTCGATCTCTCTGTGGGTGGACGGCTCTGCGTATAAAATAAAGATCACAGTGAACCATCCAGATATTATAGCTGCGGATCATCAAGAGGAACAAAAAGCATGCAGCATGAAACTACATACGTTGTAAAGCGTAAATTGCAGAAAAAAACTTTCGGTATCCACAAATTACCAAGATTGTAATTTTTGCTTGCACTAGAAAACTGAATTATAATACTCGTATTACAATAATGACACACTTAAAAAACAATAAACTCGATCAATAGTAAAACTAAAACAAAAATAACTTTATCTTCTGAAACCTACTACAACCAATGCTTTTAGTATGTTTACTATGACTAGAGAATTAAACGTAATATAGGTTTTCCATTCATTTAAGTGAACCTTATCGCCGCGTACAATCTGCAGGGTTATTTCAGTTCTACCCTGTATATGAATAGCTACTGTTTTGGAGGAATGCATTTAGAGTTAATAATTATTTAATTTTATGTTTTGTGATTAATTGTAATTATATTTTGGATTTATTTTCTTATTATATCTCACATTATACATTATGCTCATTTCATTTTCTACATACTAAATTGATGGAAAGATCACCAAACAACTCTAGCCTATCTAGCAACACTTGTGAAACGAATATTGGCCATTCTATGAATAAGTGTTTTCACCGAGCGTAACTTTAGACTAGTAAAACAGATTTATTAATACATAAACACAAGAAGTCAACTCTGATCATGTAGTCTATGATAATAGGCCCTAATAATAATTGTGAACATCAAATAGTTGATATTAGCACGTGTGTAATAAAATAGTTCTTTGAATGACACTTGTTTTCTCTGGAGTAGATCTTTTCTATACAGAATGATTTGTTTCTAAACCTTGCTTTTCTTTTGTTATTCGTAGTTTAGAAATGTGTAAATTATACTTATTTTGTACATTATAACAACCATTGGGAGCCAAAGTAATCGTATTGTTGAAAATAACATTACTGTTTATCTTTTTAAATTGATTTCTTAATAAATAATATTGCAACTAATTAGAATAATTAAAAAACATGCAACTATTGTTTTAGAGGTAGGCCTATACATTTTTTTTTTAGTTTAAAGTACAAACGTCATAATGGACTTATGTACTTATTTCCTATTTTGTTTTATAATGAATTGTAATTATATTTTTGAATATGTTTACATTATGATATTTCACATACATTACGTCTATTTCCTTCGATGTCACTGTGTCCATTGTTCATTGTATTTGTTACTAGTCACATTACTGCAAGTTCGAAATAAAAAAAAATATTTGTATTAAAGTGTCAAATTATTTGTATTCCTATTTGAAGCAAACATATTTTTGTAATTAAACAAAATAAATATCCTTCAATATTATTACTCTGTTTGTATAGCCTACTGAGAAAATGTTAAAGAGTTATTGTATGATGAAATGTATCTGGTGTTATTTGGAGATCGTATTTTCTTCCTCCTTACCATTTCTTTCTGTGTGAGATTTGTGTTCTAAATAATTCGCGATCTTACATGAACTTATGTAATATCGATCATTGGGTTATACAAATCGAACAAGATTCAGTCAATATGTGACGAAAAAAAGTTACGACGTAATCAAATGATGAAGTTATGACGTATACTGTTTAACACTGGTATAGAAAAACGCCAGCTATATAGCGTTTATTGGTAAGAAAAACATACATGGCTTGTGCACGCACGTCTTGTTCTGTGAAAAACTATAACATTGTTTAACATATCTATAAACAACTTTCATTAGTAAAACTCTAAAAGTTTAAAATATAAAGGATACTTATAATGTTACTGCAAGTTCAGAATAATAAAGAAAATATATGTGTTATAGTGTCGAATGAACTGTAAGAATACTTGCAAACACTTTTTTTTTTTTTCAATAAGACAACGTAAATTTCCTTGTTACTCCGGTTGTGTACTCGAAAAATGTTAGTTTCATGTAAATGTGCCTGATGTTCTGTCTACTCTGCAATACATCAGGCATAACCGCTCGACAACCGAGTTATTCGGCCCGATGTTCATCGTAGCCGGTTGAGCTCCGACCGGTCGAATCTAAACCGGTTGTGTGCGCAGTTTTGCAGGTCTCTAATATACACATATATATGGAGCTATATATACTCGTGGAAAACTGTCTGTGACTCAGAATTCAGTATAGAATTATTTCAACCCTAATACATGATAAGTGATTTTCCGCATGTATTGACATTCCCACCATATATATATATATATATATATATATATATATATATATATATATATATATATGTATATATAAGTGTTCTACCCATGGACAGGTCTTTCGCTGCAAACCCAGCATTCTCCAATCTTTCCTATTTTCTGACTTTCTTTTAGTCTCTGCATATGATACACATATCTTAATGTCGTCTATCATCTGGTATCTTCTTCTGCCCCGAACTCTTCTCCCATTCATCATTCCTTCCAGTGCATCCTTAAGTAGGCAGTTTCTTCTCAGCCAGTAACCCAAACAATTCCTTTTTCTCTTTCTGATTAGTCTCAGCATCATTCTTTCTTCACCCACTCTTTCCAACACAAGTTCATTTCTTATTCTGTCTGTCCACTTTACACACTCCATCCTTCTCCATATCCACATTTCAAATGCTTCTATTCGTTTCTCTTCATTTCGTCGTAATATTCATTTTTCTGCCCCACACAATGCCACACTGCACACAAAGCTCTTCACTAATCTCTTCCTTAGTTCTTTTTCCAGAGATCCTCAGAAGATGCTCCTTTTTCTATTAAAAGCTTCCTTTGCCATTGCTATCCTCGTTTTGACTTGTGGCTGCAGTTCATGTTACTGCTTATAGTACATCCCAAGTATTTGAAGCTGTTCACTTGCTCTACTGCCTCATTTAGAATTCATAAGCTTATCTCCTTTATTTTACTTGCGACAACCATTATATAATAATAATAATAATAATAATAATAATAATAATAATAATAATAATAATAATAATAATAATAATTTTATTTATAATGGCAGAGTTAAGGCCATAGGGCTTTCTCTTACACTCTACCAAGTCACAAAGTATACAAGCAGTTAAAATTTAACAAGAAGTTAAAGAACAGAATACTAACATATTACAAAAAAAATAATAATACATAATAAAATCGACACTAAACAACATGAAAATAATACCATAATAGAAAAAAAAGAAAGTAAAACACATTGGAATATAGTGAAAGCAACTCATTTAGTACAAATGTTTAATATGGAAAAACTTAAGGAAGAATATATCAAAATGGAATGTAATAAAATGGTAAAAAAAGAAAAGAAATACGAAAATTAAATAAAATTCATGATAAAAAGGCTATGATAATAAATTCATCGGCTGATAAAGAGAACAAAAAGAGGAAAGGAAGGAAAAAGAAATATATAGCCTATATTTTTACAAAACTATGACAGAGAAAAGGTCTTATAACTGAAAGAAATCTAATTCAAAATGTGCAATTTTAATTTATTTTTGAAAGTAGACAATGTCCGACAGTCTCTGACATGTTGTGGTAGAGAGTTCCAGAGATGAGCTGCAGAGACGGTGAAAGATGAAGAGTAAAAGGATGTTCTGTGTTTAGGAATGGAGAGTGTGATATGGTGTTGTGAGCGAGTATCTATTTCGTGATATGAGAACAAATGTTGAAAACGAGAAGCTAGGTAGCTAGGGTTAGAGGTTTGAAGAGTAAAGTGAGAGAGTGAATAGTTCTTCGCTCTTTGAGACGGACCCAGGACAGCATATTTAGTGAAGGTGTGATACTGTCAGATCTACGGACGTTGCAAATAAATCGAACGCATGCATTATGAACACGCTGTAGTCTGTCTGTCAGTCTCATGTTAAGGTCAGTGTAGAGAGTGTCACAGTAATCAAAATGAGGCATAAAGAGCGACTGTACTAAATTCTTCTTGAGAAGCAACGGAAGGGAATTTCGAATTCTTTTTAGTGTGTGAATTTTCATAAAAATTATTTTACATATGTGTGTGATTTGAGTATTCCAACTTAAGTTTTTGTCCATATAAATTCCTAGATTTTTTACTCTATCACTGTAAGGGACAATAGTTTCACTCATTTAACAGGAGATAAGCCACCTTTGTTTAATTTACTTAAAAGCCGTTGATGTCCCATTATAATTGCCTGTGATTTTTCGGAGTTTAATTTCAGTCCAAACTTTTTCGTCCATGAAATAATTGATTTTATGTCATTGTTTACTTCATTTATTGCGTAATTCACATATATAGATATACACACACACTTTGTTAACTTTTTTAGCTTTTGAGTTGCAATCGTAAAGCAGAATATAGCCAAATTGAGCTGCGTTTGAATCATCCATAGACAGATTTTGTAGGTTGAGAAATTCACACTGCGACATGTCACCTTCATCCACTGAACTCGTGGAAGACTGTCTGTGACTCAGAATTCAGTATAGAATTATTTCAACCCATAATACATGATATGTGCTTTTCCGCATGTATTGACATTCCCACCATAATAGTGGACCTGATAGCACCTGCAGTCTCTCTTGGCAACAGACCGAAACTAACGATGGAAACCAAAGAATCAATCTCACAGCGAAAGTTTCCAGGATAAGAGAACTAATCTGCCAGAACATTTTTGTGCAACTAAATGCGATTAAAAACCCTTGTAAAACAAAGGCACTTCAAAATTATTCACTGGAACTAATCGTCACAAGTAGTGTTGGTACTTCTATTACTTCATCAGGCGTCGGAAGGACAAGAAACTTTCACATGTTAGCGCGTTTCATTGCGGATTTTTTGTCCAGTTATATATTACTGTATAGTCAATTTATGGAACTAGAATTAACAAATTTTTGTTTCGATCTGTTCGTCGCTGGTTAATTGTACAAGTAACTTGCTTTCGAAAATGAAACAGACTCTATTATTAGTGTCCTCCGATAGAAAAGGATCGTTATAATATGTATAAGAACATCTTCATGTCGTTTATAATAACTTTGAAAGTTACTGACCGATGTTTGAGTAAGTTAAAGGCTTGTGCAGGAAGTTTCAAAATTAATCCCATGTTTTGAAGAAATTCTAAAATGAAAGATGTCGACAGAAATTCCACTCGTGTGAACAGGAATCTCATTACACTAAAGATCCTTTATGGCTGCAAAATAATTCCAAAATACGAGTACAATAAAATACTATAGGAAGAAAAACTAATTTGTTTTCAAATCCTAATGCTTGCTTCTACTACGGAATTAAGACTGTTTTAATGTAACAAATGGTATTTCAAGCGAACAAAGAATGGATAATGAATTAATTAACGAACTAACGAACAAAGGAACGAACGAATGAATAATTAAATATATCAATTAATTAATTGCTATATGATTAAATTATCGTAATGATCGAACCGTTAAGATATGTATTATTAACACCACTCATATAAATTGAGGGAAAGAAGACAGAGGCGGACACTGGAAAGTATTCTTTTCTCAATCGTACTATCAGGGACTGGAATGCTTCACCTACAGACTTACTAAAGGCTTTACCAAAAAAAATATATTTAAAAATAGGCTTAAGGACTTTACTCATAGACGGTAGTATATTATATTCTTATTATTGGCGTAATTGATATATTGTTATTTGAAGTGTTGTATTAGTGAAGAAGTGTGTTGTGTCAGTGAAGTGTGAAGTGTATTGTCAGTGAAGTGTGTTATGTAAGTGAAGTGTTTCTGTTAGTGAAGTTTTATAGTTTATAGTGGCAGTGCAAAGTATTTGAACAGCGAAATGTTTTTAAAGTGTTAGTGAAATCAGGGTAGAATCAGTGAAATGTTGAAATGTGTCGTAATTGCAGTGCAGTAAGTGAGGTGTCAGCGAAATGAGTGTAGTGCTGAAAGGTACTTCTGCAGGTATGAACATATCATACTCGTGGGTTTTAGTTCAAACTTAGGGTTTAGATACAAATTAGATTTACTTTAAATGTTATTTTAAGTGACCGTTCTTCATTTAATTTAGGATGCTCCCTGTTATTATTATTATTATTATTATTATTATTATTATTATTATTATTATTATTATTATTATTAATTGTGTTTATTATTAATTGTTATTATTGAGTGTAATTAGTTACCACTGCCCCCGAGTATATACCCATTTGCAGTGTGAATAAATACACACATACATACAACATCGCATAGATACCAAAATTTTATATTCGAATCCTTCCTCGGACAAGGATATTCGTCTGTTGTCAATAAGAAGTTTTATTTTATTTAGTGACGTAGTCACACTGTATAAACTCTGCAGTTACCTGTAGTCGTTGAGATTAGTGATAGCTAGATAATATTTATGTAGGTGAATCCGAGATTTCGTGTTGGGATTACCTGACATTCGCCTTACATATGGAGACCAGATAATCAGTCCAAGAAGAATCTGAATTCATGTCTCGGAACAAGAGTCGAGCTCGCTAACCCCTAAGCTACGCTGGTAGTTTAGCGATACATCTTACGTAGAGGCAAGGCATCGTCTATCTCTAATTTACAAATATAAAGTGAAGTTTCAGCTTATATCCAGTTCCTGTAAAATCTAAAAAGCTGAGAAATTAACCTGGGCGGAAAACCCATCCGTGCTCTGGAAAACCGTCGAACAGAAAAAGAAGAAGTGGAAGAACAAACACATAATTTATGAACATACAAATTTAGATTTGAGCATGGCTAAATGATTACGTGTGAAGACTCAACTATTTGAATGGTTTTATTAATACTGGAAAGATTGCATTGATTTATGAAGATTCCAGTAATTGAATGGATTTATTAACGCTGGAATGATTGTATTAATGCATGATTACTGAAGTTATTGAATAGTTTTATAAACACTGGAATAATTGCATGAATTCATGAAGACTCAAGTATTTGAGTGGTTTTATTAATGTTGGAAAGATTGCATGGATTTATGAAGATTCCAGTAATTGAATGGATTTATTAACACCGGAATGATTGTATTAATACATGAATACTGAAGTAATTGAATAGATTTATAAACATTGGAATAATTGCATGAATTCATGAAGACTCAAGTATTTTAATGGTTTTATTAATGCTGGAAATATCGCATGCATTTATGAAGATTGCAGTAATTGAATGGATTTATTAACACTGGAATGATTGTATAAATGCATGAACACTGAAGTAATTGAATAGTTTTATAAACACTGGAATAATTGTATGAATTCATGAAGACTCAAGTATTTGAGTATTATTAATACTAGAAAGATTACGTGAATGTATTATTCAAGTAATTGAATTGTTTTATTAACACTGGGATGATTGTATGAATGTATGAATGCTGAAGTAACTGAATGGTTTTATTAATGCTAGGATGATTTTATGAACGTATGAAGATTTAAGCAATTGAGTGATTTTATTAATGCTGGAATTATTGTACAAGGTAGGATAGAAAAGTAACGTACAACAATTATTTACGGAATACTATTTTGGTTAGGACGTTCAAAGTTGGCAAATAGTTAGTTTGAATGGCTCGGTCAGGTGTCACCCTAGCGCAACGAGCGGTAATTACCGAGTAAATATGGCATGTGTGCTAGCATCGTCCACTTGTGTAGTCCGACGTTCTGGACGAACAGTGACCGCTGCAACACCACCCAATGTTAGAGGCATTGAGGCAGCAATCACCCACCGTACAGTCCAGACTTCGCACGTCTAACTTCCACGTCTTTGGACCAATCAAGAAATTCCTAGGAGACCAACGCTTCAGTTCCGATGAAGAAGTGAAATCAGTCTTGTGCAGGTGCTACATGCCAGAAAACGGAGTTTTATGAACGAGATGTTCTGAATCTGGTGTCACGATTAGAGAAATGTGTCGAGAGACTTTGTTCCTGTATTTAAAAATAGGTAAACTCTGTGTGCATTATTTCGTTTTGTTTACATATTAAATATGTTGACACAAAAATTGTTGTCCATTACTTTTTGATCCTCCTATGTATGAATGTATGAATACTCAAGTAATTGAATCGTTTTATTAATGCTGGAATGTTTGTATCAATGTATGAATACTCAAGTAATTGTATGGTTTTATTAATGCTGGAATGTTTGTATCAATGTATGAATACTCAAGTAATTGAATAGTTTTATTAATGCTGGAATGTTTGTATCAATGTATGAATACTCAAGTAATTGAATGGTTTTATTAATGTTGGAATGTTTGTATCAATGTATGAATACTCAAGTAATTGAATGGTTTTATTAATGCTGGAATGTTTGTATCAATGTATGAATACTCAAGTAATTGAATGGTTTTATTGACGACTGTATGAGTGTATGAATATTCAAGTAATTTAATGTCTGTATGGATGCTCGTACAATTTAACGATCGAGTGAATGCTCACGTATATTGTGCAGTGAATTTACAAAGGAATATTTTAATGATTGAATGGAGAAAGGATGGATGCGTAAATTATTGAATAAATAAATAAATAGTTCTTCAGGTAAAATTTGTTTGCAAAAATTCCTCCACCGCCCTTCAGTGTGAGTCCGTCCTTGGCTCAACTGTCCATTCGTCAAGCTCTGTAAGAAATTAGGGAGTGAGTGCCTTCATATACACACAACAATAATATTATCTATATACATCCTGCTGGACGAGAACCTCGGTACGAGCTTTCCAACGAGCTGCATCCATACTTTTCTGTCGATAATGATGGTAATGATCATGATGATGATAGTGACGGATTGAAATAGGCGGTTGTCTACCTCGCCCAGCCATACTCCCCCATGTAACTACGTACGGTATGTATGTGTGTTTATCTCGTTGTCAAGACAATACATCTTTGCTGGACACACCCTTTTATTTTGCGAACAACTACAGCCGGTACCCAACGTCCGTATTGTGCTAAGCCGGCCGCATGTCACGTGAGGCTAGGTTTGCCTTCTCCGGCGGTTGTAGCTTATTGTTAAAATGTAGTAATTACAAGCATTTGAGAGGCTAAGTTTAATCTTTATATCCATGTTTTCAATCGCAAATTGGAAGCAATTACAAAATATAGCTTTCTTCTTCATTTCTCAAGGGCCGAACCATAGTTGTGTGTGATTTATGATGGACAAAGGTTGTGGGGAAAATTTAATTACTATTTTCTTGTTCTCTCTCATTTGTATTCTACGATTAATATTATGCTTTATTAATATTTCACTCTAAACTTCCAAAACGGTACTGTATAGGATAAGTAGGACAAAATACAGACGCGAAATTATCTTACGTTAGTAATGTTTACTAAAATGGCTATTGTACAGAGACCGGTAAATCAGACAAGACTCACGCCCGTACCTGCTTGCCGTCAGGCTAGGGTTCCGGTGACGCTACAAAGCAAGTTAACTTTTAGCCTGAACCCATTGAGCCCGGGTTTTATAGGTTCAGTCCAGGCGGGACCCAAGAAAGTCTGCCTGTTTGCTCGTATTATAAGGTAGAGTGACTTGCATTCACGGAAGCCAGTCTGCGCTGGTTAAGATGAAACAGTACTAGTTTGAAACCTAAGTTCATTGGCTATTTAGTCGCTTCAAAAAATCTTTATCTTATAGTCCAACATGGCAGATATTTCTTGATTAAAGAAACACAGTTTTACGATTTATTGCGCTACAGAATTCATAAAATAATAAGACAATATTATACATTTCATATTCCAGCAAAGTGCATCTGACTCAACAAAATAGTAACATTTCGTAACTTGTGACTAGTTGAGAAGGGAAGGGAAGGGAAGGGAAGGGAAGGGAAGGGAAGGGAAGGGAAGGGAAGGGAAGGGAAGGGAAGGGAAGGGAAGGGAAGGGAAGGGGAGGGGAGAGGAGAGGAGAGGAGAGGAGAGGAGAGGAGAGGAGAGGAGAGGAGAGGAGATTATAGAAAAATATTTCATTTTGACTTTTTCCTTATCAACAATTAAAAACCTCATGAATACCTGTAAAATGTATAAAAGTTTTTCGTTCTTCAGAATATTGATTTGCTATTTAACTTCTGAGGGACAGATTTCTTTTTATTTATGAAGCTGAAAGTTTGAATAATTTGCATTAAATTTATATTACTACGATGAAAAGGATGAATAATTTGCATTAAATTTATATTACAACGATGAAAAGGAAAGTGCAAGTAATTTATAATAACTGTTGGCATTTAATGGATATTATGTTGACGAGAAATAGTTTTCTTTGTCTTTATTAACGGTACGTTTCAGAAGAAAACAAATTAAGTTTTCACTAGTTTGTCTATATCTATAGGCTTCTTGTTAGGTTTGAATGACTTGGTTCATATTTATCATGCATCTGAAAGCAGCAGTCTGGTGCAGGTCCGCGGAACCCAACAGTCCTTTCGGGTCACTCGTAGGACTGTTTGGGAGTCACGTGCAACCACATTGCCTGCTTGCTTGAGAGGGAAGGTTGCAGGCGGGCGAACGATACGAAGCGTAAGCCCGCTCACGGACGTAAACAGTCAAGGGCAAGTCTGATCGACAGTTTGCCTGTCTCTGCTATTGTATAGTGAAAGAAGAAAGAAAAGATACGAGGAGGAAAACCAGAAATAAAAAGAGAACAAAGAAAATAATGAAAAGGAAAACAGAATATAGTAGAAAATAAAAGAAGAAAAAAGGGGAAAAGAAGAAATAAAATATTTGAAGACAAGAAATGAAAAGAAAAATTGAAAAGGAGAAATAAAGGTAATAAGAGTAAAAAGTTAAAAAGTATAAATTAGCTAAGAAAATAATACGGAAGGAGTAAGGAAGAACAAGAAACACTTTATAGAAAACGAAAGAAGTGGAGGAGAAATAAATTAGAAAAAAGAAAAAGGGTAGAAATATAAGAAAATGAAGAGTCATGCAGATGAATAGGATTGAAAGAAGGCGAAAAGAATAAGAAAGAGAATGAATGAATGGAAAAGAAGAAAAAGGAAAAATAAAGGATAGAAAAGGAGAAGCAGAAAGCAAGAAATTGAATAGAGAAAGAGAGAAAAGGAAAATAATTAAGAAAGAAAAAAGTGAAATATGGAAGAAAAGGAAGAACGATCAAGAATAATAGAAACAAAATAAGTAAAATAGTGTAAGAAACATAGATTGGGAAGACGTTGAAGAAAGAGAAAGTGTAAAGGAGAGGAGAAAACATTATTGCTTTTCTTCTACAATTTGAAATAACCTTCCTAAATAGATGATGTTCTAGTAACTTACACATATGTATCTGGAGTAAACTGCAAAGTTAGAAACATTATAAATCTCGGGTAACAGTATACAAATTAGCTTACCGTATTTATAAAAAGTTATGTAGAAAAATTAGAATGTAAACGTCATAATAGTGACGTGAATAGAGGCAAGATTGTTATTATTATTATTATTATTATTATATTATTATTGTTATTACTATTATTATTATTGTTATTATTATTATTATTATTATTATTATTATTATTATTATTATTATTATTATTATTATTATTATTATTATTTGCAAACAATTATGCTGTGTTTCGTGCAGACAGAATTTTTGTAGACACTAACAAAACAAGGGGTGGTGGAGTCCTAATAGCGATTAATAACCAGTTACCTTTTACATATCGCCGATATGATTTAGAAATTATCAATGAATGTGTTTGGGTTGAAATTAAAATGGTTGATGGTTATAACCTGTTAATCTGAAATCATTACTTCTCACCTGATACAGATCATAATCATTTAAAATCTTATCTCAATTTTATTGAAAAACCCTTGATACCCAAAATTTTATAATCGTCTTCCTTGGGGACTTCAACGCTCCTGGTATGGACTGGTCTACTGGTTTTAATCTTAATGACATTCATTATTACTCTAAAATTAAGTCCATGGATTTATATTCCTCGTCTTGCCTTCTTGGTTGAATTCAAATCAACTTAACTGTTAGTAGCAAAAATGTACTTGATTTGGTTTTTACTAATGTCTATAATAATTCAGTTAAAGTCGCTGATCACTCTCTAGTTCGTGAGGATAATTATTACCCATCTATTTCAATCGATCTTGAACTAAATTTATCGTTACATGCATATTACCATAATAGTTGCAATAATAGTTCCTACTTAAATTATTCTCAAGGTAATTACCTGAATCTCTATTCTATTCTGAAAAATTATGATTGGAACAGTATTTATCAGATTATATGATGTAAATGCTGCCACTAATTCATTGACTCAAGCGATAAATAATGCTATATCTCTGTCCGTCCCAGTAACTTTTGTTAAAAAGTCACACTATCCTAAATGGTTTTCAAACAATTTACGTCAACTCATAAAGCAAAAAATTAAAGCGCATCGGAAATTTAAAAAATACAAAACCGATCATCATTATCAAATTTGTTTTTAATCTTAGAAAACAAGTCAAAGCTATGATTAAATTGGACAAATTTAAATGGTTACAATCGATTGATGATAATTTAAAGAATATACCAAATAAATTTTGGAAATACGTTGCGTGTTTTCGTAAGACTAATAATTATCCAACAGAATTATTAGTAAATGGGGTTCACATCACGGATCAAATTCAAATTGTTAATGCATTTGCTAGTCAATTTAAATCTGTTCAACAAAATTATAACTCTAATTTCTTTACTTACGATTCTAATATTACTTACTGTTTGCCCCTACCTAAAATAACAATCGCTGATGTAACTAAAGCCATTAAAAAGCTGAAGCCTAATAAATCTAAAGGTACTGATAGCATTCCTAATTTTATAATTAAGGGATACTTTGGTATTCTCATACCTGTTTTAACTTATTTATTCAATCTCAGTTTAAAAAGAGGAATTTATCCTTCACTATGGAAGGAAGCGTCTAATATTCCTGTTTTTAAAAATGGCAATAAAAACAATGTTACTAATTATAGACCTATTTCTATCCTGAATAACTTTCTACAATTTTTTTTTAAATTATACACAAACACATTTCTTTTTATGTCAAAAATAAGATCAATTCAGCACAACATGATTTTACTAAAGGTAAATCTACAACTACTAATTTAGTTTCCTATCTCAATCTCATTATGCCTGTTGTCGAAACTCAAGGTCAAATGAACTTAATTTATTTTGATTTAACAAAGCATTTGATGTTGTTCCTCACAAAATTTTATTAAATAAATTAAGTAATTTTGGTCACTCCACTAACTACGTGAATTAGTTTGAAAGCTATTTAACAGATAGACAATCTTGTGTTAGACTAGATAATTCTCTTTCGGATCCATTTAATAGTTTATGTGGAGTTCCTCAAGGGTCTACTTTGGGGCCTCTCTTATTTTTTATTATTTATGAATGACATAAGTAAAAGAATAAGTTCTAGCTGTCTTTTATTTGCGGATGATCTCAAAATCTTTCGCAAAATTAATAGTTTGGGTGATTATCAAATTCTTCAAAATGATATTAATTCAATTGCACTTTGGACTGTTGAAAATGGAATGAAAAAAATCAATCCAAAACTTTTGCTATTTCCTTCTCACGTAAAACAACCTCCCAAAAATGTAATTATTCTCTTAATAATATCATAATTACTAGGTAAGATAGTATAAGGGATCTTGGTGTCTTACTTGATTCTAAATTATATTTCCATGATCATGTGCAATATATTTATACCCATTCATTAAGAATGCTTGGTCTAATCAGAACTATAACTCATTCTTTTTCTACTTCTATGTGTTTATTAATTTTATACTATACATTGGTCAGATCCAAACTTGAATATGCATCTGTAGTATGGAACTCCATTACTTCCACTGACTCGGCTAAGCTAGAGAATATTCAAAGAAAATTTATTTCCCTGTGTTCTTACAGATTTTTACCTAATTCTGATGATTATAAATATGAGATTAACTGAAAATATTTTAATTTCGGTAGTTTATTTGCCAGACGTCAAGATCTTGATTATTTATTTTTTTGTAAAGTTCTTAAGGGTGATATTGATTGTGAATCTTTCCTAAGCAATATCAGTCTTCGTATTCCTGCTAAGGGTTTAAGATTTCATAAAATGTTTTACAATAGAAATTCTAAATCTCTCTCTCCGGTCTGCAGATGTATAAAATATGCTAATTTGCATGGATCTAACTTGGATCCATTTAATGTGTAGTATATGCTATGGAGTTTTATGTCAGTTTAATTTATGTCTTTTGTTTAAATTTGTATTTTAATATTATTGTCGTTACCTTTTATATTATTTTGTTGCTTATTCATTTACATGATTCCATTCATTTTCAATTACGATTACTTTTAATTGTCATTAATTAAGTATTTTAGTCATCCATTTTATTCCGTCCATCCAATGTCATTATTGTAGTTGTATTATAATATTCTCGTCATCTTGCATATCTTTGTAATAAGGTACATGTGCCAAATAAGGCCCACTTAACGTATGAAGATCTATTGTATTGTTACTGAAGGATATAAAATTCTGAAAATTGTACTAAAACATACTTCAGGGTGAGCAGTAAAGAATACGTGGTCTTAGATTTAGAGTTATTGAAAAACTTGTCTATAATAGTGCAATATTTAAAATGAGAGTAATGGGCCTTATTTGGCACACTCGTTCCAAATAAGGCCCATGTGTAAATAAATAGTGATTACGAAAGAAAATAGATATCAATTAAATTACAATAATTGTATTTAAACGAAATGAACTACAAAAATAATATTCAAAGTTAAGTAGACGAAAAACACATTCTGGACAAAGCAAATGGATATTTTGTCCTTAGGCTAAAGATCACACTCTGAGTAAACAAAAAAAAAAAAAAAACTGTTCTTAGGCTAAGATCACATTCTGGGCAAAGAAAACTGAATATTTTCACTGTTGTCTGAAGATTACACTCTGCACAGAGAGAACTAGTATATTGTCTTTAGTCTAAGAGACCTTCTGGGAAAACAAAACAGAATATTTTGTCCTTAGCCTAAAGATTACACTCTGCAAAAAGAAAAGTTGTATTGTGTCTTTCACTTAAATATTACAGTGTGGGCAAAGAAAACCGGATATTTTGTCCTTAGCCGTAAGTCCAACGCATTCTTCATGAACATAAGTTGAACACTTTACACAAAGTCTCATGTCAGCAATACGATCTTTTGTGCATAAATAGCAGAACCAACTTTCTTTTCTCACTCTTTTAGTTTGAATGCCACTCGGTCCAGCTTCAAGAAGATCTTTCACGGAAGGCACAGGACATATTTTCCTCTTCTGAGCTGTCTTCACGCTCAAACCTTTAGGAACAGTAGCACCATTCTTATCGCTTTCGCGGTCCTCTGTAGACCTATGCCCTTTTGCAGTTCTAACTGATTTAGTCTTCTGTTTGTCTTGAAACAATTCCTTAATAACCTCAACTGCTTGGTAATTAAGGGGTTTTCGTCGTTGGTTTGTATGTTTTTTCTTTATTTCAGGGGTACGAAGAATGCCTTGAAATAAAGTTTCTAAGTTTCCTTCATTATCACTAGAGATATGGGAAAAGTCACTAGATGCGTCATGAAGCGAGAAGATATCACTTGTGAAGCCTGAGTCCCCTGAGTCTCTTTGTTTCGAAACTCTTTTCTAGGTTAATGTTTCAACTTGATTTGGCTGATGTAGGAGCAATTGCGATCCAAATTGTGATTGTAATGGGTCTTCTTCAGCCTTTTCTCTCCTGGTGAGTTCCGAAGGACAGAAAGCACTCTCAGGTATAGCACTAGAGTCGAACGGATAAATTCCAGTAGCGCTAAACCCACTTGATACATTGGAAGGTGTAGCAGCTCTCGGCCAAACCTAATTAATATTTTCCCAAATATCCGTTTGTTTACTGTACGACTTTCAGAATCTTTCTGCTTTGACCAGTAAAGCAATACTTCATCATCCCAGAATGCTTCGTAAGGGCCAAACACGGATTTATCGAATGGCTGTAAATCATGAGTGGTGATGATAGGTAAGCAAATCAGCGTAATGCCACATGAGTCTGCTACATCTACAATGCCTGCGTCCAAATGCGATGATACCCCATCAAAGTTTAATAGAACATTGCCTTGTGTCTTGAATTTAGCGAAATGATATAAACATTTTATGAAAGTTGCTGTTGTGATTGACCCTTTCTCAGTCATCTCAACCTCAGTGCCAGGTGGAAGGTTATCTTTCCATACAGGATTTAATCTTTTCCCTTTAAAAAGGATCATAGGCGGTATAACTTGACACAGTGCGTTGCCACTTGAGACAATAGATACTTTTTCACTGTGCTCAGGGGTTACAAGATGTACTCTTTTCTCACCTTTCTTTGCATAGACTGTTTGCTGTTTGTGGAGAGAAAGTTTACAATCTTTCTCGTCAATATTATAGATTAGTTGGGGCTTATCTAAAATATCTAAGCGAGTCATTACTTTCTTCAGCTTATCAAAATAATCCTTAATAATGAATGTATTGAGTTTTGCAGCCCTACCAGGATTCATGCTCTGCGCCTTTCTTCCGGATACTTCTGGGTGTCGTCGTAAAAACATTTCCAACTATTTTCTCCCAGCAAGTCCACTTAACTTGTTCAAAAGGTTTTCAATGTTATTTTCAACACAAAAAGTGTATACTGAGCGTCGAAGTACTTTGCCCGTTATTGGCATGCCTATCTGTGCTAGACCTACAATCCTGTTGCAGAGATCCTGTTCTTGAGCAGAGGTCAAAATTGATGGTCTGCCTAACGTTTTTGTATTCTTTCCACTAATATGGTGGTTTCTTAATGTCCTTCGTGGGATTTTAAATTGCGCTGCTGCCGTCCTTACAGGCATTCCTTGAGCTATAGCCTCCATTGCCTGCTGCAATTGCTGTTCGGTCCAAAGTGCTCTAGTTTTCTTTAGCTTTTCCATCTAAACATAATAGGGAAATGCTGTTACTAGAGATACGTAGTTTTCGCAAACCACGGATTCGCCAAATGCAGTTTTTCAGCTGACAAAATCATTATATGTTTCAAGTCCTTTCGAGTCAAAATAACGCAAGTTTAAGCTCTCTAAATAAATCGCGGGTGCTCGTGTAAAGGGGGTTAAGTCGATTTGGCTAAACTGGAATAAGTACAGGTTTGAACTATCCACAATTACTTTTCTCTTGTGTTAGAGGGGTTAAGTCATTCTTCCTTCTATGATGCAGTTACAGTGCTCCATATTTTGTGACAAAGGGTTTTGTTCAGTACCAAAGAAGGGAAGTTTACAAACCTTGCAATTTTACTTAACCCCCTTTACACGAGCACACGCGAAATAAAAGTTTTGTGTGTGGGTATTAAATACCAAAAGAATTAAAATCTTACATTTTAACAAATAAACAGAATTATGATGCTACAAATAATTAATTAAATTACGAATTTAGAATAATTATCGTAGCTTTGATAATTATCTTCACTATTTTCTCATAAATAAATTACTGTATGTTACAGAATATCTTTATGAGGCTCAAAATAAGAAAAAACCTTGAAGAAAAGTCATGTTCCAAATAAGGCCCATGGGCCTTGTAAAGCTCATCTATAGAGGGCCTTATTTAGAGCTCCCTGTAAATCCACGCTTTCATTCGTAGGTTTACTAAGGGATAAATAAATTCACGTTAAGTGGAAAATATCAATACAGTATCTTATTGTACTAATCATATGCTTTGAAATGACATGTACCATGTTCATTTATGTTCAGTTACCAAAAAATGCCCAAGGTTTATTAAAATACCTCGAAATATTAGCGACAACAGCTTTAGACGTCGTTTACTGCTCAACTAAAGAAAACATGGTGAAATCATTCACTTAAACCGTTGCAGTTTTTAGTCTAGCCGTTAGAGCCCAGGAACTGTCAGAAGTATTAAGAATCTTCTGGAAATTGTAATGTTATCTTAATAAAATGGCAGATGGGCCTTATATAGAACCGGGCCTTATTTGGGTCATGTACCTTACTATTTACATGATTTCATTCTTCATTTATATGATTCCATTATTTCATTTGTAATTATCATTTAATTAATTACTTCATTGTACTTTTATTGTAATTTATATCATTGCTGATGCTATTGTTATATTCTTTGTGCTGAACTGTAATTGGCCACTGGCTATTGTACAGCACATTAAATATAAGTAAATAAATAAATAAATAATTATTATTGTTATTATTATTATTATTATTATTATTATTATTATTATTATTATTATTACTATTGATGTAAAACGTCTATGCTCCAAGTAAAAATAAGATAAATTGTAACGTTTCGACATAAAAGGTTTACTCCCTCCCATGGAAACAGAAATCTGAGATGAACTCCGTGTCTGGTGGTTTTCCACACCATTCGTGTCGCTCTAATCTCTACTTAATGAATCTCGAGGTTTTCAACACAATAGTTATGGAAATACTGGATATGGTGTATGAGTTATATATGTGTGTGTGTGTGTATATATATATATATATATATATATATATATATATATATAATCTCTACTTAATGAATCTCGAGGTTTTCAACACAATAGTTATGGAAATACTGGATATGGTGTATGAGTTATATATATATATATATATATATATATATATATATATATATATTTAGACATGAATATTAAATAAAATTCAGAACAGTATCAAAGAAAGTACTTACATATTGTCACATTGTATTTTAGTACTAGAGCTGGCGGTTTTCGGCCCTAGAATTTGATGTTACATATTTTACTATTAGTAACGAGGGAAAGGGAACACAAACAATATAGTTTAAGATTACTGTCCCGAACCAGACCAATCACAGCATGGTAAACAGTGTCAGACAACGCAACCATATGGGCTATGGTGTAATAAGAATCTCTCATAAGTAGCATAACCTCTTACTCGGATCTGCTAATGAGTGTTAGCAGAACAACATAGGCTATGTTAAACATAAAAAACAAACTTTTGGGTCGGATTCCGCCAGCCCTGTAATTCTTATTTTAATTTGAGTATAGACGTTCACACAATCATTGGAATTTCTTAAATCCCTTGTCAATTTTTAAATAATTGAGGAAGAGGCACAAAATGTGGAATATCATTATCCTTCAGAATTTAAAGTATTTGATATCCGTCAAAACAATGTCTTATTCAATTTTGTACATAAAAACCGAAATATATTTAATTTGTAGTCACAAAAATATAAAACCAAGAGATCAGACATCATAATGCTTGACAGAACCTCAATGTACCACAACTGTAGCATATAATCATAGTAAAAACTTCGATCCAAGGCTTTCGCATACTTCCACTCGGTAATGAGTTCTGGAATAATATTCTGGGGAAATTCTACAGATAGTAACAGTGTATTTCTACTACAAAAAATAGTAGTAGGTGCTAAATCTAGGAAATCGTGTATGATCATTTAAAAAAACTACAAATAACGCCATGGCTTCTCAGTATATTTTTTCATTAATAAATTTTTCGTATGTAATCGTGAAAACTTTGTAACTAATACAACAGTTCATTGCATAAATACTCGTCAAAAAATGACTTTCATACTCAATCGGCAAGTCTATCGTGCTATCAAAGAGGAGTGCGTTATATGGCAATACATTTTTTTAATAATCTCCCTATGGGTACTGAAATTGATATTGATATTTTATTTGTCAGCCAACTTTACAATAATAATTCATAGTTATGGTGGACCTTTACATTTCTGCCTTTCGATTCACCATCCCTTTAATATATATCAGCCTTTATGTTAATAAATTCATTTGCCAAGTATTTCGTAGTACTTCATATTCTTCTGTTTTAACTTAAAATTTCTATCCATCCTTCCCTATGTCTTCTATTCTCTCTCATACCCAGATTGTCTCTCTTCCATTTCTCACTTTTGTATTAAATATTGTGTATTATTCTTTTCCGTATTAATTTGCGTTATTTATTTATTTATTTCATTCTTTATTTTATTTTTTCCATTCTCTATGTTTAAATCTATCTATTTTAATCATTCTTTTCCATCTATTTTCTCCTACATTATTTGTCTACATTGAATTTCTATTTTCTATATTTTAAACACTTACATCACTTATTATTTATCTACTATTCTATCCTCTGTTTATTTACGAACTTATTCTTTCTCTTCGCTTCATTTCTAAATAAAATTTCTCCCTTTATTGCCTCTTTCCGTACATTTAATTCTATAATACTCATACAGTTATAGTACTCCTGATGCTGCTCCCAAACCACAACACTGAATCATATGAAATATGTAATTCACTTAGGCTAATCACACTTCCAATTTGTCTCTCTTCCACTTCTCACTTTTTCAGATGTTCTTTCACTTAAATTCTCCATTGTTTGTCTTGCATTAAGTATCAATACTAACTCCTTGAGTTGTACTAGTATATTGCAAAGCCTTTCTGTATATATTTAGACTAGACTGTGACTATGATTAAGACTTTGTAATACTATCACAGTCTAGTCTAGTATATACAGTCACGAAGTTCAATACGTAGGGAATATGCATCCATAGATAGTTGCTAACCACTAGGATAGCTACTATCGCCTCATCACAGACAATGCGAAATAGTACCGGCACAGTCTATTGTTCCAAGTACCCACAACAACTCAAGCTTCGTGACTGTATATACTAGACAGTGGTACTATTTGTTTGACATCTTCCATATTTCAGCTTTGAAGCAATATGCGAATACCATGGAATGTAAATAAATACAATACAAAAACAAGATAATAGCTAAATTCCCAAACATACAATTTACCATGAACTTTGTTTTAAAAAAATCAATTAAGCCTAAAAATGTATTGTTTTGAGAGAAAATTTAAAGTTCCAATTATTGTTATATCAGTTACTTTCTTTTTTTTTTTTTACTTTTTATTCTGTTATTTAATAAAAAGTGTCTTAAAATTATGTGCAATGCCCCCTGAGCACGAGCATATAACTTACTTATTCTGGGGGTGCTAGGGTGATTATTATATAAAAAAGAAACAAAATGTATCTTTCTTCTAGGAATAAAGTATTATTATTATTACTATTATTATTATTATTATTACTATTACTATTACTATTATTTTTACTACTGTTATTATTATTATTATTATTATTATTATTATTATTATTATTATTATTATTATTATTATTATTATTATTATTATTATTATTATTATTATTAGAGGCATAACCAGATAGATCATATCTTGATAGACAAAAGAAGACACACTAGTATAGTAGACATTCGAACCTTCAGGGGGGCAGACTGTAATTCTGACTATTATTTGGTAATTGGAGAACTAAGAGAAAGACTATCAGTAGCCAAGTGAGTAGAGCAACAAATTAATATTAGAAGATTCAATATTCCGAAATTAAAGGACGAGGAAACTAAGCAACATTATCAGGTCGAAATTTCAAATAGGTTTGCCGTATTAGCAAGTTCCGACGAAGTTGAGAAAGAGTTAGATGTTAATAGCGTGTGGGAAAATATCCGAGATCATATGTCTACTATACTAGTGTGTCTTCTTTTATCTAGGGGAGTTAGGCCTAAAATGACATACTTGGGTAAAATGACATACTATGTGTTTTGTGAAAACACTGTAAGCTGAGTTTGAATTTACAGCTCTATAGTGCACAGAATCTGGAAACAGTGGTTACATCCAAGTTTTAGCAAGCAAAGGCGCTTTTGGTGAAGCAGGTGCAACTAAAGGAAAAAACTGCAAGACGATATAATATTGTTGAGGTATGTTATGTATTTTTTGTCCTTTTAAGTTTCAGATATTAGTGAAATAATGTTCATGACTGAAAACATGAATATTTCCCTCTATAAAAAGCAATACAATATCCAAATTCATAAAGAGGTTAGGTGTACTAACACAACTTCTTATTCTTCTTCATTCCGGGTAAAATGACATACCACCTACTTGGCTAAAATGACATACTATGTCATTTTACCCAAGTGCATGTTTCTGACTGGAAATGAGAAGCCATATATTATGGGCGATAGCGATTTGCAAAATTGGTGTCAAATTTGTTTACAATGGCTGATTAGTGATTACTTCTGTGAAATTATGTAATATATAGTGGGATCTGTCTCATTGCTCGACTGAATTTTTCGTAAAGCTAACTGATTTTAAAATAGGTGAGATGGGGATGTCTTTAAAATATATAAAACCGTAAGTTTCTAAAATAAATATATTTTCAATATTTATATGCACTGAATTTTGTTACTCTGATTTATCCTCTTATGAATGAGCTAGGCTTGGCGAGTCTGAAGTTTACTTGCACCTACTTCACCAAAAAGTGCTTTTGTGGAAAAGATTGTAAGATGAGTTTGAATTTACAGCTCTATAGTGCACAGAAGTTGGCAACAGTGATTACACGTCATGTTAGCCTTCCCTCGTCACTGCACCCACCGACTCCAGCCACTTGAAGTCCCTTTCTTCGGGCCTTTGAAAACATATGATCAGGCCGTTACAAAGTGGCTGAGGAACCATCCTGGATGGGTGATAACACAGTTTCAAATTGCGGACTTATTTTCTGAAGTCTATGGAAAAGCTGCAACCATCACCAATGCATTGGGTGGATTTTCTTCAACAAGAATTTGTCCACTCAATTTGGACATATTTCCTGATCACTTATTAAGTCCTGCAGCGCCCACAGACAGACTTCTAACCAATGCAGTCCCTACAGACGAGCCAAAGGGTACAACACAGAAGAGCAGTTCAACAACAAGTAATGCAAAAGAACGTATGATAGATCCATCACCAACAACTGCTCCAGCAGCGGAAGCGTCACAAACGAGGCCTTCACCTCATGTGACACAGCAAGATATCTCCCCTATTCCCTCTGGTACTAGATCTGTGCGAGAAGAAAGAGAACACATGAAGGGTCCCAAATCGAGCATCTATTTTAATGACCAATTAAAATTAAAGGAAGCTGAAAGAAGAGCTGTAGAAGAAAGGTGTTCAGCAAACAGAGGAAAAACACAGCTTTAGTTTGATCTAAGCAATGGGGACCAAGATGAAGAGAGTGACTTCGATGGTGATGTTGAGAACGATGCACCTTGTCTGTACTGCAATGAATTTTACAGCCAATATAAACCAGAAGAAATATAGCTACAATGCAAGAAATGTTTCTCATGGGCACACAATGAATGTGCAAGTCTATCTAAGAGAACAATTTTTTTTTTTTAACTATGTAAAAATTAACTTAAGTGTGTCATTTTACCCTAGTAACTTGGGTAAAATGACATAGTTTGTCTATTTTCAAATATACCTTTCAGTTAAAGATTGTCCGTATTTTTCACTTTCTGTTGATCTTAATATATGTGTTAATGTTGTAGTATTAGTTATATATAATTAGCCAAAACAAATTTGGTAAGAATGCATATTTTTTTCAAGATTTCCTTAAGGTATGTCATTTTAGGCCTAGTTCCCCTATCAAGATGTGATCTATCTGGTTATTTCAACAATAATAATAATAATAATAATAATAATAATAATAATAATAATAATAATAATAATAGTAATGCTGACGAAAGTGTACACGACGATTAACGCGAGTAGTCTTAACATTGCGAGGATTTTAGGAGTGGACCAAAGTCCTATGTGCACTTTGGTGTGTAGCTAGGACTAAACCCAAAATAAATACTCCGACATAGGAAATAAGAATCAAAGCAAAATTTGTAAGAAAAATATTTATTATTATTATTATTATTATTATTATTATTATTATTATTATTATTATTATTATACGTATAAGTAACAAATTTTTCTCACTACCTCTTTCATAATTATACTAAATATCATACCGAAATATTATCCTAAAAATATGATTAAAGAGTTTCTAGAACTGAAAGCGAAATATTTTCAATGTCTGATATGTGACGTGAAATATAATGGTAAAAAATTGACTTTGGAAGCAGTTACTAATATGGCCTCTTCATAAAAATGAATAGTGATAACTGTAACTGATATCGTTATCTATAACAAAAATAACATCGAAAGTACAAAAATCACCACCTACAACTAAGATGGATGGAAGGTGATAGGATACCAAAACAAGACCTTAAATATACCAACAAGGTGGATTGATTATATAACAGGATGATTCACGAGGATTTACGCGTCTTTACGGAGCTTATTTCTGAAGACATTTTGAGCAAAACATGTCATATAAACATAGTTCCCATTCTCAATATTTTCAGAGTTACACTAATTTAAATTTGTTTGTAAAATACGTTTTTTCTTTAGTTTGAAGGTAAAAGAATAATACAAATAGAGAATGAACCATTCAGATGTATCATTTCTATAATTGGCAAGTATTATGAAGCTAAAAATGTGCTGTGAACTCCTTAGTTGCTTCGTACAGACATCTTTTTCTATTTTTAACTAGAAAATTACATTATTCTTGTGCACTTATCACAACAATTATTACAAATCACACCACTTCCACCGACTTAATTATTTGCAGTTCAATTTTGCATCCTAATTTACAGTCTTGGAGACATTCCAACAGATTTCAAAACAATGTCGCCGTCCGCTTGAGTACACTTGGCCGCACGTTTGTGAACGGCACTCGTCCTCTACGTAACTGCATACGTCTATCTTTGATTTCCGTAGCGCTCGCGCTGTCTGCTGACTGCACGCTGACCAAGATCACGCGTTCACAGCAATGTGTTCCAATAAGGAAACGTAACTCTGTAAACATTGAGAATAGGACCCATGTTTATATGACTTTTTTGTTCAGAATGTCTGCGGAAATAAGCTCCGTAAAGGACGGTAAATCCTCGTGAATCACCCTGTATACTTTGAAGACTGATCAGGCCAGGAGACCTAATCCTTGTAGGTGAAGGGGAAGAAGTACAAATATCAGTATGACGAGTACTATGTACAATGCCACATTCCTCATTCTAATCTGAAGCTGTGTTGCCTATCAGAAGAAGCCCGAGCAACGAATCGGGAGGACAGAAAAAATCAGAGATAAATAACAGTGAAATAATTATATCAGATAATAACGGAAACATTGACGATGAAGACGACAGAAACTATAATAATGATGAGAAAATGTTAACAAAGTTGAGGATACACTCGATTACTATTATAAAGGAAGTAAAGAAGAAAAACATCAGTCGTGATAATGATTGATATTATCATTATTTTGGTGACTATCTGTACAATTACAGACTCATGAAAAATGCAAACAAACCCCTAGTTTGAATGCTTTTATGTGAATTTCACTTACAATAAATGGAAACAAGTGTTTTTTTTTTTTTTTCAAAAGTTGAACCCCAGCTGTGTGGAGTTACATGCTTACTGAACTCTCAAATGAAGTGAGACCCGTTGTTAAGCATTACCCACGGCAATTGGAAAGCAATTTCTTTCTCTCTAACGAGCCGTGAGTTGTACTTCTTCATATTAGTATTCCAAGGCGAAACATTTCGCTTATTCAATAGAGAAATGGCATATGTCTTCCTGTAACTGTTCCTAAGACGAATGATACATATTGCTTTAATTGAATATTCATTTGTTACCTAACTGTGCTCCACGAATCGTAGGAGATCCAAAAAAAATTTAGAAGATAAGTAGTTACCTAATGAAGTAATGAAATCTCTTGTTGGTTGGTAAAAATATATCAAATCTTCACTTGAAACTATAAACATATTTTCTTTTATTTGGGATGGATCGAGTGTCGTGCGTGAAAAGGGAAACTGGTAAGAGTGACAGAGCTCCGAAGTGAACTAGACCACTGCACACATGTACACCTTTACATATAAAAAATTTTGTTTTGCATAATATTACTCTATACAATTTTTATACAATTCAGTATGGTACCAGAAAGAGAATGAACTGAATAGATCTCTTGAAATTGTTTCTAAATTGTTTATAAAAATTATTGTGTTTATAATTTTGACGTAATACTTGAAACATGATATCTCATGCAGTTTTTAAGATGGAGCCACAGTTTTTTCACTGTTTTATAGCTAAAGTTATTGTTTAGTGTCTGACATAAAGCTATTTTTTTTTTCATTTGCATTAATTAAATATTACCATATATGTAAAATATGCTAATATTTTATGTTGCATAATTATGTAAAAATCCATAGACAATTATTAAATATATTAATGTTATTTTACTCATTGTCAGACACTAGGGGACATTTCAAGTTTCAAAATGACACCCATATCCTCTTGGTATCACCATATTTGGCTGAGATATCATGTTTCAAAATATTACATTTCCTAAAATTACTATTTACAGGAAATGAGTCACAATCGTTCAGAGCCTAGAAGCCTCCAGCATCATATATCATCCCTTCAACAGCTTCGTATTGGTCCAGTTTCAGCTTCTTTCCGCCTCTCAAATAGCTCCTCCTTGTTTTAACTTCAGGTGTTGAAAGTTTTTGGCACTTGTGTCCTTATTTTCCATCGATGCGGCAACTCCTGCAATGGTGTTTGTCCCAGGGTTTACGCCCATCCTCCTTAGAATTTCCATTTATACTTCTGGACTCTTATTAAAAAAACACACAGCATTACTGACACACATTTACAGTTTTATGATCTGTATAAAGTTCCTTGGAGCACCTGTTCCATATTGTTCCATTGAACACCTCGTTCACATTTTTTGTTTTTCCATGTAATCACCTTACACGGAAAATGGTGATACCAAGAAGATATTGGTGTCATTTTGAAGTTTGAAAGATAAAACAAATGGAGTAGGACAATACGAAGTAAAAAAAATTAATATAATTTAATTCCGAAGAACAGGATACTAAATATTTCGGAATATGTATGATAAGAACTTTCTTGTGTTAAATTTTAATGTACCTTGTTAACATGTTTCGACCTATTTTCGGTCATCTTCGGAACTGGTCGTTGTTGGTCTTGGCGCCTTTGTTTCCTGTGTGGATGCGTTCGTAGTGTAGAGTCAAAGAATGTATGTGTTTTGAAATTGAGTTGTGTGTTGAGAATATCGTTGGGGTGTGTTTTCGTGTGTCTGTATATTTCATATTGTTCTAGTGTGTTTAGTTTCTGGCCTTTTGGTTGGATGTGCAGTATTTCCATGTCTGTGTTGATGTCTCTGTAGGTGTGGTTGGCATTTTAAAAGAACATTAAAATTTGCATAAGGAACTCGGGAAGATATCCCAGAAAGTTGGACGATAAAATAGGCCTCAGAGCTTGACATCTAACCATCTAATTTGGAGCCAAAACTTCTAATAAAGATGAAATTCATCATGATTATTACGTATTTGTCGTTACAGCACTATTTAGCGTTTTCCGACTTGATGTTTTCTTAATATGGTCTACAAAATAAACACAAAACCCAAGCGGCTGAAATGGAACTAGTGAAGCGAAAGATTGTTCAAACAGGATGAAATAAATAATGGAATTAGTTGAGAGCAATGCTTAATTATAAAAAGAAGTTCTTAGAGATAACTATCCTTTGCAATTATAAAATGTTATAGCTTGTATACAAATGAAAAATTAACAGACTTAAGTCCTTTTTGTTCCGTTAGCTTTGTATATCGATGCAATGGTTTTGGAAAGTACAGCATGCTGTGGTAATAATGTATAGCTTGTAGGTGTTGTCCATTTGAATTGCGATCAAGGAAGACATAGTTGGGATCGCAGCTCGGAGCGAAGTCTGTGAGCGCCGGTCAGTTCACGTGTGTTTATATTGAAAGTGAAGACAATGCATACATCAGGCACACCCTCTTTTGTAGGCCTTTTGTTGTTGTGTAGGATTTGTGAAATTCTTTCTGCGAGGACGAAGGTGAAATTGCAAAGCGACATCCACCTCTGTGGGATGGGAAAGGATCCTTAACTCAAGCATTAGCCATAGACTCTGTGACAATGGTGAAATATTTTCTTCCTTAACTCGATGGTCATTACCCATTGTCTTCAGCCCGTTATTTATAGACAACTTCATACTATATAAATAATGTAGTAATCAGCACCGCAGGCTTTCATTTGCCTAAGGTCAAGGGTAGGAATACATTGTTTTGAAACTTGTACCCATCTTGTAAATTGCCATGTTTACATAAATTCCAGTAATTTTATGGGATATTTATTTATTTTCTTATTATGTGAATATGGACATAGTATCATTACGTCGAAGAAAGGCGATTTATAGGTTTTTGAGTACCCATCTGTCGATACTGTTACGTAGTTTTTAATTTCGCTTTGCTGTCCATCCGTGGACAACCGTCATCATATCACTATGTGTAATTTAAACTTTGGACCTTGCCTTATCTAAGACAGTGTGGTGTAGCCGTTAACATGTCCGCTTTGTATTCGGGAAGTCCGAGGCTCGATCCCATAGACCGGCTATCCTGAGTTAGATTTTTTGTGGTTTTATAAGTGTCCGCAGGCGAATGCTGGGATAGTGCATTTACAAAGGCCACGATTCTCTATTTTTGCCAATCGTACAATCCTTCATAATATCATTTCGTTATCATCTTCTCACCTTCACCGATAGGCCGGTCATCGGTCAGAGAAGTATTGCAACTGGCTAAGTATGCTGCCCTCTAAAGCAGCGGTGACCAAAACTCGAACTGCAGTCATGCGACAGACAGCCTATGAAGTAAGGAGACAGAGGAAAGGTACTTGGCATGAAAACTACAACCAGTGGTGGTTCCTGCACTAACATCTTGATCAATCCCGCGGATAAAAATCTCAAGCTTTGCTGTATTAGTAATGTCACTGTTGTCATCAAGAGCCCGTTAATAATATACGATTTTTCTTGCTTCTTTTTTTAACTTCCTTTTGAATATAATTACGAATTTTCTGAATTCTTTTCTCGATACTTGGTCGAGAAATTCATAGTTTATCAAAATCAAAAACTTCTTATGAACAAGTTATTTAAGCTATTTTAATCATTACCCTTTTGAGAAATTCTACTCTATTAAAAAGCTTTAGAGCAAGAGATATTTCAAACCCCATTAAGTAGCTGACTTCCTTACATTTATTTATGTCGTCTTTCTCTTCCTGGCTATGATTTAAGACTTATGTCAATTTCTGGCGTTTAACAGTTCGTTGGCATAATATTGAATCAGTTTTTATACAGTTTTATTAAATGAATAACTAACAAATAGTTACCCTCATCTAAAGATTAAGAAGTTTAAAATTAACATAAAACCTAATAATTTTTTCCTTCTGGGGAGAAGATCTAAAAATATCAAAATTCATGCACGTACAGAAGAATTATAGAAACACATACTTGGCGGTCAATAATAATATTAATAATAATAATAATAATAATAATAATAATAATAATAATAATAATAATACATAATCTGCGTGGCAGTTAATGTTTCTATATACTCCTAACTGAACCGTTGAGGAAAGTAAACATATTACATTTTCTCCGACAGAACAACAAAAAGTTATCTTTCTCATTCTTTACGAAACCACCTCTTACTGCTTGTAGAGACAGTTTGTAGAGCGACATGATACCACCACTGCTTGTCTTCAGTACGTGAATGAAACATACAGCAACGTACAGGAAACTCGTCGTACCCGTTTGAATGTCTGTGATTACACGATGTAATCACGACACCCGCTTTGGTCACCGCTGCTATATAGAGAGGAAAGAGCACTAGAAGCAAATCACTGAATATTGGAAAAAACCTAACAAAATAGGTATCCTTCATAACTCGAACTTAAACATTTTTTCCTCCCTCGGACTCTGTATCCTTGAATACAGCCTTTTCTTCTAAATTACTGAACTTATTTTGCCCATATTCAACTAATCAATGTATTCGTAAAGTAGACTATGTACCTGAAATATAATGTGATCTTCTAAACATTAGACTATTCGAAGTACTATTGATCAAATTACACAAAACACTTGTTTAATTTCCAATGATTAGGACATCTATAATAAAATCATTGGCTAATTTCACCTTGATAATATTCATTTCCAATATTCACTTCGTACATGTACTGTATTGACAGATATCATTACCAGAAAGCGGATTTTCGGTCCCTAACATAGCTACAAGGCGTCACGTCCCTTGACGTACGGAGGGAGCATAGCAGTGAGTTCAATGACTTCCCTGCAACTGACCTCACCTAACGTTCAGTATCGGGACCGAAAATCCGCTGTCTGATCATTACACGCAGAGCGCTGAAGATGACTGAGATTTTGAAACTCTATATTCTCACTAGTATATTTGCACATAATATTTATAGTAGTGAAGACTGAGGCAAATAAATGAAAACGGAGTAATGGCAAGCTTCAACACAGAATTTTGCCTTTATTCTTATTTATTCGTGAAAAATGAATTCTTTTATTTATGTTTATTGACATACGCTTTAACATCAAGGTCATAACATGTGTAGGATCTTTAGGTTTATCAGTAACAGTGGCGGCTCATATATATTTAATGCATAGTGCCAAAATCAGTGGTATATCCAGGATACCCTAAGAGGGAGGGTAACTCTTTTTCTTACTATAAGCAATAATAATAATAATAATAATAATAATAATAATAATAATAATAATAATAATAATAATAATAATAATTAGAGACGAGAATTCCATGCAAATGCATGTTTTTATAGGAACATAGGACATAAGTAGCTCATACTTAGTACTTATCCATTTCATTACTTTCCGGTTCCAAATATGTGTACTTTTCCAGTGCATATTTGCATGTTTTCCACTTTTTAGGGATAAAACATGCATAATGCATATTTAGGTAATTTTTAGCTTAATAATGCATATAATATACATTAAATTCAGTTTAAATGCATGTTTTAATGGTTTTGTGTGGACACCTTATTTTCTCGATTTTATGTCCCGTATTTTAGCTTCAGAAATCAGGATTGAAAAAAAAAACTAAATAACAGAAAAATTAAATAAAATGTTAAGATTTTCTCAATAAGGTGTTAGAGGACCTTTCCCTGGACGGAAGTACACTTTTACAACACTTTACCGACGACCCTCTATACACTGCGTGTCATAAATTTATTACGTTGGATATTTTGAGAATAGTAAGTAGAGAGGAAATATAGAGGGTTCAAGGAAATTGCCGACAAATAATTTAGGTCAAAAGTATCCTCTTTCAGGGAGGTTGTAAATTCTCTTCCTTTTCTAGTAGCAATTTAGATTCTTCTAAAATTGGAATCACCGTAAAACTGTGTTTGCAGTGTGTGAATGTCGTAAGTTGTTAATGTGCTTGTTTATTCTGTTTGCGCGGGTTAATGTGGTTCTAATATGTTTCCAATTTAAAGATTCCAAAAGTGTACTCTTTGCACAGTGGATTACTGTAAAGGAAAAGATTTTGTTAGATCAGATGAGGATGTCGTATTTTGCGACTGTTGGAGTAAAGAGTAAAGCAATGCTGTTCTGTTTCCGAACATTTTATATGACAATTGTTCTTTGTAAAAAAATCACAAAACTTGTTCAAAATAATTATTAAATTACGATGTCCGTTTTTAAATCGTATCTAGGTAACCGTAAGGTCTATTATAATTTCAGATGAAATGTACTAAAAAATTTCAAGTCGACCAGCATGTCGCATCTGTTTCACATATTGCAAGAATGCAACAAAAGAAATAATCTTCAAAGAATTTCATAGATCCCTCAGTTATGCCCGTGGGAAAGTGAATGTAGCGGTGAAAAACAAATTGGACAGGGTCCTAAATGCTAACCCGGACTGCGGATTCTTTTGTTCAGTGAAGAAGGTTATTTGTGGCGAAAACTTGAATGAAGAATTTGACCTGACACTGTCACAAATATGTTCATTCAAGTTTAAACCCGTAACTTCTTGCAATATAGAGACAAGTGCAGGAACCTCACAGAAACCAATTTAAAAATGTTATTAGGTTTTTAACTGTGCAAAAAAAGTGAAGTGAAATAAGACATTTTGAAACAAAAATAAAAGTGCATATTTTAATGTATCATGCATATTTCATAGTTTGATAGTACATGAATGCATGCATATTTTGGGATTTTATAGTGCATAAAATTCTCTTCTCTAATAATAATAATAATAATAATAATAATAATAATAATAATAATAATAATAATAATAATAATAATATTAATAATAATAATAATAATAATAATCACTCACCAAAATTTATACAACTGGAGCAATTGAGCACTTTTGTTGACCAGGTTAATATGCGCGATAGATAAAACCCATTCGCCTATTCTTCTGACTTGAAAATAAATCCATCATTTTTTTGTTGAAGTTGTCTATTTTGCAAACAAAACTCCTCAGATTCATCGTGCCTTGGTGCTAAATCTAGTGCCCCACAAAATCGTATACAATTTATTATTAAATTTAACACATATCTGTTTTTATCAACTTGCTCATTGTGTTTTGCAATCGCGAATTTAACTGATTTTCAGTGTTCGCTTTACCCAGCATAGACAAACTGAAGACGTTATTCATATTAACCTTTGACTTATGATGTGCTTTTATTTTACCCCATAAGTGTACTAAATCTGTCACACCCACTTTTGACCAGCTAAGTTCACCTCCGAACAGAACACACGGGAAAAAGAAGAACGCATTTTTCACATCACATCCACACAACCAGTTGTTTTTTAATTAAATATCTGGGTTGAATTTGCGAGATCTGTTAACTTTAGCACTTTGCTGCTTTCGATGAATATTTAAGTGCGGTGTTGGTCTGCCTAATTCTTTAACACGAAGTTTGTTTTCATATGTTAATGTTGAAAACTGAGATTTCAATAAAGCGCCAACCGAATTAATTTTTAACAGTACACAACACGATAACACGACCACTATTACGATGACAACCTCACGACTTAACACGTTCACACTACACTTGGTACTGTTGGTAGAAATAATAAAGTGAAAACTTTCTCAAGCCAAGTTTTCAAGAAACCGGGAGAGATTTTATTACCTTATTGTTGCAGTCTTCGCTTAGAAACTTGTTCCGACAAAGCGGAAGGATAGACAGAGCGCGAGGTAGTAAGGGATCGGCATAGTAAATGGGGATGTATACAGTTTTACAAGCATTGCAAAAGCCAGCGGCAATTTGTGCCTGGCACATTTCAGATCATGCTTTTAGATGCTGAAAAGGACGAGCGAACATGAAGATTGCGCGCGCATCCCATTATATTTCTTATGGGATGTAGTGCCTGGCACAGATCCATCCTCCAAACACTGGTTACAACGTGTTTCGCTGCAAAGATCATATTGACGGTAGAGTTTGTGTAAGCGTAACTTGTTTCTCTCAGGTTTTGAGCGGAAAATATGAATTCTCCTTTTCCTTCTGTATTCTGGTAGTGCCATGGCACAACAGCACTACCTCTAAAGCCGCCCCTGATCAGTAGGCCGTGAACTATTGCTGAGATTCTGTTTTCATTGTATATTATAATCCGACATGTATTCATTGAACTTATTTAAATTTTTAATAATTATTATAATGATGTTGAAGGCGGTGATGAATAATGGTACGTAAATTTTCAATCTGGCATTTGTCTTTGTGGCTGAAGGACACCGTGAAAATCCTCAGTCAAATTGGCCGGCCACTCGGTTTGGAAATGCGACCTCCAGCATACGAGTCCAGTGCGTTACAACTGAGTCACCTCGCTCTGTTAAAATTTATTAAAATAATGACCCTACAACTCTGACTCCTCAACAAGATAAGTCACATTTAGAAACTATACGGAATTCTAAGGCCATTCATTGCACGTATGTATGTATGTATGTATGTATGTATGTATGTATGTATGTATGTATGTATGTATGTATGTATGTATGTATGTATGTATGTATGTATGTATGTATGTATGTATGTATTGAAGCAGTAATTAGGAGAGGGAGAGACCGATTTATTAGCGAAGTGATATCTCCATATTTCTATTACATGTATTCGCGGGGATGTTCTGGCGACTTCGTTAGAATTAGCTTCCCCACACAGGTGTTTCGTCACTTGTCAGCATCGGACAGATTTAGGGCCACCTTGAGCGGGGTTTCGTATAGAGACTCGATGAAGCATAAAAGCCAAAGTCGGACTAGACCCGTGGGAAAGATACTGCCAAGCTTGGGTTTTCCAAAGAACGGGTATTCTTGTGAGATATACAAACTAATTTGAGGTTATGGGAAATCCAAAGTTTAAATTTAGAGATGACATATTTCGCGCCCAATAAGAAGAGATCTTGGTCCAGCGTATGAGGTCACTTTGGACCAATAGGGAATAGATTTTAGGCCAGTTAGTGACGTAGTTTTTAACCAATAGAATAGTTAGTTTTAGCGTAGGATAGGTTTTTATAAATAAGGGTGACGGGGAGCGGAGATGAGGACTACTATTCCGCTTCGGAGCGGAGATCAGAAAAACAACTTCACATCGTGTCGACAGGATAACTACTTTTCTTCGTGTAGACGGCGCGACATCTTTTTTTTGTGTCGGCGGCCCAACTTAATAGTCTTTCTTCAGGCGAAGACTCGATAGATTGAACTTTGTCATCGGCGAGACTACTCGCCTACGTTTAGGAGCTTCGATCGTAGTGTACGGGACAGAGTATTGAATTTATAGTATCGGATAGAGCTTATTCAGAGCTGCAACTGAGTCGATACAGAATTGCGACCAACGATTGAATTATAAGTCAGCCGGAAATACATACTCTAGGGTTTACCAAGTGAATACTACAATAAACTTATAGTTTTGGAATTTACACTGCCTTTTATATAAGTAGCCGGCTTGGGATTATTCCCGACATCAACCTACACCACAACCGTACCTCGGCTACCCTGAGTGAATCTCACGCAACATCGAGACGCACCCACCCTCAAATGGCGCCCAACGTGTGGTCCCAATAACCACTCACCCTCAAATGGCGTCCAACGTGGGAACTCAACAACGACACCACCCACAAATGGCGCCCAACGTGGGGCCTCAACAACGACACCACCCTCAAATGGCGCCCAACGTGGGGCTCGAAGGAAGACAGCTGTTCCAGTGACCGGCCCCGGGTGCGAACACAGCACCAAACAACGAGGAGGACCGGACGGAGCAGTTCAGCCCTGCATAGCCGAGGAACGACGCTGGAAGGCGGGAACAGAACCAAGCCATCGCGACATCACGACAACACTAGAGAAGACAACACGGGGACCACCAGAGAAGGCGACTCGGAGAGGCGGTGGCAAGTATGAATAGAAGACGTATAAATGTGTATATATGTATATGATATTTTGGGGGAATAATTATAAAGTGTATATGTTTCAATTTCTGGTGTGATATTTCGGGTGTATATATATATATATATATATATATATATATATATATATATGTATTTTTTTTGTGTGTGATATTTTGGGGGAAAGTGAAATAAGTGTATTGCGTAATTTGTTGGAAGTGAGTAGAGTGCAAATACAGGCCTAGTTAGATTATTATTGGGAAAGCAAGCGTCGGATAGATGACAGAGTAGCATATAGATGATACTACGTAGCCATAGGAGTAAAGCAGTTAGGAAAATACGAGAAAGACGTGGAAATAGAAACAAGGGAACCATGGAGCAAAGGAAGGACGAGGAAATTATGGAAATCAGAGAGGAGGTTGAGAGTAACGCAGGACAGGAAATAGAGGGAGAGCGATCGGTGGAAAAGCAACAGAGGAGAGAAAGTGGCAAAGGGGAAATGACGCTAGAACAGTTATGGGAACAGATGAGACAATTCATGGAAAATAACTCAAGGGAAAGTAAAGAACAAATAAAGCAAATGGAAAATAAATTAGACAACAATTCAAGGGAAAGTAAAGAACAAATAAAGCAAATGGAAAATAAATTAGACAACAATTCAAGGGAAAGTAAAGAACAAATAAAGCAAATGGAAAATAAATTAGACAACAATTCAAGGGAAAGTAAAGAACAAATAAAGCAAATGGAAAATAAATTAGACAACAATTCAAGGGAAAGTAGAGAACAAATGAAACAAATGGAAACTAAATTAGAGAATAACTCGAGGGAAAGTAGAGAGCAGATTCTGAGGGAAAGTAGAGAACAAATAAAACAAATGGAAAATAGATTGGGGGAAAGTTCGAGAGAGATTAGAGATCATATTGCAAAATTAGCGGAAAGAGGAAACAAGATGGAGGACAAAATAGAGAAGCTAGAGGGGAAATTAGCCGAGAATGGGATCGGAATGGAGAACCAATTGAAGATAGCTATGGATAGGATGTCAGAATGTATGAAGGATTTAGAAGTTAGAGTTAGAGATAGCGCTACTAGAGAGAATAGCGACCTAAAATCAGCTGTTGAGGAAACGATAGTGGAAAAGGTTCGGGAAATTCAGAATTCGGTGGAAGAGAAAATAGGTGAGATGGATCAGGAAGTGGACGGTCTCAAGCGAGCCATAAAGAATAAAGAAAGGGCGGATAACGAATGTTTGGAAGAATTAAGAAGTAAACTAAACTCAATAAACGACGTACTAAATGGGGGTAGTCCCGCAAATTTAAGCGGACATAGCAGCTCGGACCGTGCAGTTTCTAGACAAGGGGGCACAAGTGAGAGCCCGGCATCAGGTAGCAACATAAATGTAAGACATGTTAACAATAGTGTTGGTGAGGAATGTCAGACCTCACGGGATGATGTGCGTAGTGAGTTGATAAATGTAAACGACAAGGCATATTTAGGCCGTCCCCAGTACCCCACTCACATTTTGAATGAGATTGGTTACCCTATTTTTGATGAGGTTGAATTTTCAAACCCACATAACTACATAGGTGAGCTAGAAACGTACTTTAGAGTAAGAGGGGTGCCGGATGACTTAAAAATGACTGTCGTACGAAAGAGCCTAAAGAGCCGACCACTCAACTGGGCGCTAGTGGCCCTAGGGGATAATGTCACTTATGAGGAATTCAGAGAAAAATTTTCGGAGAGATACTGGGGACAAAGACAACAACAAAGAATTAGGAAGGAAATTAATCAGAGCAGGTTTGACGCGGGAAGAGGCGTCTCTATGATAGACTATTTTCTTGAAATTGTTAAGAAAGGGAAAAGCCTCAATCCGCCAATACCGGATTCAGAGCTGATCCAAACTGTGATTTCGCAGTATCCCGAGAACATAAGATATAATCTGATCGTAGCAGGGCCCCGAGACTTCGGGGAAACAATAGATTTATTGACGGCGGTGGATGGTTCGGACGCCACGCACTATGAATGTAGTGGACAGGCAGATTATGAACATGGCAAAGGAAAGGGTTCAAGCCCCACCGACCAGAAAGCGGGGAAGGGGGCAAGTACAGCCTTTTCATCCCCAAGGAAAGGGGCCCAAAATCAGAGTAGCTGGGGTGGGGACAGGAGCCCCAACAATGCATATAGTCGATACCATCATGGTCAGAACGGAGGGAATGGTCCCAACAGGGAGAGAAGGAGTGACCCGCCCTTTGGGGGCCCGTACAATAATATTAGGAATAACCAGAGTAGTCATAACAGGATGAGAAACGATAGAGGAGGTGTTGGTCCCGTGCGTAGGGTTAACCACATACGATGGTACACGGGAAGACAAGAAAATGGAAATAATAGGCTTAGAACCCAACCACACTGGCTTAGGAACAGAAATTACAGACAGGGATTCTGGCAGCCTAATTTTAGCAGGGGACCGCAAAATCGAGGTGATTGGAGGAGACAGGAGCAGGAGAGAGATAGGCGAGACGTCCTACAAGAAATGGCCTCACAAGGGTGCCATAGGCCACCTACACAGTGTAACGTGGGACAAAGTAGGAATAGAGACATGAACGGACGTCAGCAAAGTCCGGTGAGAATGAGTATGGGCCGGGAGCCTATAAATAGTAGAAATAGAGACGAGGTAGCAGTGGAACCGACTGCGTCACACTCGGGAAACTGCTAGACAGAAGTCTCAAGGGTTCGGAGATTTCTGTAGCTAAGTGCAATAAGTCACTATCAAAAGAATCCACCAACGCGGTAAGCGTAAAGAGACAGAGCGAGATTACTAACCCAGAGTTAGAAAATAATGGGACTTATGTATTGCCTTATATAAATGCTAATATATTTGGGATAAAGTGTTGTGTGTTGTTGGACTCGGGCTCCACAAATAATGTATGCAGCTTGGAATTTTTTCAAAAGGTTAGGGATTCAGGAATAAAACTGCAAACGTTACCCATATGTTCACTGTACTGTGCGGGCGCCCTAAGCAAGAAGAAGGAAAAGGTAAAATATCAAGTATGGTTCGAGTTAGAGTGCGGAGACGTGAAATTAAATGCTATTTTTCTTGTGATACAAAGGCTGACTACCGACATCATTATTGGAGTAGAAAGCTTCTATGAATGGCACGCGCTATTAGATTTCAGGGAAAACAGACTAGGGGTTACGGCAGGTAACGGCAGTGTAGGCCATGTCCCATTCAGTAGCAATAGCGCTAGATCGGAGTTAGATGAAAGAACCGCGGAAAAGATAGGATTACAGGAAGAGTTATTTTTCGTAGAGCATCTAAAAATTTGTAAGAATGTAATTATAGAGGTTAATCCGTGGGAAGGTAACGAGGTAACTAGGGGAGTGTGTCAAGTAGACTGCGGAGAATGCGAGTTGTGTATCGGCGAATTAGTCCAGGCGAGACAAATAGGACGTAATCTCATTAGCGGTAGGGCCAGATATTGTAATGAGAGTTCGCCGGGCGATCTTAGGCAGGTAGTCGCGTCTAACAATAGGAGGACAGATATTTTCGAAATAGTGAGAGATAAAGTTAACCAGGCACACGGCCTGAGTGAGAGTGAAAGAAAACGCTTAATGGATGTTGTAGGTAGCCATTTAAATGTCTTTTCAGACGCGCCGGGTCTGTGTAGAGTGTATACACACAAAATTAAGGTGGTAGGAATGGAGGAATTTCGGCATAAATGTAGACCCATCCCCCTATCTTTAAGGGATCAGGCAGACGAAGTCATAAATGATATGTTAAAAGACGGAGTTATAGAAGTATCGGACTCGCCTTACGTAAATGCATTGTGCTGGGTTAGGAAGCCCAATGGAAGCTTAAGAGTAACGATCGATGCCCGACACGTTAACTCGTTTTCAGATAAAGATAATTTCAGGACGGAGTCAGTGGACACTTTGTTAGGCCGTATCAGTGACTGTTCTATATTCACTAGTTTGGACTTGACCAGTTCGTATTGGCAGATTCCGCTTGACGAGGACTCGAGAAAATTCACAGCGTTCCTACATAACGGTAAAGTTTATCAGTATACCCGATGCCCATTCGGCATCGCGAGTTCTGGATCTGCGCTACTAAGGGCACTTGACATAATTTTTGGTGATTCGACGAAAGGTTTTCTGGCACAGTACATTGACGATTTTCTTATATATGGCAATAATGTGGATAGGCATATTAGGGATATTGATTTTGTACTTACTAAATTGAGAGAGGCTGGTATGACAGTCAAGCTGGGGAAAACAGCATTTTTTAAAGTTGAGACAGTTTTCCTGGGTTACGTAATTTCGTCTGACGGAATTAGACCGGACCAAGAGAGAATTCAGAGCATTTCGAGGATCCCGCCGCCGCGTAACCGGAAACAGGTTCGTAGATATCTAGGTATCCTACAATACCAGAATCGGTTTCTCGTCAATTATGCTAAGCATGTAGCCCCACTCAGAGCATTGTTGAAGAAGGATACACCCTTCAGGTGGGGGTCGGCAGAGCAGGAAGCATTCGATCGAACGAAACTGCTTTTTGCCGACTCAATTCTGTTGGAAAGGCCTAACGACAGCCTACCTTTTCAGATTTATACGGATGCGTCTTCATATGGATATGGAGCAATTCTATGTCAGACAGATGAACATAATAAGCGACATGTGATTGCCACAGCTTCTAGGGGACTGTCGCGTACCGAAAGCAACGCATCAATCACGGAACTAGAGATTTCTGCTGTGTACTTCGCACTACAGAAGTTCCGTCAGTATATCTTTAATAGGCAGATAATCATATTTACTGACCATGTAAGCCTAGCGTTTCTGAGTAGATGCAAATTGACGAACTCTAGAATATCTAGATATGTGCACGAAATTTTAGCTCATGATGTGACGATTAGACATATTCCGGGGGCAGACAATATCTTTGGTGATTGTCTCTCTCGTTTGAATTCCAAATCGGGGCTACCGGAAACTATCACCGCCCCCGCGTACGAAATTGCCGTGATGAAAATTGATTCCACGAGGAATGGAGCTCTGACGGGAAAATTTCGGAGAATTGTAGATTTGCAGCAGGAGGATTCCACGATAAGGGCCTTAATGGACAAAGCTAGAGAAATCTCACAGGTGAAAGACGAAGTGTATGGATTGCGCTCTGGTATCTTGTATAAATTGCATGGTAGGGATATCCAGAAGTGGAAGATATACATACCTGCGAGTATGGAGAATGAACTTATAAATAACTTTCACCTATCTATGTGTCACTCTGGGAGTGATAGGATCATTTTAACCATGTCAGAATCATTTTATATTAAGCAACTGTCAAAGAAGGTTAGAAGGGTAATATCTCGTTGCGAGGTCTGCCAGAGGGCGAAACCTCTAAATGTAAGGTATGACAATGTACCACAGGTCATTATCAGGGGTAAAAAGAATGAACTTGTAGCAGTGGACGAACACGGTCCAATGCCCACATCGTCCTTCGGACACAGGTACATATTTGTTACGTACGATGTCTTCACAAAATTTGTAAAGATTTACCCTTTAAGAAAGATCTCTAGTAAGTTGTGTGCTGACAAGCTGGTTAGAGATTACATACCGACTTACGGTCCGGTAACAGCGGTGCTCAGTGACAATGTGTCGGTACATAAATCGAAAGTGTTTTGCAAAAGGCTGGAAGATGCGGGCGTGAAGCTATACAATTGCTCCGCATACTTTCCCAGCGGTAATCCCTGCGAAAGAGCGCTTAGGGATATATCATTGTATCTCCGTATTCTGTGTCACCGAAACCATAAGGACTGGTTTAGGCAATGTGAGGTGATTGAGAGAGTCATGAACCACTCTATCATTCCAACGACCGGAATAGCTCCGATCAAACTTATGTTAGGGATCGATCCCGATCCCATGATAAAGAGTTTGCCGCAGGCAATACAGGAGGGTGAGCCTCCTAGTGATGAACTTCTGTGTAAACTAGCTTTCGACCGAATCAGGAAAAAGGCTGAGTATAGACTCGGTAAAGTTAAAAGATATCGCCACAAATGGGAGCCCACACCCGGCGATTTGGTATTGCTAAGGGACGTGAAGTTATCTTCCGCCCTTAGAGGACGTTACTCACGCATGGAGCTACTGTACAAGGGGCCCTACGAAATTAAGAGTAAATACGGAGACCATACTTTCGAATTGGTAGAAAGGGGAAAAAGTAAACCTGTTGGTAGGTACCACAAGCAACTCTTGCGGCCTTTCAAACAGGAGAGGCTAGGAGGCAGGAATGAGAAAGAGTAGGATGGTTAGTCTCACGCGTACAGCTAGGTGAACCTGTACAGGGCGGCTGGTACAACCAAGCACGCAGAGTGTGTAATTGATCAATTAATAAATAAATGTAAATATGTGAATGAATGGTATTGTACATATGTAAATGTGGATATAAATTGTACATTGTTGTGCTTATTGTGTGAGAGTTGTGTACATAGAAAGGCTTGTGAAGATATATGTAATATTTATTGTAATTGTTTGTAGTGACATTGTAATCTCACTGTATTGTAAATAATGTGTTACCGGCTGATCGCGTGGGGGAAGTATGAGGCTAGTTATAGGCCGAAAGCGGGGACATCTCATAACATTGGAAACTCTTTCGGGAATTTCCAATGGTTATGTAGATGGGCATTTGAAGCAGTAATTAGGAGAGGGAGAGACCGATTTATTAGCGAAGTGATATCTCCATATTTCTATTACATGTATTCGCGGGGATGTTCTGGCGACTTCGTTAGAATTAGCTTCCCCACACAGGTGTTTCGTCACTTGTCAGCATCGGACAGATTTAGGGCCACCTTGAGCGGGGTTTCGTATAGAGACTCGATGAAGCATAAAAGCCAAAGTCGGACTAGACCCGTGGGAAAGATACTGCCAAGCTTGGGTTTTCCAAAGAACGGGTATTCTTGTGAGATATACAAACTAATTTGAGGTTATGGGAAATCCAAAGTTTAAATTTAGAGATGACATATTTCGCGCCCAATAAGAAGAGATCTTGGTCCAGCGTATGAGGTCACTTTGGACCAATAGGGAATAGATTTTAGGCCAGTTAGTGACGTAGTTTTTAACCAATAGAATAGTTAGTTTTAGCGTAGGATAGGTTTTTATAAATAAGGGTGACGGGGAGCGGAGATGAGGACTACTATTCCGCTTCGGAGCGGAGATCAGAAAAACAACTTCACATCGTGTCGACAGGATAACTACTTTTCTTCGTGTAGACGGCGCGACATCTTTTTTTTGTGTCGGCGGCCCAACTTAATAGTCTTTCTTCAGGCGAAGACTCCATAGATTGAACTTTGTCATCGGCGAGACTACTCGCCTACGTTTAGGAGCTTCGATCGTAGTGTACGGGACAGAGTATTGAATTTATAGTATCGGATAGAGCTTATTCAGAGCTGCAACTGAGTCGATACAGAATTGCGACCAACGATTGAATTATAAGTCAGCCGGAAATACATACTCTAGGGTTTACCAAGTGAATACTACAATAAACTTATAGTTTTGGAATTTACACTGCCTTTTATATAAGTAGCCGGCTTGGGATTATTCCCGACATCAACCTACACCACAACCGTACCTCGGCTACCCTGAGTGAATCTCACGCAACATCGAGACGCACCCACCCTCAAATGGCGCCCAACGTGTGGTCCCAATAACCACTCACCCTCAAATGGCGTCCAACGTGGGAACTCAACAACGACACCACCCACAAATGGCGCCCAACGTGGGGCCTCAACAACGATACCACCCTCAGTATGTATGTATGTATGCATGCATGTAATGTTAATGTTATGTTTTATTTAACGACGATCGCAACTGCCGAGGTTATATTAGCGTCGCTGGTGTGCCGGAATTTTGTCCCGCACGAATTCTTTTACATGCCAGTAAATCTACTGACATGAGCCTGTCGCACTTAATCATCGACCTAGCCTGGGATCGAAGCCGCAACCTCGGTCATAGAAGGCCAGCGCTATACCAACTATGCCAACCAGGCCGACTGTATGTATGTATGTATGTACGTACGTATGTATGTATGTATGTATGCATGCATGTTTGTACCATTGCGCGTATCTATCTGCCTACCTGGCTGACTGTCTGTCTCACTCCCTGCCAGGCTTGTCTGTGTGGTTGTCTGTCTATGTAGCTATCTGGTTAAATATCTGTCTGGCTATCTGTATGGCTCTTTAACTGTCTAGCTGCCTGACTGGTTGGCTGTTTATAATATTCTGTAATATATTTCGTTGCACAATAATAATAAGGTCTTTTCTGTCCGCGCAGCAACTCGTTTGAACCACACTCTCTCATTATGTATAGTGATTTCTGCAAAACAGCTCTATTTCTTGGTCTGCCACATTTTCTTCTTTTAATGTAATGGGAGTAAATTTTGAACATTAAAGAAGAGTAGGAAATTGCCATTCGCTGAAGATGACCCTTTCCTTCATTCATCATACTAGCCGTTATGTCTAACACTGCTGTTTTATTCCTAACTAGCCATACCCGTGCGCTTCGCTGCACTTGTTAGAAATAAATATTGACTTCAATCTAAATACACTTTTCTAATTACTTAGAGAATAATAGCTTTTCGTATATTCATATCTTGAAACATTTATCCATACAATTTTAAACTGTAGTCGATTGACGGTACTGCTTCTTATGTACGCGGCAACAGCCACCTCAGAAAAATATAATTTAACATGAGAGTTGCTGTATTAGTTATGGATTCATCTTTAGGTGCAGACGTAACCTCATGGAAGAAACGTAAGCAAGAAAAGAAGAAGAAACAGAATGCAATAAAGAAAAAGAAGATTAAAGGAGAGGCACACTTCAGCCAACACAGAGTATTTTTTCTTATAACAACCATTGTCCACAGTTAGGCCTACCTACATTTACACATGAATGAGACAATTTAAGTTATAAAATGTAGGCTACTAGAGTTTTCCCAAGTTTCTATAACACCTTAAGTAATAGTATAATGAATTTCATACTTGAAGTGTCAACAACACCCAGTCCAGATAGTTTTTTTTTGTTCCTCCTGTAAATGTATATTTTTGGACTATGGTTGTTATTCCAAAAAGCCCTTCATTCATTTATAGAAATAATTTTGGTGATAAATTATTCACAAACCAGATTTGAATATTAATACCACTAATAATGATAATATTCATAAGCATATTAAACAACAACATTTGGTACTTTCAAGGATTGAGCTGTTTGATCCGTTACATCCCATTCGTATTAAGATTATGGACCAACGTAAGATATAGTAGGAAAAGTTACAGACCATATGACTAGCATGGAACAAAGCCATCGATTTTGATAACACAACAAAAATGTGACAAAGTACATAAAGCAATTCCTCTCAGAAATAAATTTCCACCACTTGCCAGGAATCGAACCTCACACCACTAGTAATGCAATTAAAACCGCTACAACTTGAGCTATAGAGTAGCCTACTAGTCAGTTGTATTATACAGAGTGTTTCATAATTCCTATTACAAATTTCTATGGGTTGTAAAAAGGACTAAGTAGATAAAGTTTTGATTAGGAACCCTTGTCCGGAAATGTATCGTTCCGATGCAAAATAAGTTTGAAGATCGATTCGATTTAAAATCTCCCGCTTCACGGTACGCAGACAAAATGGGCGACTTCTGCAGTCCCCTGATATCGTGTCTTCTGTTTACAATCAGTTCTACTGAGTCGACTTTCACATCAATTGTGATTCAGTCATTGAGCAGTACAGGGCGAGACAGCAGTCCCCTGATAGCTTGTTGTCTGTTTACAGTCAGTTCTACGGAGTGAAATCAATTCGGTCTTCGAGCTTATTTTGCATCGAAACGATTATTTCCGGACATGGGTTCTCAATCAAAATTTTATCTACTTAGTCCCCTCTACAACCCCTAGAAGTTTGCAATAGGAATTATGAAACACTCTGTATACAAAAGACATCAAAATTAGGATAATTTCCTTTCTGACACAAGTCTTAGGACTGCCCGTGCCTCCGCGTTGGGAATCTAGCGTGTCGGCACGGTTGGCTTAAGCAGTGACTGTTGAGTTATGAAGTATTCGTCAATCAAGGCAAGGTTATTGTACTTTAAACTGCTCTTAAAATGTTGCACCATATAGCCAGGACAGATTTCTCTCGATACTTAAACCAACTTGGTGAGAGCATTTGTTCCCCTGTAAGACAGGGGGTCTAGTTTTAACAATTAACGTTCTACGTGACTACGGAGCATTAATTAGTCGGGGAATCCAAAACGCTTGGGAGCATTATCACGGGAGATGATGGATGCCAGCAGAAGGAGTTCGGTTTTCTTTAGCGGATCGATGCGATCTCGGCCCCGTTGTTTGCTTTTCGCTCACGACTCTGCGTGCTCGTTTACACCTGCCTCGGAATGCTCGCGGTTGCGAAATATGCACTGTGAAAAATTGTTTTAAGCTGGCTTCCGTCTGGCCTCCAGCAATGAGCGTCATTTTAAAATTGTACCTGTCGAAACTTGGAGAACGGTTGAAGAAATACATGACTTCGTATTGCTTTAATCAGTCACTTTTAGTTCTTCCTTTATCAGTTCAGAGAACTCTATGGGAATTCCCTGAAATAGATCACGACATTCTTCTTCCAGACACATGTTTCATTATTCTGAACGCACATCATCACCATCTTCATCATTATAACTACGATACTCTCGAATGACATAATATTTTACGCGGAGTAACTTAAATGAAGTCCCGCGCCGTGGCGTCGCGGTCTAAGGCATCTCTCCTAGGACTCGCGTTACAGAATGCGCGCTGGTTCGAGTCCTCATGGGGGAAGAAATTTTCTCATGAAATTTCGGACAGTGTATGGGACCGGTGCCCACCCAGCATCGTGATTCACTTGGTGATCTACGATAGGTAGCGAAAATCCGGTTTCGGAAACCAGCTATAACGGCTGGGAGGATCATCGTAAAAACCACACAATACCTCCATTCTGGTTGGATGATCGTCCACCTCTGCTTTGGCATGTGGACGTGGTCGGTCTTGGCCCTTCAAAGGGCTGTAGCGCCATTGATTTGGATTTTAACTTAAATGAGTGAATTAAGCAGTTTGCTAATCATCTGTCTTCAACGCTTAGGGTATTTGGATCTATCCGTACTCACTCTTGTGAGAATTTTGAATGAGCACTGAATATTCAGTGGATTTTCAGTCCCGATACTGAACGTTACATGTACGTCAGTTGCAGGGAGGTCATTGAAAACATTGCTAAGCCAAGACGTGACGTCTTGTCACTGTGTAGGGACAGAAAATCCGCTGTCTGTTGATAAGTAGCGTGTAACTTTGGTCATGTAATCAGTCTAGCGAAAGGCCACCACTCAGCAACTACAGGATGAACACAGAAAAAGAGGGAAGTATTCAGTTATTTTGAAAATATATACATATTATGTATACAGTGTATGCCTACATATGTTCACTACTCTACGTGTAGTCGAATTCGGATACTCTGAATTTTATAGCTAGAAATGCTACCACTTGTGTAATAGTTAAGAATTGTTTTTATAGTAAACTATAGTAAAGTAAATAAACAATATATTTTTGTACGTGTCAATTTTTAATTTATGCTAATGTCACTATAAACAGTTAAAATGAATTGTATACCAATAAATGTAAGAACCGAGGAAATATGATTCGTAAACACGTATACGAAATATAAATCTTGATAATATCTATATATAAATTAATAAGTAAAATATGTAGAAACAAACTTCTCAGTTAGTAACAAGTAATAAATAAACTTAATATAAATGAAACAAAACTAATAAAAATTGTCAAGCTGAACAAACGAATGAGTAAAGAAATAAATTGGTATAACTAGGGTACATATAAAAATAGAATAAATAATTGAAATAAAATAAATAATTAAAGTAAATTAATACCCATTTATGTAAGAAAGATTTAAACTACAATAAGGAAGTATACAAAATACAGTATATGAAATTCAGTTTTTTTTCTGTTTCCTCCAATCTCCTTCTGTTATAGGACATACACACTACTGCCTGTAGGGAGAGGAATATTCCATGGAGACACACATACTAAACATCGATACATACGAGTATGTGGGTTTTCCCTAACCTGGGGTGAGTAGAGCGTAGGGACCTCCACTGAGACAAACACGAAGCAGAATATCAACGAAAGACATCCAGTCATGCCCAAGGAGGTATTCGAACCCACAAACCTTTGAATCGCGCCGCCTAAGAGGAACGCGCCAGACTTCATAGTCGCCCAGGCCGGCAAGAAATGCATTAATAAATCTAAATAAAATATAAATGAAGAGAAATAAAATATAACCTAAAACAATCTACTTGTGCAGAGAGACCTATAAATAAATACGTGCATGCATTTATCCATATCCACATGCATACATTCATAAATAGGCATACATACATACATACATACATACATACATACATACATACATACATACATACATACATACATACATACATACATACATACATACATACATACATACATACATACATACATACATACATACATATTCGTATTTACATAAAATCCTGTAGAGTTCAATTTTCCTCTGCAGTTGTTGCGCTTGCGTACCAGAAAGTAATATTGCGGGAAGTGCACTGATTGTCTTGTTTTTGTTACTGTAGAACTATTATGTTATTGGCTTGATTTTGTTAATATAGGGCTGTTTATTGTCCTGTTTTTGTTAATATAGGGCTATTTATTGTCTTGTTTTTGTTAATGTAGGGCTATACACTATCTTCAATATTACGTATTTACGATATACTCCATTAGATTTACGAAAACATTGTTTTAGTACCTATAAGGTTACTAAATAAATATATCTGAAAATTTTACTTTTCTGTAAAGAAGTTGAGAAAATAAAAAAGCAAACTTGTGAAAAATAAGCATTAAAATTAAAACTTACATTCTTATAATGCACTTATACTTCTCAGACAAATATAAAAATTAACATGGACACAGGTTTAATAAGTTCTCTTACCATTATCCATTGAATCAGTCCTGCCCATCTCTGAATATAGCTTGATCAACGACATATACTACCTCTTTCGTCTGTCTCTTTCTTTTCCGCTGTAAAGCTCTCAGCTATTATGACCTCTAAAGCGCGCGCTTGCGCCTATGGGCATCAGTTGACATGACTGAATTAGAGTATTACTTTTCTACCGGAATTTTATTTTTAAATGTGTCATCTAGAGTCTTTCCTTTGATTTATGAAAAGAAACATCACTTAGTTTGATTTGCTTGATTAATTGATCGATGGATTTGTTGATTGATTGATGATTGATTGATTGATTGATTGATTGATTGATTGATTGATTGATTGATTGATTGATTGATTGATTGATTGATTGACTGGCGGGGACAATCGAGTGGGCGGATAATATTGCTGGATGGAAGAGAGGGTGAATGGAATTAATGGACAAGTAAAGATGAATAGGCTTAGATTGATGAATGGATATAAAGACGGGGGCAATGAATAGATGGGTGTGCATGTGTATAGTTAATTGGGTCAATAGGTAGGCAAGTAGGTCTGTAGTAGATAGTCAGGTTAAATGATTAGGTAGAAATTATTTTCTTTGAGTTTGGATTGAAAACTGCTCAATAAAGCTTGTAAGCTTCTTGTCAGAGTTGAAGATTCATGGCATCCATATGATAATAAGAATAATAATATGCGTTATGCAGTATAACGACCCATTAAGCGAAATCCTTCCTCCTCAATAATAAATCACGTAATAACTATATTGAAAATCAAGAAGGAGAGCATCACCACGTGTTAACGTGTGCACGATTATCCCGAGGTGGTCCAAGCTGCTTTGGCACTTGCTAAATCGTGCACGGTGAAAGCAAACACTTGTTATAATTTATAATTTCCTCTATCATACATCGCAATGAAGACCGAGAAGAAACAGAAGTGGACGAGAAAGAGAAACAAGCAGAAAGACGACGCGATGTTACATTTCATGGGAGTCACGTTTCTTCCGGCATGTACTCGGTGTGTGTCTCACGTCTCCTTGCCCCTTGCTCCTCGCTCTGCCCACTTCCTGGTTCGAAATTCAAGCCTGCGCGCGGAACGGAATCTATGTTCCCAACCATACGATAATTTATCCACATCTATTTTAATTTCGAGCATCATTGACACTTATTAAACGGTCTCATTAACTACACAACATTTTTTGTTATTCATACTACGTAGCAACTACAGTAATCACTATAATTAAATACATCAAAATTAGGAATGAAATAGACAACATTTATTGTTCTAAGAATTTAGTTTGCAGGGATAGCTTAGAATTTGCTCAATTGATGAACTAATTGGCACGTACAGTAGTTCCTAAACGTTCAATTTTTCTACAGAGCGGTTAATAGCATTCGGGGCAGTTAGACTCCCTTCCATGCTTACGATTTACGTACTTCAAGTTGCAACCTGGGAAAAGGAGAACCAACGTCGCAGTGTAAGACATACATTTAAATTTAAATCTTATAATAATGAGCATAATAATTAGAAGAGGAAATGATACTCAAGGATATGCTACTGAAGCTAAATAACAGCTGTAAGCATTATGGGATGAAGATAAATGCAAGTATGACGAAGAGCATGGTCATAGGAAGAAAATACAGCAGATAAACTTTCGAATTCTAAATAAGGCAGTAGAGAAGTGGACTTCTTCAGATACTTCGGGTGTACAATAAGCAGTAACATGCCAGGAAGTAAAAATGAGAATAGCAATGGCCAAGGAAGCTTTTAATAGAAAAAAGAGCATTTTCTGCAGATCTCTAGAAAAAATCTAAGGAAGAGACTAGTTAAGTGCTTTGTGTGGAGTGTTGCATATTGTATGGGGGAAAAAACATGGACATTATTACGAAGTTATGAGAAGCGAATAGAAGCATTTGAAATATGTATATGGAGAAGAATGAAACGTCTGAAGTGGACAGACAAAATAAGAAATGAAGCTGTGTTGGAAAGAGTGGATGAAGAAAGAATGATACTCAAACTGATCAAGAAGAGTAAAAGGAATTGGTTGGGTTACTGGTTTAAAAGAAACTACCTACTGAGGGATGCATTGGAAGGAATGGTTTTTAGTAGGTTATTTTACGATGCTGTATCAACGTCTTTGGTTATTTAGCGTCTGAAGGTGATAATGCCGGTGAAATGAGTCCGGAGTCCAGCCACCGATAGTTACCCAGCATTCGCTCATATTGGGTTAAGGTAAAATCCCTGAAAAAACAGCAACCAGGTAACTTGCCCCAACCGGGATTCGAACCCGGGCTAACTGGTTTCGACGCCAGACGCGCTAACCGTTACTCCACAGGTGTGGACGGAAGGAATGGTGAACGGGAGAATAGTTCGGGGTAGAAGAAGATATCAGATGATAGACGACATTAAGATATATGGATCATATGAGGAAACGAAAAGGAAAACAGAAATTAGGAACGATTGGTGAAAGCTGGGTTTGCAGTGAAAGACCTGCCCTTGGGCAGAACACTTAATTAATGAATAATGAGCACAAACGTGTGTTACAAGAATTGTTTAAAATTATGTCTCGCAGTAGGGACATATCTTTGACATCTGCATAAGAAATTTCCGTTAGCACACGTAAGTTCTTCAGGTGTGATTGATGCGATATTTTTCGACTGATATTTTCTTTTAATTTCTCTGATGTGTTAGGCTAATTCTTATAAACTTTGCCTTTTAAGTTAATGGTACCCTTAGAAATAAAAATCACATGGCGTGAAATCCGGGCTACGTGAGGGCCACCACAGTGCTGATAACTCTATCTCCGAGAATATCTTAAACAAGCTCTAGTTATTAGTAAACGGCGTGTGAAGTAGCAAAATCCTACTGAATAATTATTATTGCTGGCATTCAATGACTGTCAATTATTTGGAGAAAGGTTTTTAACATTTCTGCTCGACATCTTGCAGCATTGATAGCGCCTTCATGAAAATATTTAAAAATAAAGACCCTACCTTTGCGCATTCAAACGACACCACGCACCAATCATTTCTTAGTGTAATGCAACTTCATACGCAAGCCGGGGTTACATCTGTGACATTGCAGAAACTAAAAGCCGTCACAACACATTGAATACCGACACTCTTAATCAGACAGAATTTGGATTGTTTAAACAATTTTAGTTTAATATCTTCAGCATATTCTTACTTGCTAATTCTTATTCACACTACCGTCCCATATCAAATGCATTATTTGTTATGTCTTCTTCCAGTTTTAACATGTTTTCTTCTTATTGCTGTACGTAGCCATTGTCCTCCCGCCGTTTTCGTCAAGAAGTCTGACTAGCGATATTACTCTGCCTCCTCTTTCTAAACCTTTTATTCCACATTGTTATAGTGTATAATAAAACGATGGAATCTCGTCATATGTCCTTGAAACTTCCATTTTACTTTTTGAGCGTGCACTTTTAACCTTCTTCTTAGTTCTTTATTTGTAATCTTATCTCTTAGTGAAATGTAATGTTTTCTAATTTATTCACTATTAAATTTTGCATATTCACCTATTTGTGAAACCACGGCACATTTAATTCTGGAGTAGCACCACCATCATTATCATCACCACCAACACCACAATCACCATCATTTGCTTTGAAGTGTAGAGTTCTATGAAGTTAATATTTTCATCTGCCTCTTAAGAATCGAGCCTAAATCTATTGAATTTGTAGGTATAAACGCTTCCTTTTGAGTAAAGAGCAAGACGGTTACCTTCTCTATGCATAGTAATCCCTGTTACAGGAATCTACAACATTAAATAAGGGGCAGGCATACCTCACTCAACTACATCACACGTTCTTCCTCATATCAACCCACTTTCCATACACTTCTTGCTCTAGCACAATTATTTATTGATATTTATATTTTGTTTTGTAGTGATCAACATTACCTTCAGACTATTTTGGACATATACGGTATATAAAGTTTAATTTTGCACTTTATTTCAGACGATAAAAGTAAATCCTACGGAATGGCTAAACTTACAGGTTTTTTGTTCTTTTCCTGTATATTTCGTTCAACAGTGACTGGTTACGTACTGTAAAATATGGAAACTTTGACAAGTTTTTTAGTCGTTACGAAAAGGGAACAAAATAAAATAGGTGTGTGTTTATATGACTCCTTAGCATTTCTGTAGACGAAATCACAAAAGAACTTTGAGTCTGTATTTCTTGCTCGTAGCAAGTACTTTAATAGCCCAGTAGAATCACCTGGGGTGGGTAAGAAGGTTATTGACAACGTTCTTAATAGGTCTATACAGACGTGGACAAATTATTAAACTAAATTAATTATATGTGCAACGAAGCGTATTTATCGGTAGAAATAATGAACAAAAATGTATTTTGCATAGATATAATGAACAGAAAATTGAGTCTTGAGGTTACTAATATTTTGTGAACATTCCCTTATTCTTTATTAACACGTTGATTTTTTCAGGGATGCTGGAAACCGAAGTTTGACACTTTCTTTGAACATCAGCATCATTTAGCCAGATGAGTCCATGTTACAAGTCACTTTTTGTTCACTTTCTTCTTCAGTATAGATCACAGATTTTCAATTTCGTTCATGTCCGATCTTCTTGCAGACCATGGGAGAATATCTTCTGCAGTATATAATTAAAACACCAGTATTACCAACATAGCAAGAAAAAATATACTTAACCATTGGAAAAATATACCAGAAGACGTAAACAATCATATTTACAACAATAGAGACCCTGTGAATTATACTGATAGTTGATACGACAAATTATAGGCTATTATGTTTCCAAGAAAACGTTTTAATCTAATAATTTGTCCACGTCTGTACTACAATGTAGGTACATTTTGCCGGATGAATGTCAGTAACACAACATTGCAAGGAATAGAGAAGAGGCAAAGGTAAAAATTTCCTTTTGTTCTATGTCAAGCAGGCCTATGTAATCGAAACTGTCATTATGATTCACTCTTTCCTAGCGCCATTTCTTCCAATTTTAAATACCGATTTTCTAAATAGCAAAATGATAGAAGAAACTGTTTAAACATGGAATAGATGAAAAATTAATTGCTAGCAGAACCTCACTATTTATAAATTAAGCTAGATAACTTTGGATTGTAGAACTATCTTTTATGTAAAATGTGGAAAAGCAAAGTTTATGTTCTTACTTGAATGTAGGCCTATAGCAAGTTATTTCACTAATGTAGGCCTATGCCTCTTGAACGATAGTTCAGGAAACTGAACTGCGAAGAAGATAGCATTAGTAATATAATAAGAAACTGAATTGTAGCGAAACGCATAAAACATGTGACAAGAAGGTGTGTGGTAATCTTCATTTAAGTTTTTTTTTATTATTATTGAAATGGCACGAAGTACGTAGTTTGATTGTCGGAGGTTGGCAACGCAGCAGGAATGGAATGGACTTGTAAACTTGTCATGCGTTGTGTACCAGACGCACAAACCGCCACAGGATGTCGTCTGCCTGCCAGCCTGCCTGCCACGACTTAAGACGAGAACATGCTTTAAATTTTCTTATTCCTTTTTACACGTTTTGTTTTCTTTCTAAATGTCATTTCACTGTAAAAGTTACTCAGTGTGTGTTCTTCCCCTTTTCTCTCGTCGTCATCTTAAATTTCACGGCTCCGGTGACCAACCTAAACCTGAGTTGAAAAATTATTTGTATAAGAATGTTGTTCGTATGAATTATTAGTATCACTTCATGTTATAACTTTTGCACCTGTGACATAGTAGCAGATAGTACATTCTCTCAGTCTCGTTGGTCCTCACTTAAAGGTTTTACCGTTGGAATGTTTTCACGACTATACCGATGTGCTATTAATTTCTGTTATGTTGTCACATTGAACTTCCCCACCCAGATGTGTACACGCGGATCGAGAATAGCGCACCGTTAGCACACTGGCTAATGCATCGACCCGATTTAAAATCCCATCGAGTGTAATTGAAGTGTGTGATACATATAAACACACTGTTGCGGAAGATTTTCTGTTGTAATTCCCGTTTTTCCTTCCATTACTCAATTCTTTATCTCCTAGCCATATATAAGGTTAGAGAGGGCTCGGTCTTGGGATTTGAATAGGCCTACAGCATGAACAGCTCATCTAGTTCTTTTTTCTCCCGAGGATTTTCAAAACTCTAATGCAAATAGTAAGTAACACTGTTAAATTCAATGAAGCATATACTATTATATTATAGCCTATTTTATGTATACAGGATGATTCAAAACCTCTGCGACAAACTCTAAGGGGTGATAGATCTAACAATAAGGAACCCTTTTTGTTAAACAACCTATGTCTTTTGACGCGTCGTTTCAAAGTTACCGTCGAAAATGATTTTGCGCGGGCGTATGTCAATGTATGCGAATGTGTGCAGCCCTGTTTGTTTTTCTTTTAGATGTTTGTAAGAGACGAGAAGGGTTGTAGTTGTTTGTTTACGTTTAATATTCAATACCTTTTCCTTTCAGTTCAGTGTAATCATCAATTGAGATTGGATGTCTACGCGGTCTTCCACCAATGCACCGGGGACGAAGAAACTCATCGTCTCGAAGGCGCTGATAAAGTCGAGCAAACATTGTGGGGTGAGGGTGATTTCTGTTTCGAAACTGTTGTTGGTACATGTGGAGAGCTCTTCTTCCGTTTCTGCGAGCCGCCCCATAACACATTACCATGTCGACTAATTCGGGAAAAGTGTAGACATCCATTCTCAATTGATGATTAGATGAACTGAAAGGAAAAGGTATTGATCATTAAACGTAAACAAACAACAACAACCCTTCTCGTCTCTTACAAACATCTCAACAAACAAACAGGGGTGCATATATTCGCATACATTGACATACACCCACGCAAAAACATTTTCAACGGTAACTTCGAAACCACGCGTCAAAAGTCATAGGTTGTTTAACAAAAAGGGTTCCTCATTGTTACACCTAAGAGCTTGTCGCAGAGGTTTTGAATCATCCTGTATAATATATTATAATTCATTTGAGACAAAGAAGAAGAAATAAAAAGAATATTCTGTTTTACTTGAATAGTTCAATATAATTTAAAACTCAAATGAAGTGTCCGGGTCTACGTGCATTAAAATACTATTTTCTTATAACATTTAACATATTATTTTTTCTTAATATTACACTGAGCAAAAGTCATGCAAATCATTAATATTTTACTGCATTTGGCTCGGATTTTTCACGAAAATTAATGACTTTTATAAATTATTTTCAAAGAGTTAATTAATAAATAGATGAATTAAGTCAGTAGGTGACATAGGCGTACATATAGTGATATGCCAAATGGCAGATATTGCACTGCAAACCTAACATTCTCCAGTCTTTCCTATTTTCTGCCTTCCTCTTGGTCTCCGCATATGATCCATATATCTTAATGTCATCTACCATCTCATATCTTCTTCTGCCCCGAACTCTTCTCCCGTTCACCATTCCTTCCATGCATCCTTCAGTAGACAGTTTCTTCTCGGCCAGTAACCCAACCAATTCCTTTTCCTCTTCGTGATGAGTTTCAGCATCATTCTTTCTTCACCCACTTTTTCCAACACAGCTTCGTTTCTTATTCTCTCTGTCCACTTCACACGTTCCATTCTTCCACATATCCAAATTTCAAATGCTTCCATTCGCTTCTCTTCACTTCGTCGTAATGTCCATGTTTCTGCCCCATACAATGCCACACACTACTAAACCAAGAGCACATAAAGTAGCTCCACCGGGAGGCGCGCGACGAGTACGAAGGCTATGCAGCACACTTATCTGCCACTCGCTCGGCAACCCAGTTCAGTCTCTCTGTAGTAATGGTTATTGCGTGTTATTCTTCTGATTATATTAATGAAGTGTTAAAATTAGCTTGCTCACATGGCACCACATAAATTTACATCAGAGCAAAGGATTTTCACGGTAGATAGTTATCTGAAAAAGAGTGATTGCGAAAAGGTAAAAAGGCGATTTGCAAAAAAAATTCCTAATGTTACCGTTACACATAACAACAGCAGCAAAAGACTACTCCTAAATCTAAATCTAAATCTAAATCTAAACACTTCACGAACACAACCACTTCTACAGATATAGGTACTGAACTGGACTGCCGAGCTTGAGAGACACGGTGTGGTGTGTTGCATGACCTTAGTGCCGGTCGCGCGCCGACTAACACAACTGATTATATTATAGCACACTGGCTTACTCTAATACAATGTCACTTTCTTTATTTCTCTCTTTCTTTCTTTCTTTCTTTCTTTCTTTCTTTCTTTCTTTCTTTCTTTCTTTCTTTCTTTCTTTCTTTCTTTCTTTCTTTCTATCCTTGTAACTCCCTTGTACTGCAGACTTACAGACAACTGTTGTGTAAGAGAAGAAGGGTATTGTCTTTGAAATTATGCACATTAGACATCTACACATAGCGGGCCTTCCTGGATGTGGGATTCGCACAACGCAGCGCCACCGCAGAGACCTCACAAGACAATGGACAAGCATCCAGTCGAAAGGACGTCTTTCAACCAATCATGGCAGCTTATCGCACAATTTTATCGCGGCCCTAACATTTATTTAATTGTATCGTTTCCCTAGCATTTGTTTGTTTTTATCGCTACCCTAGCATTTGTTTCTTTGTTTGCCAACATTTCAAACTGCACTGGTCTGGATCTTAAAAAACAGAAAATTACAAACCACTCCTGTCGATGCACAGCAGTTTCAAATATGACTCGCATTGGCATTCAAGAACAAGAATTAATAAAGATCACTGGTCATAGCTATGCATCTTCCCTGAAACCTTATTTACAAATAAATTAAGAGCACCATTAAGAAATTCTGAATAAGTTGAAGAATACACCATGTACATCAACGAGTTACACTTCTTTTACGCACACGTCCAATATAACATCAATCACTAAAACATTCAAATTTAAAAATTGTACTTTCAATAATGATTGTTCCTTTTAAAGTTATTCATGTTTATTTTTTATTTCATCATCCTTAATTAAAACTTTTCTTGTTTATTTCATCATCTCTAATTAAAACTTCTCTAAAACTTGTTTATATTTTTTTAGGTTATGTTATAGCTTCTGCTATATGATATTATGGATAGTCACGAATCAGAGATTATTTAATATTAAGATTTATTGAAAATCATCTGTCAGGTGACATTTGTTTGCTGGGATCGGGATAATTGAAGTGGAATGCAACTGTTTTAATAAATGTGAAACTGAATCAACAAAGCCTTCTTGACTAGTAACCGTACACAGAGTTCAATGAAGACTCCATAGTTGACACAACTAATAACAAGAAAACAGCTGATCATATCACACTACTGCCATGTAGCATAATACTCGTATTTGTAATGTTAAGATGGTACAATAATACATTTGAAGACAGTTGTATTTTCGTAAGTCAATTAATATTTTATTGTATTGGAATACTTCGTTACTTCTAATCTTTATATACTTCCTTCTAATCGTCTAATAGTCAATTAAATCCCACTCGAATTTTGATTTTCTTTAGATAAATCAGAACCTCTAGTGAGATTACTGTTTGGAAAATCCATAGTGATACTTGTGGCGAACAAGGTCGCAATTGGGGCTTTTCTCTTTTCCCTTTCTCCATATTAGACGTCTACAATATTCCGCCAACATCTTAGTGAACCTTAGTGTAGTCAGCCGGTATAGGTTTGAGATTGCGTCTAGCTTAAGGGTTAGCGCAATATAGATCTTGAAAGGTCGTAGTGCTGGATCGTAGTGTTCCCCCTCCCCCTGAAATTAAAGTGAATTGAATTAAATAGGCTACGTGACCACAATGTACTAATTTTTAGTCGTTACTCTCTGTCTATAAAACTGATATCAATTGGAAGTAGCAGTCTGCCTATTCGCTTCACCCGCCTTCGTGTTTCTTCATTACATGGCGTCACATTGACTAATTGATGACACGGAGTGCATATGTGTGGGGTTGAGTAACGGCGTATGACGAGGGTGACACGCCGATTTTTCATAGTTGACAAAGTGAAGCAGGTTGAATGACTTCTCAACACACCGCAGACGCTTCGTGTTACAGCCCGCCGGCGCGCCGGCCTCTTGTCCCTCGTAATCTAGAAATGCGCATTCTTTCTGTCCCCTTAATAAAGCATAGCATTGAATATCGTATTGCAGTTGCTTTCCATGCTTTATTTTTAATATTCTTATTGTCAACAGATTTTCATGTGTCATCTAAAGTTATCATGTTGAGAAGAATGCCGGAAAATGTTAGACCGAATAGAAAGCTACTGATAGGCCTAGTTTAAAGTTTCTTGAGACTTCATAGAACCCAATTTGAGAAGTAAAGATATAATATTAAGGATATAAAAAGAGAAAACAAGAAATGGAACGAGAGAGACGAAATAATAAGTGAAAGAAGTATAAAAGAAAAGCGAAGTATAAAGGAAAGAAAATTAAACAAAGACCGCAAGAAACGATATCAAAAAATGAGAAGAAAGAAAGAAATGAGAGAGAAAAGTAAAAATGAGATAATAAATCAATGACAGAAAAGGAAAAATGAAAATAAGTAAGTACTGATACAAAGACACAAACAGAACATAAAATAGACCAAGAGTGTGACAAAAGTAAATTAAATTGTCTTTTTTTCCGTTACGACGATTAATTTTAAGAACTTATGGGACATATAATTTCACTAACGAACAATTAGTCAGAAATACACGATTACACACTGAATGGTTTTAACTAAGAACCTCAAAATTTAAGTTTAAAGAATGATTAAATGTAATTTACATAGTGTTGAATATATAGAGCAAAATTTAAATCATGGATTAAATCTCATGTACGGTAGTTTAAATTAAACACATTTTCAACTACAATTGAGAATATGACCCTAAATAAAACTAATCTTTTCGTTTACATCTCTCCTTCGTTTGCTCATTTTCGCCGTTTTCATGTCCTTTTCCTCCTTCCATATTTACTCAGTTTCAGATTTAGTTGCCTTCTTTCTTTCTGTTTTTTTATTTCCCCTTCGTTTATTTCATTATTTATTTTCCTTTCTTAATCTCTTCATTTACTCCATTCCTTCTATCTTATCTGAAGTACTTACTTACTTATGGCTTTTAAGGAACACGGAGGTTCATTGCAGCCCTCACATAAGCCCGCCATTGGTCCCTATCCTAAGCAAGATTAATCCAGTCCCTACCATCATATCCCACCTCCCTCAAATCCATTTTAATATTATCCTCCCATCTACGTCTCGGCTTCCCCAAAGGTCTTATTCCCTCCGGCCTTCCAACTAACACTCTATAGGCCTATGCATTTCTGGATTCACCGATACGTGCTACATACCCTGCCCATCTCAAACGTCTCGATTTAATGTTCCTAATTATGTCAGGCGAAGAATACAATACGTGGAGTTCTGCGTTGTGTAACTTTCTCCATTCTCCTGTAACTTCATCCCTCTTAGCCCCAGAGACCTTCTTAAGAACCTTATTCTCAAACACCCTTAATCTCTATTCCGCTTTCAAAGTGCGAGTCAAGTTTCACAACCATACAGAACAACCGGTAGGATAACTGTTTTATAAATTCTAACTTTCACATTTTTTGACAGCAAACTAGATGACAAAAGCTTCTCAACCGAATAATAACAGGCATTTCCCATATTTATTCTGCGTTTATTTTCCTCCCGAGTGTCCTTTATATTTGTTACTGTTGCTCCGAGATATTTGAATTTTTCCACCTATTCGAAGAATAAATCTCCAATTTTTATGTTTTCATTTCGCACAACATTCTGGTCATGAGACATAATCATACACTTTGTCTTTTCGGGATTTACTTCCAAATCTATCTCTCTACTTGCTTCAAGTAGAATTTCCGTGTTTTCTCTTATCGTTTGTGGATTTTCTCCTAACATATTCCGCATAGACAAGAAGCTGATGTAACTCGTTGAATTCCAAACATCCTCTGTTATCCTGAACTTTTCTAATAGCATATTCTAGAGCGAAGTTAAAAAGCAAACGTGATAGTGCATCTCCTTACTTTAGCCCGCAGTATTTTTCATATGTGATTGGTAAAATCTGATTTCAGATCCTTCAACAGTAGTCAACAATTAATCAAAATCAACATTCGATATTAAAAGCCTTGAATCAAAATTCAATTTCGCAACCCTGTGTTATCTTTCTACATCTTCCTTCAATTCATTGTTTCTTTCATACATTTCTTTATTCATACATACATTAATCCATTCATTTATTCACTCATACATTCATTCTTTCATTCATTTATTCATTCACACATTCATTCTTTCATTCATTTATTCATTCATACATTCATTCATTCATTCGTCCATTCATTCAGTCATTCATTCTCTTCCCTCCTTCCTTCATTCTTCCTTTTTTCTTTCTATTCTCTCTCCCCTTCATTTTCTTTATTTTGTCTCATTTTCACTTCTTTCTTATTTTTGTCTGTCCAATGTATTTCTTCATTTACTTTCTTCCTTCATTGCATCCTATTTCCTTTCATTTCTTTGTAACATCTTTTTTCTATCTCTTTTTTCGCTTTTCTTTCCTCTTTTTTCCCTCTTTCTTTCGTTTCTGTCCCCCCTTTTCATCTATTTCTTCTATTTTTTCCTCTTTTTAAATTTCTTTCTCTATTTACTTTTATCTTTTCTTCTTTCTTTCTTTCTTGCTGTCATTCTGCCTTTCTATTTTCTTATGTAATATCTTCTCACAATTTTTTTCTCATAATTTGTAACTTTATTTTTTCATTTATTCCTTTACTCAATTTTTACCTCTTCTTTTAATTTGTTTATTTCATAGTTCTCTTCATCTCTTTAGTTTATTTATTTTCTCTTTCTTTTGGCTTCTTCTTCATCTCTTTCTTTCATAATTAGCTTCTCATTCTTCCAATTCCGATAGTGTAGTTTCAAACAATTAATATTACTGGTGACATATGTGGTTCCTTTACTACAACATGTCGCACACAGTGCGTGTTTTCTCTTATGGTATTTCATCATACGCCCAGTCCCTTATTTCTTGAATGATGCAGGTTTCTAGCGCAAGTAATTGTGGATACGAATTTAATACTTGTGCACACGCACGCATTGAAAGCCATCCTTCCAGATCAAAGCGACGACCTCATTTCTGTGTCTAACGAGATGTCATCCGCGGACAGATTGATTGATATTAGTTTCTCCATAATGGTATTTCGTTTCATGGGTTACCTACATATGGGCCAATTAATTGTCCAGTTAAGCACGGACGTAACTTACGTATCATTATCCTGGCTACGTGCCCGGGATGGCAACAAGCCGCTCATCTTATTTCTCTTTAAGGATATCTACACACAACATCTGCTGTTCTGAGCGCAGTTCCAACGTCGGTCAAGTTCTCTGCAATAACATGGCTGTTATCAACACACTTGCATAAAACACAATGCGAATGAACGCTTTTTGAACATAATAATGACGTCTCGTGCAGCCACGGCTGTAGAAAGAAATGATTATGTGAATTAATGAATGAATGGATGAATAGGCTATGAAGTTGGAAAAGTGGTTCAGTAAGTACACGAATTGGAGATATGAGTAAATAAAGGAATGAGTATGAATGAATGGATGGATATACAGAAAGAAAAAGAAACAATGAAGCACAAAAGAAAGCAAGGAAAGGACAGGAAAAAAAAGATGCAGCATGAACAAAGGGAAAAAGGTAAAAAGTAGGAAAGGCAAAAGTAATTAAATAAATATAAAAACAAGAATTTAAGGAAATAAGAAAGAGCGCAGTGAAGAACATACGTGAATGTGTCGCAATTAGTAAACTCCTTGGTGTAAATTGTCCTGAAGGTTAACTTAACACGTTCCTGTAGCTATCTAATTACTATTGTTGAGAATTATAAACAATAAAAATCCTCAAATATGCATGTAAATAAACTATGTACTAAAAAATGCTGAAAATGCCAAAATGTTAGGTAGTATAAATTTGAAGAGTCGCAAAAGGTGCCATAGTAAGATAGGATGCCATGAAAAACAAAACACTAAGCATATAATGGCAAATATTCTAATGATCTGACATAAAGAAAACATTGTCATTTTAATCTCTTAGTTATTGCTTTATTAGCTAAGCTATCGCTAATTTAATTGAAACCAATTTGATACATATATTTCATTTTCTTTCATGATTACAAAAAACTTTGATTCAACAAACTTTATCATGTTTTCAGAATCCAATTTCTTTCTCCTGACCGTAAAAATAAATTTGTGCATAGGAAAGTTCTTTAGGGTATACATCATAAGAAGTCAGGAGGTAAAACTTATAATTTGGTAACATGATAGGATTAACGTCCACATGACTATCGCATCCTTGAAGCACTTCGCTAATTTCCCTCATTATCTTAATTCTGAAAAAAAAAAATGTATATATTTTTTTCTAAATCGTGAAAATATTTTTTTCATATACCAGAAGGACAGTGTTTTATACATACCAATTTCATTATTGTACAAGATACATTAAGGGAGGAAAAAAATGTTGAGTATTTCGAAAAATTTTACTGCTGTAAGCTGTACATAACCCCTTAATTTAATATCGTTACATTTGTTACGCATCTCAAGATACTGTCCTACATCGCTTCAGAGCGTTTCTGAGAGCGCGTGTTTGCATTGCATAGATATTTAATATTGTTTAATATATTTCAGTAAATGTATCTTTATCTTAGCACGAGTAGTTTCCTCATTGTATGCCTAGACAAAATGTAGTGGCTCCTGTAAATAGAAGGCCTGGCTCCTGATTTTTTTACTTCTTTATTGTTGTTATTAAATCCAAGATTGAAGTGGTATTCCTGTTGTTTACCAACTTACGCACACAAGTATGCCTATAACTCGACCGAGGCGAGTGGAGACGCGGGTGTGATATAAACTATCGCGATGACGCTATACGAACGCAGGAAAAGTACAAGTGGCGCTCCGGGCTGCAGGACTCCACTGGCCTTGTTCGAGTAATACACGAATAAACAGATGTAAACACACAGTACCGGTGGATGAGAGCAGACTGCCTGGTTCACTGAAGCGTGAACTGTTGACTTGCAAATTGCTTTCCGTACGAAGCTACTATGATCGATGTAGGTTACACCTAACTTACATTAAAAGTAACCGAATGCAGGACTCTACTGATAACAGATGTACATATCAGCAAGAACTTCAGTTAGAGGTAATATATTTCTCATCACTACCAATCATTGAGTGTCAACGTAAGTGAAATTTCATACCGATATTTTCAATTCATTATTTTGATTTACACTCGGATACTATCATATAAATGAAGAATTTACATCATAGCTGATGGTTATAGACCTACCATTTGACACGGCATTCAAATAACATTGATCCCGTGTCTTCTTCAGCCTACCGCGGCCTCCTCGTTTTTGTTCAGTCACGCAGATCGACAGACCTATTATTCGAAAATTTCCATCGATTATACGGTCGATTGATTTGAATCCAAGTTGGCATCCTGTTCACTTCGTTACAGCCTGTCTCGAACTCTGAACTCAGTTACCACTTCTTCTTGAAATAGGGAAAGATGAAGAAACCTCGGCAGGTTCAGAAGTAAACGGCTTGTGAGCATCGAACACTATATCAGACAAAATTGAACGGACTTATGCAATGATACACCAAACAACAATTTCAGAAAAATGGAGATATTTCACAAATCTGTAGTTCACTTGATTATTTAACTCACAATCAATCAAGAATGCGATATCTGCACTCTACTGACATTTATAAGCAAAATCCTTTTATTGCAAAAAATAATTTATTTTCCTTTGCAATATTAAATCAACCGCTGGTCTGTTATTAAAAATCGGTTAGCCTTTTTTACTATTATTTGTTGTATTTTTTGTAATAGTGTGAGTGTTACAATATTTCTTGTGTAAAATTTTTAATAAATAACCAGATTTACTTCAATGGTCAATATCTCGTTTTGGTCGTTTGGTCTCTCTTATTGAATAACTCCGTTCAATTACGTATTTCATAAAGGCATGTTGTTATATATTGCTAACAGACTTAAATTAATTAATGAGGAACATAAATGCAGAGAATAAACAGTTGTTTCTCTTGTCATCATGATCGTCGTATTCATCATCATTATCTTACTATTTACTCTAATAAGTGTAGCATATCGGATGTTTTTTCTGTCTTTTTTTAGGAGGAGGGAATATTGTACCACAATAGATATCCAAAAGTATCGGATTTTCTTCAGTTTGTGGCCAGTTTTGCGAAAGATCATTATGAATGAATGAATGAATGAATGAATGAATGAATGAATGAATGAATGAATGAATGAATGAATGGAAGAACGAACGGCTGAACGAACGAATGAAGGAACAAACAAATGAATGAATAAATAATTGATTGGTTGAATCAAGATTGTTATCCTTTAACTCTTTTCTTCTTCAGTGCAATGAAACAATACTAAACATTCATAAAACAATAAGAAACCTTAGAATCTCTGTTGATATGATCAGTTTGGGTCATTCACATAGTTTAGGTCAAGCCAAAACAAAAACATGCCAATAGACACACACAGTCGCTAACAAAGGCCAAATGTAATTAATAAGCGAAACAAAATCAATGGTGTAATTAAATGAATTGCAGCATTATTAAGTAATTATTATTGTTGTCTGTCCTTCTGTTGACTCTAAACCAACATTAGACATACAAAGCGGGACTCACTGGTTATGCCGTCAGAATGATACAAAACCACCGCTGAAACACACCATGTTACTATGTCGTTGTTAGTCAACTGTCCGAAGACAGGTCTGAACCTCACAAGTGATACCAAGAAGGCACCGCTTATAAGGCAATTAAGCTAGGAGATTGCATATATCGCCGACATATATCGCCGACAAGGTACATATTAGGCCTACACTAGTCAAAGTTCAGATGCATACAAACAATAACTGTTCTTCATAGTAAGAAAATTACCACTTCCCTGCTAAAAATGGTACCCGAATCCACTAGAATTAGATTCAAAGCTAGATAGATACTCTTAAGACTTCAGCAGCAATACATAATCATAAATAAAGATTAAATTCAGTTTTTCCTGCTTCATGTAGGCCTACACTGCACTGTAAAAAGTATCAACATATAGGCGTAAAGCCCGTGTTTTGGTGGTCAGCAGCTGGTTTCCAGATCTTGAGGTCTCTAGTTCGATTCCCGGGATCAGCCCTCAGGGAATTTTCCTTGAAGAAGAAAAGTTCCCTGGGTGTCTAGTCTGGAAATTTGTATGAATACTAGTGTGACTGCGTGTGTGCCGGGTCACTACTAACCAGTCTTTTAAAAAAATCAGTAGTATATCACGCAGGACAAGGGATTTGGAGTACTATAAGGTAATGGTGAAACGTACTATATACGAGTATAGCCCAAGATTTACTGAAGTGGAACCGAGCTACTGCATTAATAAAGCAGAAGTACAGTTCAGTCATGGACATTATTTTAAGGACATGTCACTAATTTTCATCGTGTGAAAATTAAGGAAATTCATAGAAAATAAATCATTCATATATATTTAAAACTCTTCACAAAATATTACATAGGCTAGGTACATTATTAAGAACACAATAATTTTTTTTAAACCTCTTAAATGTAGTTTTTTTATTGATGGCTTAAAAAAAGAGAGAGAGAGATACATATGCCTATACTTTCTCCACATCGCAAATGTTGCAATATTACACATCAAATGTTAACAAACATAAAATTTATAATCTTTGTGTGATTTTTTATAGTACACAGTGAATATCATTTTCAAATTTTCCATTGAGAACAAGACTCTGTTACATGGGAAAAAAAACTTAGGCCTACACATGGAAAAACTGTTTTCCACGTTAACTGACACAGTTGCAGCATACTTCAAATTGGGCATGTCACATAAATTACATCTTCAATTACGTCATCAGAATATGTGTCCGATAACACATTTGAAATGTCACTAAGTGTGCTATATCCACAGCTTTGGCGTGAATACGTCTGTAAGTTAAGTCCAGTACTAGGATGCCATCCCAGAACGTCGACCGACACATTTCAGGAAAGTATTGTTGCGCCTATAATTTCTTTGGTCGGCGGGAAAAGGCACATAAGTAAAAAAAAAAATTCGATTTTTCTGTTGTACCTGATCATGTAAGTCAAGGATTTTTTCTAATTTTTGAAATAATAAATTTCTTGTGTGTTAAATTGAAAAGGGTCTTACTTTGACCAACATACATGAATTTCATTATTATACTGTAACTTTTATTTTAAACAATAGTGTAACTTTTATTGTCACAACAATGATCACTTTCTATAACTGAATTTAAACACTCCCGTCAACAATGGGATTTCCACTCCACACAGCAACACACTATTCGTTATTGCACTCCACAGACGAGAATGACAATTCACTTGGATTATTGAGAACAACAATGTACTGCAATCTTAACTAATGTTCACAAAGCACTATTTACAAAACAGAACTGTCAGTTCTCAGTTCACAGTTCGTTGCCTTGGCTAGTTCTTCTAGCTCATTCACTTAAGTTCACAGTATATCGAAGTCCTTCTAGAGACAGTCCACTGCACTTCAACTCAGGACTTACGGGGACAGTCCACTGCACTCGAACTCAAGTCTTCCAACTGCGTTGCTTCCGCCTGGACCCTTGCACAGTTGCGGACACACACTCAAGTCGAACTCCGGGCTCGAAGCTGGCTTCACTGCTACACAAGACTGATTGGCTTGCTGACCAAAAACTGAACTCTCTTCTCCTCGCGTCCTGTATTTATTAGTTAAAACCACACTTTCAAGAAACTACGATTTCGCGAGCAATCTACTGATGCCGAGAGGACGGCGCTTCCCGAAACTTCTCTGGATTTCTCCCCGACGTCGCAGCTGCTTTACTTCCCTCTCTCTGCCGCGGCCCAGCGTGCCGTCGCCGTCGTTCCCCTTACTACGCGCCACACCGCAGCGACCAACGTTTCGTCTCCCGACGCAGCTGTCACAATACTTATATTCAGTTCAGAGTAAATTAAAAAAAAGTAGCTATCTCCTGAAAAATTATTTTGTTTTTACTTATGTGCGTTTTCCCGCCGACCAAAGATTTTATTTCTACGTTACACGAGAAATTCCAATGAAGTATTATACTATAATAACACATTCTACTATATACAGTCACGAAGTTTGAGTTTTGAGGGTGCTAGAAACAATAGACTGTGACGGTACTATTTAACATTGCCTGTAATGAGGCAATATTAGCAATCCTAGTGGTGAGCAACTACCTAATGTTTGCATATTTACTACGTATTGAGCTTCGCGACTGTCTATACTAGACTGTGATAATAGGGTGATTGACATACGAAGAATCAGTGTATCCACCGTAACCCTGAGTTGGAGCGAATAACGTCATCCAGCGATACGCAAGGGGGGGTGGGGGATTTTACGGTACGAATGGGCGTGTCGCGCAGCAACCGAGGCAGTGTAACTCGAGTCTCAGAATTCAATTTGTCATCATAAACACGTTTATACTTAATAGTACTTACATGACGCTTTACGTTAAACTCTTAGAACCTGGCACATGACGTTTACAAAATTAGCAGAATAGTTTATTGTTTTAAATAATAAATACATCATCCAAATCTGAAATACGTGCTCTTAATTTTGTATACACTATACTTGTTCTATTTTTCGGCATATCTCTGCAAGAAATATGCACGAACTGCTGACTGACACACTTGAACACAACTGCACGTTTAGTTGTTTATACTCTGACGGAGCAAGTACTGTGCAGGTTCTGAAATAATTTCGCAACAAGTCGCGTGTAATTTTCATTGACTTAACTGTACTCCTGCTTGTTCAGTGAAGTAGCTCGGTACAAATTCACAACAACTTTGGCTGTACTGTATATACAATATTTCACCATTACTTTATAGTACTCCAAATCCCTTGCTCTGTATATCAGGAATATTGGACTGGGCAGAAACCAGAACTTAATATGTTCAACATCACATTGTTGACAAAGTAACGACATCTATGAGGGAAACAGAAATGATAAAGAATGCTAGAGTGCTAGACAGATAACAATGAATTAAAAAAATACGGGTGTGAAGGCAGTGTGAACATGGAACGATCTAGAAAAATAAATACCGTATTAAAGGAATGAATAGATAAATAAAATAAATAAATACAATTAATCAATTTAGTATATAAATACTAATGACCCTCATACCTGAAGTGTTCTGTCGGTCTTTACTTCCTTTCACACTTAACTTCGAGAGCCTGTGTGTATCTCTTATACCGACAGCTGTCTGAGAGAGTAGAAATATCTACATATTGGTCACGTCCTATCTGCTTGTCAAATGGGACTTAAACAAAAGAAAACGTCCAACATGATCTGTGTCAGAGTTTCTAAAAGCAGAGGTCATCGGGGTCTAATTCCACAGAGTTATATATATAAAAAAGAGAAAATCAACATCTACGAATCTCTCATCTGATAGATGAGTCTTGTTCCTTGATAGTGACTCGCATAGATCGCCTCCATTTAAATTTCACCACCTTGAATTTTATACAAGTGTCGACCTCGATGGTATAGTGGTTATTGTACTTGTCCCTAGGCCAATGTTGATGTTTAGTCAACTGTCCGAAGACAGGTTTGAACCTCATAAGTAACACCAATAAGGCATCACTCATGAGGGAACTAGGCCAGGAGATAATGGGTATGGAGGCCAGTTCATTTCCCCCTCCAATGCATACATCGCCGATTAGCTACATATTCCACTAATCAGACTTCAGATGCATACAAACAATTGTTTTTCCTCTGACACATATCGTCAAGTGAGATGTACTGCCTGATAGATATAGATATCAGCCAGAACTTCAATCAGAGGTGTCTAGGCCAATGGTAATCGGAAAATTCCAGCGGAAGGAGACGTAGGCCTATAGTTTAATTTATCGTACGCAAAAAATCCTTTTTTTTTTTCACTATCAAAAATTAAGCTTAATAAAGAAAATTCCACGTCCATATTTTTCTCTTTTCAACTCTTGCCAATCTATACTACCACAATAATAAAATTGTCAGTACCTTGAATAGAGGAGAATGGAAAGATGTAAGTTTCTTATGTCACTGTTTCCCTGCTTTCTACGAAAGTATTTTTTCATATAAGAGATAAAGTACTGTACATCGATTTAAATTGGTATCAGTTATGTTGAGACCAGATAAGTAGAGTCAATTTTTTAATCGTCAAGTTGTAGAAACTTATTGGTTTCGGACACTTTTACTATTATTATACACAATGTAGGCTAAGTGATAGTTTATACATTGTCGACTTCTCAAATTGGTATCAAGTTTCGGTCCTGGGTAGATATTTTGATATTTGTGATGAAAAATTGGCTATGAGAAAGTTTTCTCTTAGCGTTCGGGTTTGTCTAGACATTTTCATTCCAGTCATTAGTCCACTAACTCTTTAAGGGGAGAATGTAGATATCGGTAGGTCCCTATCTCCGCCATGTTAAATTGGTGCACTTGATGCACCTTTTTCTCTGAATGTATTTAAGGTATAATCATGCAATTTTGCACACTAGTAGCCCATATCACGTATAGATTGCTCATTCCTATATTAAAATCGGTTGCACTTTGAAGTGAACAACCGCCAGGATCGCCACCCGTCCGCCGTAAACGAACACGAGATGGCAGTACAATCGCTAATGCAATTCAAATGGGATGAACTCCCATTTGAATTGTAATATATAACTAGAGTTTGTAATATATAACTAGAGACACCAACGGCGCTAGTTTCGCGTACAAAATTGAACCGCTGTTCGGCCGCCATTAAAGGGAGTTGATGCTTCGCCGGGAGTGCGAGCAGTTCATGCTTATTGAGGAGTACGAATAAATATAAGTACACTTGAAGGGAAATAATGAGAAAATGGTGAAATACTGCGCCTCAAATAATTGTTCGAACATAGCTACTATTGTAGGATGCTCAGGAAAGCATGCATATCTTAATATTTGAAAGAATGTTCCAAATTCAGTTCCTCCTTTGAATGTGTTTACAGAATGTCGGAATATTTCTTGGATAAAGTTTTTCCAGAAACACATTAATCAGGTTTATAAGGTTGGTTTCAACAATGTCTGTCTGTAAGGGTTAGATGCCATCATATTACAGTGGATTGTAATAGCAGAGTGCATAAGAAAATCCTCAGACTATATCTGTCTAAAACTGTTTTGTTTCACAATAAATGAATTAATCATGTAATTTCCATATTGTACAGTATGTACTTCTAGTTTTTGGTTGTATTAAATGCAAAGAAATTAGTGAAAATATAGCTGATGGCCTAGTTAGGCCTATTGATACCACTACTACTAGGTCTACTATGACTACTACTACTAGGCCTACTATTACCACTACTACTAGGTCTATTATTACCACTCCTACTAACTAGGTCTCACTACTACTAGGCTTACTAATACCACCAAAACTAGGCCTACTATTACTACTACTACTAGGCCTATTATTACCACTACTACTAGACGTACCATTACCACAAAAACTAGGCCTACTGTTACCACTAATACTAGGCCTACTATTACCACTACTATTAGGCCTATTATTACCACTACTACTAGGTCTACTATTACCACTACTAGGCCTACTATTGCCATTACTGCTAGGCCTACTATTGCCACAAAAACTAGACCTACTATTACCACAAAAACTAGACCTACTACTACCACTATTACTACACCTACTATCACCACTACTACTAAGCCTACTATTACCACTAATACTAGGCCTACTATTACCACTACTACTAGGCCTATTATTACCACTACTACTAGGTCTACTATTACCACTACTACTAGGCTTACTATTGCCATTACTACCAGGCCTACTATTGCCACAAAAACTAGACCTACTATTACCGCAAAAACTAGACCTACTACTACCACTACTACTACACCTACTATTACCACTACTACTAGGCCTACTATTACCACTACTACTAGGTATACTATTACCACTATTATTACCACTACTACTAGGTCTATTATTACCATTACTACTAGACCTAATATTACCACTACTACTAGGCTTACTATTACCACTACTACTAGTCCTACTATTACCACTACTACTAGACCTACTAATAAGTTACTATCGAAACTAGGCCTCCTATTACCACTACTACTAGGCCTACTAATACCACTACTACTAGTCCTACTATTACCACTACTACTAGGTCTACTAATAAGTTACTATCGAAACTAGGCCTCCTATTACCATTACTACTAGGCCTATTACCACTACTACTAGGTCTATTATTACCACTACTAATTGTATTAAAAAGTCTGTACTGACCTCTAACTTGGTGGTCATCAACTACACAATGAATAGATTGTTTTATGATAAAATGTATTCTCATTATATTTTAAATCTGTTTCCAGAATTTTTATGATCTCATATTTCACCACTAAATATTTTCTAAGCACCATATACCTTCCTCTTCCTTTGCATGAAAGGACTGAAATATAGATCATTTTAAATATTACAGTAAATATCCATTAGTATGTCCTTAAAACAATACTAGTAATACTGAAAATTAATGCTGACATTGCCATTATTCAATATTTCACATAATTGTCCCGAGTGTATAAGTTATGGGTGATTTAATTTATTTTTTAGAATATCGCCAAAGATGAACCATTATAATACCGGTACTTTAATAAATATAGCGCTCCTCTGTCATTCATGTTTATTTCATCACGACTCATCATTTGTAAAAGATGTTTAAAACAGTGTCTATCACCAGGCTACATCAATGTATTGTGGTACTGTTTTCGAATTTTGCGCCGCAAACACTCCCTTTAATGGCGGATGCTAGCGGATTCAATTTGTGACATTTTTCTTGCCTGCCACTTACGGGTATGTGTCTCTAGTAAGTATTACAAACTCTTTGTGGGAGTTATGACGTGACTCCTTACGTAACAACTAGATGGCAGCATAATAAACCTGACAAAATTTGTTACCGTCAAAGCCTATAACGCCAAGCAATCTGGATATACATGATCTGGGCTAGTAGACATAAATGTTTTTAATCATCCTTGGATATTTCAGATTATAATGTTAGAAATATTGAGATTTTTCACCAAATATACCTACATTCTCCCCTTAACATCATTTTATTTTCTGTCAGTATTATCATGGATATCAGCGGACAGAAACTTTCAAATTTGAGATTTGCATATAAAAGGTACTCTTTACACTTTACACAGTCAGCAAAGGAACTAAGCACTATGTTGAAAGAATTATAAAGTTTGTTGCAAACTTATGGGATTCGTAATAAATTTGAGCAATTTTTTTACTAGGTTATTTTACGACGCTTTATCAACAGCTTAGGTTGTTTAGCGTCTGAATGAGATGAAGGTGATAATGCTGATGAAATGAGTCCGGGGTCCAGCACCGAAAGTTACCCAGCGTTTGCTCATCTTGGGTTGAGGGAAAACCCCGGAAAAAACCTCAATCAGGTAACTTGCCCCGACCGGGAATCGAATCCGGGCCACCTAGTTTCGCGGCCAGACGCGCTGACCGTTACTTCACAGGTGTGGACAATTTGAGCAAAACAAGTCATGACAAACAGTGAAATAATTTAAATAAAGATAGAATCTGACATTTGTTAGTTGGTTATTTAACGTCGCTGTATAAACTACTTCGTTATTTAGCGTCGATGGGATTGCTGATAGCGAGATGGTATTTAGCGACATGAGATCTAGGATTCATAATAGATTACCTGACATTCGTTTTACAGTTAGGGAAAACCTCGCAAAAGACCCGACCAATACCAATGTTCTTCTGAGAACGTAATTTCACTGTTTATGACAGTCTGTATGGCGCTCGAGGAACCATCTACAGAGAAGTCAAACCATTTTTTAATTAATTTGATATTGCTAATAATAATTGAAACTCCATTACTAAGGGAATTATTGAAGATTCTGTCAGTAAACCACACCACCATATTTATAAACATAAATAATTGTTGAATATTTATACTTAATCAATCATTATGTGAAATTGTATAATTGAAGACCTGAACTGACAAACATTCCAAGTCCAAGCTTTATCTAATTTGACTTTTACCTGACATGTTGTGTTTTGCATTGGCTGCCATCCTATAAAAAAGAATATATAAGCCTGTGTTTTTTAATCGTATAAGTATTTATTTTATTCCTCTTATATGGCAGACCTATCACTTTTCTTGCTCCCGAACAATTTACTTTAATGAATTTGAAAATATTTGTCAATTCAGTTCTTGACTTCATTATTTCCTGCAGAGATTCATTCAGAGGCTTTGTCTTATGGCAACTTGCACAGATGCAAGGCGCTCCATTGATGTAAATTTACTTCTACAATAAGTGGTTTTTCTTCGTTTTAATGATATAAGTATTATAATATTATTTCTAATGAATATAATATTATTTATGTTTATATACAGTATTTATGATATGGCATCGGCTAAGTGATTGAACTGTACGTGAGCTAGAAATTCATAATTTGGAAGAGCCTGTAGCTCTATTCCTTGGAAGATGCTTTGTCACTGGCTTGTAAGAGAGTTTTGACGGTTCATATATATTATTCCACTGTAAATTACATTAGAAATGGAAGAAGCGGAAATCATTGAACTATGTCAGTCTTCCTTTGCAAGGTGAACATTTTCGTCCGTCGCCTTCTCAACTCATCGTACAGGCGGAAAACGGAAAAGGACGCCCAACTGATTGTTCTCATTCTTCAATAACCGCAGCAAATGAGACAATTGGAAACTAATCAGCTCGCCTGGCTAATGAACTAGTAAATATTGGATTCCTTCCTGTAACACGATTGTTACTAAGACGCGCATAATGACACCAATTCCAGTCAGTGCAAACCTCTGTACTAGACGGAGTTATTTAGTTTATTCATCAAGTTGAGAGTATCGGATGTCACACTGAACGCGGAAGAATTTTAACTGTAGATAAACTTAATACATAGTACTTATCAATATTAACAATAACTTCAGCTCTCTTAAATGAACTGGGTGTAACTGCATTCTAGTATACTTCAAATGTATGCTACAATTTATGGGAAAGTTGGGAAAGTTTTTATGTGCTATAAAACGTACAAATACTTATAACTAGGGTGATCAGACGTCCTCTTTTGCCCTACTTTTTAGGCCTTTGTCCTTTAAAACATCAAGAAATGTTCTCCTTTTCGTAACTTGTATGGGATATTCCATATGAAATCGGACAACGAAATACCATGACATGTCAGAATTGTCTGAAAATTCGTACAGAGGTTTAGTATGTGGGAACTAGTAAATGTACAAATTTTGACTTTCTTTAGCTTTCCCAGATAAAATTTCTTAAAATTTAACGTATTTTGTATTTTATTCTTACTTTCAACGCGTACTACTACGTCTGGCTCCGAAATAAAAACTTAAGCTATAGCTAATTTTGTAGTGCACATTTAAGTGTATTAATGGGGTATAACACATATATTTTATTGTTTATGGAAATTATGGATATATTGTTTTTTGTGATTTATAACATGTTACCACCAAAAAAGTATGGATATAAAATACTATAATATTAGTTATTGTTGAGACAAAAACCATACATTTTAAGCTACTTTAAATGAAAAGCCGTAAAATAAATATTTCAAATCTCGCTGTAAAATACGCGCTCCCTGCAGCGTCTTGCGGAGATGTGAGAGGAGCCAGAATATTCTTATAAGCTGGCCTTGAGTGGTCTTGAAACAGCTGGTGTGTTGTCACAACACAAGGAATGAGACGAATACGTGACCCACCAGCCAATCTCCTGTGTGTATTATTACAAGGTGACAGTGGTTATGGATATTCAGTTCCAATGTTTGAGAGTGTTCCTTCATGGTGTTGCAGCAAATTAAAAATACTGATATATTAAGGTAAGATAGTGATTACGTATTGTCTTAAAAGCAAGAATTATACCAATCGTAACCATCAGTAAACAGTAACAGTTTAGTGTAGTGATTATGTAATAACTGTATAAAATTATGTTAGTATTTAGAGAAATGCATCTTTAATTTCGAATGCGTGAACTACTCGCATGACGGAACTTACAAGCTGCTAGCGTTGGCCAACTACGCGCACGCTCAGTTTGCTGTGGGATGGAGCCGCGCGGCGAAGAAATCCAGAATGAGAATTCTTTTCTTTATTTTATTTTCCACCCTTTCCCCAGAGAAATTTTGGATCTGTGAACTGTGTTTTATTCTATATTAAGTCACCCATATTGTCGTATTTTTATTTTTTAGCTATTTCATCAAGAAAAAAAGTAATATAAATAAAATCTGCCTAATCAAGTGAATAAGAATTAAAAAAAATCCCTCCAAAGTCATTATATTACTCTCTGAGTCTGTTTTAAAAAGAGATGCCGTTGAAAATCCTACTACTAAATGTCTCTGAGCAATGTTCTTCCAAAACTAAGAATTTTACGAAAGTACGATAAATTTGAGGTTCTATAAAATGAAAAGTCATACTAGTTGGGGATATTTTAACCCATCATTAGGCTTTTCCAGTGAAGGCCTTTCAATGACAGAAGCACCTTTTTTTTTTAATGCGAGATCAAATTTTCTGAAATTTTGTCCGATTTCATATGGAACAGCCCATATGCCTGATATTTTGAAACTATCTGATTTGACGCACTTTTTCAAGTAATTTGTCTGTAGGTGGCAATAGTATCGACGAAATATACTCTCTGCCAACGACCATGACTCTCTTTGCTCCTATTTATTATGGTCGTTGCTTTCATATGTAATTAATTGTAAAATAATGTTATATTAAGTTTTATCATAAGTATGCAGTAATAAATTAGATTTTGAAATCATTTTAAGTATAATATAGGCATAAACCTAAATGTAAGTAGATATTTTCTGTCCTCTTTAATATTATAGTTCCCTTGACTTGCATATGTAACTAACTGTAAAATTATTATTATTATTATTATTATTATTATTATTATTATTATTATTATTTTATCATAATTATTTTGTAATAAAATAGATATTGACCTAATTTAAAGTATAATATAGGCCCAAGCCTATACCTATTTTTTTAAGATGGAACATGAACTACAGTGCTATGTTGCTAATATGGTCTACCACGCTGCCTGCTGGTGGAAGCTAGCAATGGACGTTAAGATGGCAGACGTTAGAACATTCATTGACAATTGACGCGAAGGTAAGAAAAAGATACAAAAATCGACAGAAAATCAAAGACGAAAAGTACCAATGCTAACATTGTGTGCAGAATAATTGTCGCCACGTGGGAACGGTAAGTTTGGCAATTCAATCGTTGTTACCATAGCAACAGGCTTACCACGCTATGTGATATTCTGTTGTTTTTCCGATCGCAACGCTCCTGTCATGTCCCATCTTTGAAAAAAAAAACAGGTATAAATCTAAGTACATATTCTCTGTCCTCTTTTTTCGGACAATGTTCTCCTTTTTTAAGCTTTGTGTCCTCTCTTTTTATCGATGTGAATCTGGTCACCCTACTTATAAGTGTTATTTAAATACCATTTCCGGTTTACTAGATAACGCATTATCAACTTTTTTATTTCAGATTAGTCACGCTGTATATTTCTACATTTTTTGCCTCCTCTTCATATCCTGAATCTAATGATCTATAACATCAGAGAGACTTTTGTTTAAGGCAGTGGTTGTTATAGTGTAGGTCGCGACCCTCGGAGGGGACGTGTAAGGAGCTCAGAGGGTTCGCAAGATGATTTACAAAATAAGCAAACAAGAAACCCCTTATTAACATACATTTATTTTTTGTTTAGAAACATAAATAACGTCGAATAAAAAAATAAAAATTCAGCATTTCTTAAGTAAATAATAATAATAATAATAATAATAATAATAATAATAATAATAATAATAATAATAATAATAATAATAATAATAATAATAATAATGGGATAAATGTGCATGTTTTACAGAAAGTAATTTCTCAAATATGGGCTCTGTATTCCATACACACAGTGAAATCATTTTCAAGTTGAGGATTTCCCGCTTTTGTTTTGATGACAGTAAGAAACGAGAAACTTATTTTATATAAATACGAGGTTGCAAATATTACCAAAAATGTAAAGAGTTTCTTCAGCAAGCTTGACGTATTCTTGCAATCATTTGATTCAAAATCGGTCATTGCTCTGCGAAAATAAGTCCAGATTAAACATTCCATCAATAGGTATTACTCGACCAAGGCGAGTGAAGCCGCGGGCGTAATGTGAACTATCGCGATGCGGTATTACGAACGCAGGGGCAATAGCGCCGTGGCTACGGACTGCAGGACTCCACTGGCTTTGGTCGAGTAATACTTATTTCTATGAGTTTTTCTTTATTTTTTTTATTTCACCCGAATGAACACAACTGTCTAAAAACGGATTCAGTATCCATCTGTGACTTTCTTCCAGGAAATATTCCAAAATTTGTTCAAAATTATGAAAACATAATTACATATCCACAAAAATAAACACGGTATTTGTCGTATCATTCGTAGCTAATTTTCCATGAGTTCTTTATTACATTAGAATGAATTAAATTTCTTATTCTCAAGTGATGTCGACCAGAAATCAAATTTAGGCTATTTATAAATCCTTTGATTTTTTTTGGTTATTTTACGACGCTGTATCAACTTCTCAGGTTATTTAGCGTCTGAATGATATGAAGATGATAATGCCGGTGAAATGAGTCCGGGGTCCAACACCGAAAGTTACCCAGCATTTGCTCGTATTGGGTTGAGGGAAAACCCCGGAAAAAACCTCAACCAGATAACTTGCCCCGACCGGGATTCGAACCCGGGCGACCTGGTTTCGCGGCCAGACACGCTGACCGTTACTCCACAGGTGTGGACCTTTGATTTTATCCCTGGCTGTTATTTTAACGTTTTCGCCTTACAAACTAATACTCACAATGTTTAAGTACACGAAAATATCATCAAGGAAGACCAGTGTAAGAAGTCAAACAGGACTGGAAAAAAGATTTTCATTTTTCGATTTCTCGTCTCGCAGGTACCGGTACATTAAAATTTCTGTTCTTGACTATTATCCCGGGGATAGATGGTAGGACTACGGCCGATTTTCAAGTTGCATACCACTTCGCCGGGTCACGCTGTGTATGATGTGTATCTGTGGAGAATTAGTGTGTGGGTGGGTGTGTAAGTATTCGTGTAGGTATTGTGTAGGGAAAGGATGAGATGATATATGATGAAGGTGAAGAAGGGAGAAGAAGAATATACGGAACCCGAATCACGTAAATAAAATGGGTAGACATTGGATACACATACACACTATTGCCACAATCTAGTATATACAGTCACGAAGCTTGAGTTGATGGGGTACTAGGAACAATAGACTGTGTCGGTACTGTTTCACATTGTATGTGACGCGGCGATAGTAGCGATCCTAGTGGTTAGCAACTATCTATGGATGTATATTCCCTACGTATTGAGCTTCGTGACTGTATATACTAGAATGTGCTATTACCCTACAGTAGTTTGAAGTGTTAGAAATGATGTATACATAATGTTGAATGTCATTGTTGTACCATGTACTACTATTTTGATCGTTCTTTGGGTGTTACCCACTGAATTCTAGTAGGCCTAAACATATTATTTTCGATTTTATATGGATTTATATTTATATTTATATTGAGATTCTCGGCCAAAAGTGGGTCCCGCTTTAAAAAATGGCAACTACTGGTTTGATGCATTTGAGAACAAGGTTGCTGCTGTGGAAAATATCGATTTGAAACAAATTAATGTTTACATGTGTTTGTTATGTTACTTCATCTTTTAGTTTGAGGCGGGAAATCATTCAATTATTAATTGTTTCGAATATTATTTTCAGACATTCTTTTCATATCATCATACTACAGTAATGTTTTCCTTCTACTCTTTCTAGTTACATTTTTAAGTCCATAATTTATTGCATTGATTTATTTTTATTTTAGTAGTTCATACATTCTTGTTCTTCTTCTTCATTAATCCATTTCAACTGTTTTTCTCTCGGTCCCTTTATTTTAATGTTCATATTTCATTAACATATGCCAGTATACTTTCAAATACTATCTTAGAGCCCATTAGTTTCGATTATTTTCTCATTCTTCTATTCCACAATGCTGTATTTTTATTGTGTTTCTAGTTAACATAATAATGATTCCTTTTCGAATATCTCGTTCATATTTTTCTGATGTATCAATCGACGGTTGAGCATTTTTTAAATTTCTTGCGTGCTTTTATTTCTTGATCCCCTATATTTGTAATTTGATTTTCTTAATGTAATTGGAGCATTTCTGTTTTACTGAAATTTATTATTAAGCAATGTTTGTCATTTTTTTCAGTTTTCTAAACATATGCCATCTTTACCTAGAACTAGCAATACGTAATCGTCAACAACACGTAGGGAATGCATTATAGCCTATAATAATCTTTGACATACCATTGGTTTACATTTACACTTTTCGTTACAATGTTTTTCTGTTATAATAATAATAATAATAATAATAATAATAATAATAATAATAATAATAATAATAATACGTGGCTTTACAGTCCTTTAAGGGCCAGATCGACCAGCCGACTACTGGCGTCACGTTCATATCCGAAGTAGAGGTGACCGATCATCCAACCGGAATGGAGATATCGTGTGGTTAGTAGAATGATCCCTCCAGCTATTATAGCTGGATTTCATAATTTTTTTATGTACACTCCAAAAATATTTTAAATAAAGTGGTAGACAACGTCCTCGACTGAGTCTCTTAGTTATTTTAATTGCTTGTTTGTTCATCTTATTTCTACTTTTGACATAGGGTTGATAATTTTATGTAATATTTTCTCAGTTAGAATTATATATACAAGTATATCAATTTTAATGCTTCCCATAATATTTTACGAATAGTATCAGATTATCATATTAAATTTTAAGTCTATTAACTTTAATATTAGAGGCTTATTTTTACTTTTTAATTTTGCTATGATTTGCTTAAAGCGGAATATTATTATCTGTACATAATTTTATTTTCCCCTTCTGAAACAAGCTTGTTCTACTAATATTTTACATTTTACCCTAATCACTACTTTCGTTATTATGTTTCCAGAATTCTTGTTGTTATGGTAATACGCTCATAGATCTGTAATTTTACGATCTGTATCATTTTCTTCTTTGTAAATAGCTAGTATACAGTATGTAAGAATAAACATAAGTAGGAGGCCAGCAGTCGGCTGATCGGCTCTGGCTCTTAATGGGTTGTTTAGATTCACAATAAATTATTTATGCCAATTTTCTGGTACGTTTTTCCATAGATTATTTCATTAATTAAACTTCTTAACATATTTTTTTACATCTGTATTTAATCAATAACATTTTAATATGAGCACCGGCACGCCAACTGTTAATCGTTAGTTGCGAAATGCACAAATACTGTAGTTATTAACAATAGAAGTGTTGAAAATTGCATTTTATTTTGTCAATAGGGATGTTTGTGAAATGAAGCCGCAGACAGAGTGGAAAATAAAATAATATTTAACGTGTGTGTCGTACACTATTTTTTAGACAGCTTGTTCGCCCGTGCTGGTATAGAGGTAATTCTCCGACTTCTCCACTGCTGTATTTCCCCTCATTGAAGTAGTGAAACTTATCACATTAAAACCAAGCGGTAGTATAGCTCAGTAAGAGAATTCGACTGCAAATCGAGAGGTACACGGTTCAAACCCGGATATCCCCTTATGTTTAATAAATTATTGGGTTACATTTACTTATATGAAAAGTCCAGGGGAAAAGGGGGGATGACCACTTTTAATCAATTTTCAGGAAATCAATTTTAAAGTTTGAAACTCTATCATTCCGAAAATAATAATGACTAATACCTCCATTTTATTTTGTAACATTTTTTGTTATATGTATATTCCACCAGTATACAACGTGTGATGCACAGCACTGGAGTATTATGACTACAGTAATAAAAAATTTGTTGTGATGTAACCTCATACAGGGGAATAATGGGGCCGTGGCAACTAAAGAAGTGAATAAAGGGGGTCCTATTTCTATAATGGCATTAATAATACCATAGAAAAAGAGCAAAATATTAGTTAACTATAAAATCAATAGACAAAATTAAATATAAAATTAGCACTTCATAACACTGAGTAATTGGTCCTCTTTCAGTTTGTTTCTGTTCATGCACAGCCACTTTTTGTGAACTATGAGTAGAATTTTTGAGCGTTTGGTCCACATAACACCTTTAATTCTTTCAAATTCTGCCACTTCCCTTGTGATATCGGAAATTTTCCTAAAATAATACAGTATAATATTATATTGATAATATAATAAATTAATAAGACCTACTTATAATTGATTTTGTAAAAATATAATCCCACCTTCATATGCAGCCACCGGCATAGCTCTGTCGGCTAAAGCCTTGATTTCTCTGAACCGACGCACACGAAGTGCGTGGTGCGAGGCCCGTCTTGCAACTCGCACGTCGCATGCGTCGGTTAAGAAAAACCAAGGCTTTAGATGCTTGCCTGCCGATCCGAAGTTGCGCTCGGGAGCGGGTTCGATTCCCGCTTGAGCTGATACCTGGTTGGGTTTTTTCCGAGGTTTTCTCCAATCGTAAGGCAAATATCAGGTAATCTATGGCGAATCCTCGACCTTATGTCGCCAAATATCTTCTCACTATCACCAATTCCATCGACGCTAAATAACTTCGTAGTTGATACCGCGTTGTTAAATAACCAAGTAAATAAAACTTCATATGCTCTGTCTGTATACAAGAATTCTCCATTCAGTAAGTCACTGGACGTTTTCTAAGTGGAAGTCGAATCACAAAAGAGTACCAGGCACCATTGTAAGTATCCCTATGAATCACCATTCTTGGATGCTACTCTTCTATTCGCATTTCCCCCACTGGCCTTGATTGGAATGGACATTCCTTCAGGTAAAATTATTCCATGAATGTAGGCCTAGTCCAGTCTCGAATCATGGAATTATCGACTTCATTGACTTGAAATGATGGGGCTTGGTTCTGGCACATCTGTTTATATTATTCCAGTCGTCAGAAATTTCAGTTTTTGATATTGTGTTTACAAGTCCCATATTCTTGTCACATTCCATGTAAGAATGTCCCCGAATAGGGAATGTGACATGAATTGAACTGAACCTCTTCTTCTCATGCACCATAATGGAGATATCTCACTACTGTATAATTCTTGTTTTGACCACTACAGCAGTCACAGGACATTTCTGGGTGGCGAACATTAGAAGATAATTCAAATTCGCAATAGTGAACATCATTTTTTCCAGTTTTTTTTCTGTGTAAGTATAGAAAACTGATTTAGAATCAGACAATTCGTGCACATTAAATGAATAAAAAAATAATTTGCGCTTATTATATACAATGTTTAATGAGATGTTTGGTATTGGCAGGTTCTTCTGGTAGTCCATCACTAAACTCTCAACTTCTTCTGATTTCCTGCACCTGTTTTTAGATTTAGTCTTATGCTGATAAAATGTTTGTGCCTTTGCAAGATGTACTTTCTTTTGAACTTCTAAATGCTTTATTTCCTGTTCAATCTCATTCTTCCTGGTTGTATTTCTTATGGGCAAGCTTTAACAGCTCAGTACTTAATCCTTTTTTACGTGACTGAAAATTCATCACAAGTACTGCAAGTGTCACATCTTGGGTACCAAAATGATATGTTGAACTCAGTGGAGAATAATTCTATAAGTTTCATAAGTCTCAGAATGTTCATTATAGGCCTATACTCTCTTTATGTTGAGGGTTTCAGGAAGATAAATTTTAGAAGTTTTCTCCATTGAGTAATGACTTGAATGATCTTTGAAATATTTAATATGCTCAATGACTTTGTCACGTGTACCTGTGGATAGTTTGTGAGGACGATTTCCATATTTTCCCCTGCCATTACTAGGTGCTAATCCAGAAAATTTCAAAGAGCGCTGAATTGTTTGTAGTCTCTTCTTCGTTATTCCATGGACAGATAAGAAGGCTTTCTGACACACAACAAAATCACCAATTCTTCCGTCTTCAGCAGTTTGCCTTACTCTGTAAGAGAATGAAGCATCGTGGCACTGAGCATCATCTTTATTCTTCCTGGAGCAGGATATTAGTGATATTAGTTGAACAGTGATGAGGCCAGCAAGGTAAGAACTTTGTGCATTCCAATCAGCCAGTGCATTGAAGTCATGCATTATCTGAATATCAAAGACTTGTAGATTTTCAAAACATTTGTTTCTGCAGTAACATTCTTTACCGGCTTCAAAACTTTGGGCTCTTAACGTTTTGAAAGCATCATTAACACGTCCAAACCTCTTCCTCTTTTTGTATTGGTACAAAGAGATTCTGATACAGAGTCACACATGTTTGCACTTCAGTTGCTCTAGTAAAACTAACAGGAATGATAGTAATAATAATAATAATAATAATAATAATAATAATAATAATAATAATAATAATTCCTTTGTTGAAGCTAAAACTATTAGTGATTATGGTAAACAATGGATTGTGATTTCAAACGCTATAATATTCAATCCAATAGCAAGGAAAAATGAAGAGGTGATTGTATGATCCCCTTCTTTCACTGTTCGACATGGAAATGCCCCCTTCTTTCCCTGTACGAGGAATATTTAAACAGCAGTTATTCGGTAACTGAGAACTTTCTTCCCCTTTACTAAGTGTAGAATGAATACACTTCATATGAAGTATATAAGCCAATGGAAATCTGAATTTTGCCTGAAAGTGGACATCCCCCCTTTTTCCCCTGGACTCTTCATATCTTAATTGTTTGATATACAGTTATCAGTAAATTAGTTTTTGAAGGAATTTATTTAATTTGTCTACCTTTCTTAAGCAAACGTTGACTTGGCAGCATTTGAACCGCTTCATTGATCAGTTGCAATTATTGTAGTCGTGTGACAGGTGATGAGAAAGAATTGAAGTTTGCACAAACAGTTGAAACTCAGTGTTAAAATGCTTTTCGCATGCTGCCGTATAGAAGTCAGTTTTCACCATGCTTGCCTAACATTAGGAGATCTACTTTCAGGAAAGTAAGATGATGAGAAAGAATATATTATGTTATCTTCGCGACATTAAATTTCTAATATTTTGTTTTATTCGATGTTTGTTGTTTACCTAAAATATATATTCGGAGTTGATTAGACAATGACAACGATAACGGAATATGGTAAGATAAACGGTAGTACCTGAAGAAGAATAGCAAACTTTTTTTTCCCTAGCACATCTGACAACACAAATCGCATCGAACTCCGACCTCTTTGGCGACAAGTGCTATCGGTCCTCTGTTTTACTCTGTAGGATAAGAGAAAAATTAATTCAGAATACGGAATTGGAAGCACTTGTAACAGAAGAATGATTATGGTTGATTGAACTGCTTTAATTTCTTTCATGTGAGAGCTTTTGTAAACGGTTGAATTTTTAAATTAAGAGAGGAAGCTTTGAGCTTTGTTATGTCTATGTAAGCAATCACATGTTGCATTCCTGCATGTGTATCTTATATTTCTTGTGCAATATATAATGGAGCAGCAAAGTGCACCCTTTGAACTGTGATTAATGTTGAGTCACAACCCCTGTCCGCCCTTCGCGTTTGTAATCCACCCTCGCATTGTCCTATGACCCCCCAGAGTGACTACAACCCTTTTCAATATACCGGCATTGCTCCCATGTGCCATCACAGTGTCACTTGATAGCAGTTTATAGTCCCATCCTCCACCCTCCACAAGGAATGAATTTAATCTCTTAACATAGTCTGTTCGTCCCCCCAGCCAACGTTACGAATGGTGTCTGGACATTCTTAAGCGTCTTGCGAAAATAGGTGATATTAATCATACTGTGCTACTGTCCCTAGACCTCGGACAATAAACATCTAATGCATTTTTTCTCTTTCTTACCTTGCATTTCAAAGAATCCTTTCCTTTTCATAATTCTTGTGAAACTATGAATTGGGACCATATGTTTAATTTTTCTGCACGACACACTCGCGATAGATAGACGAGTAGTAGGACATGATATGCGGTTAGCACAATACTAGTGTCATATCTAATACGACATTGGTTGCATTTCATTGGATGCTGTCGTTGAGAATTACTAAACAATAATACTATTGTTATTACAGGAGAAAAACTCGCTCCGACGCCGGGGATCGAACCCGGGTCCTTGGTTCTACGTACCAAGCGCTCTGACCACTGAGCTACGCCGAAGTTCAATCCACAGCACCGGATCGAATCCTTATCCTCTAGAGTTTTTGCCTTTGTGGCCTTGAGCGTTTAGTAGTAAAACCAAAGACCCGGGTTCGATCCCCCGCGCCGGAGCGAATTTTTCTCTTTTGATAGTTACCATAACAGATAAATTCTGTAGGATCAAAAATTAATCTTTACGTAAATAATACTATTGCTTGATTAGAATGATGCAATGTAGTATTTGGAAATCAGTATTATTATTATTATTATTATTATTATTATTATTATTATTATTATTATTATTATTATTATTATTATTATTAAATGTCATCATCATACTCATCTCATACAGGAATTAGGAGCATACATTTTCTGGCTTCAAAAGATTTTTGAAACCATATTGATTAATATGCCTTTGATTGAAGTTCTAGCATATATATATATATATATATATATATATATATATATATAATCTACATCTACTCGTATTATCAGGCAGTACATCTCACTTGACGATATTTGTCAGAGGAAGAATAATTATTGTATGTATACATCTGAAATCTGACTAGTGTAATATGTAGCTAATCGGCGTTGTATGCAATGGAGGGGGAAAGGAACTAGCAAACTGTTGGAGCTCGTCATGTGATAATGATTCAAAATTTTGTATGTGGTCAATTGAGAAGAAGACATTTTCGCATAAACTTGGTTTCAGCTAGACGGTGTAACAGCACATACTGCAGCCATCGCTATGACAAAATTCGAAATTTGTTTGAGAAACATAATATCATATCTAGAAATGGAGACATTCCCTGGCCTGCATGATCCCCCGATTTGAGTAAATGCGATTTATTTTTATGGGAGCATCTAAAAAATAAGGTATACGCAAAGAAAGCGCGAAATACTGAACAACTGAAGACAGCAATTCGTGAATAAATTTCAAACATCATAGTCGAAATGTTGCAAAGTGTAATAAGAAACTTCAGAGAGCGATTACAAGAATGTGTGGACGTTGGTGGACAATTAAATGATGTAATTTTCGAGAAATAGTGGTCTTACTATAGGGCTATTCTATATCTGCATATAATAAAATTTAATACAATATGTAAGCCTTCATTTCACTATTTAAATATCTCCCGTGTCTTTAGTCCAGCCTGTACAAAATAAGCCAATACATTTTTTTCACATATCTCCACACTTCTCCTATTCAACCAATTAAGAAATGATACCTCATACACATTTTCATATCTTCTTTTAAACTTTTCCGGTATTAGCTTAGCGCAACCGATTCTCCAAACATCTTCAATCTCTTAATTCATTAAATTCTCAACGAATTCTTCTGCCACAATCATTAAATGATTACAAGACTTCTAGTTACACTCATAATATGTTGATCAAATTAATACAAATTTCATTACCATAAATAACAATGAATGATCACACTGAAACAAAATAACATACTGCCTTGACAACGACGTTTAAACTTTCTTGTAGAAGAAATTTTTAATTATGAAACAAATTTATACAGTAGTCAGAATTAAAAACAAATTTATTTAAATTACGATCGTCCAAAAAATAATATGCAATACACATGCGTTAAATACGTAACAGAATATCGGAAACTGGAAAAACTCGGATTCGCCTCGTTTTTTCAAACTGTTTCCTGGATTCTGTTAAAATGCACTTATCACACTTGTATCGTAATATACTAACTTATATAAGACATGGACAAATTATTAAACTAAACGTCTTCTTTGAAACATAATATAATTCGTCATATCAACTATCAGTATAATTCACAAAGTCTCTATTGTTGTAAATATTATTGTTTACATCTTCTGGTATGTTTTTCCAATGGTTAAGTATATTTTTTCTGGCTATGTTGGTACTACTGGTGTTTTAATTAATACTGCAGAAGATATTCTCCCATGGCCTGCAAGAAGACCGGACATGAACGAAATTGAAAATCTGTTTTCTATACTGAAGAAGAAAGTGAACAAAAAGAGACTTACAATGAAACATGGGCTCATTTAAGCACTATCTGATATCTGGCTAAATGATGCTAATATTCAAAGAAAGTGTCAAACTTTGGTTTCCAGCATCCCTGACAAAATCAAGGTGTTAATAAAGAATAAAGGAATATTCACAAAATATTAGTAACCTCAAGACTCAATTTATTGTTCATTATATCTATGCAAAATACATTTTTTGCATTATTTCTACCGATAAATACAGCTTCGTTGCACATATAATTAATTTAGCTTTGTCCACGTCTGTATATTAATAGTTCACAAATATAGTACATCATCATCATCATCATCATCATCATCATCATCATCATCAACAACACGGCATGGGCCTATCGACCCGTTCCGTCCCCAATTAGAACTGTTGCCTCCATCGAAGTCTCGGACGACCTACATCTCTTCTGCCTTCTGGACGATATTGGAAAGCTATCTTTGGGAAACGCTCTTCCTCCATCCTATCTAGGTGGTGCATCCATTTACTCTGATAATCTTTCACGAGTTGATTTAGTTCTTCTATCTGTAGTTCATTTCTAATCTCTTCGTTTCTCATATGTTCAAGTCGTGAAATTCCTGCTACTGATCGCAGATACCTCATCTCAGAGGCTTCAAGCCGCCTTTTGTCTTCTTTTGTTAATGTCCAAGTTTCTGCGCCGTATAGGAGTATTGGTAATGCAACTGATTTATACAACTTCATGTGTGTATCTTTCCTTACTTTGTTTCCTAAGGATCTCCTTAAAGTTCCACATATCCATTGATATTTATGTGACTTTTTTTCCATGTCCATTTTTTTCTGATAGGATACTCTGCAACCTAAATATTTAAAATCGCTTACTTGCTCAATAATTTTTGAATCTATTACAATTTTTTACCTTTTATGTTGTTTACCTTTAAAGGCCATTGCTTTTGTTTTTGAATTTGAAATTGTTAAATTGTAATGCTTTGTTATTTGAAATAATTTATGTGCAGCGCTTTGCAGATGGTTTTCAGAATATGTGTTTACTCTAAAATTATAATTTAAAACATTCAGCCATGTTTCAATGGCATCGTCCAGATATATATTAAATAATGTCGGGGACAAAGGGCACCCCTGTCTTAGACCGCCATTAATGTTTGCCATTTGTTTTCCTAGGCTATCTCCTATGTGTATACATATTCTTGTGTTATAATATGGGCTGCGTGTGGCTCTTATTAGCTGTGGAGGATATCCTTTTCTAAGCATTATTTCCCATAGTTTTGTTCTATTTATTTTATCAAATGCTTTCTCGTAATCCACAAATAACATGTGAGTTTCTTGATTGTGTTCTCTTCTCTTTTCAATTAATTGATTTATGGTAAATACACAGTCTATTGTTGATCTACCTTTTCTGAAACCATGTTGTTCATCTTGCGATAATACTTCTGCGATTTTATTTAAACGAGTAGATATTATTTTAGCATATATTTTATAGCATATTCCTAAGAGACTGATGCCTCTGTAATTATTACAATTGTTCCTTTCGCCTTTTTTAAATATTGGAATAACCATAGCGATACTCCACTCTTCTGGCACATGACCATATGTCCAACATATATTTATCACATTCAAAAGTCTATACAGTATAGCTGGTGTTGCATTTTTTACAAGTTCAACATTTATACCATCAATGCCGGGAGTCTTCTTATTTTTTAAATTCTTTATAACATTCATAATTTCATCAAAAGTGATAGTGTACGTATTAATTTCATTTATTATATGCTCTTCCTTTTCTTCTTCACTCTGAGTCCATAGATCTTTATAAAATGTTAACCATTCTGATTCTGATATTGGGCTAAATTGTAATTTATATTTCTCCTGGGCATTTAGTAACTTTAAAACTTTGTATGCATATTCTTGTGCTCCATGCAAATCATGCTCTAGTTCATTAACGTATTTTTCCCAACTTTTTCGGTGTAGTTTCCTCACCTCTCGTTTTACTAATGCATATGCTCTTTTATATTCAATTTTGCTTTCTATGGATTTATCTTGTAGATATTTCAAGTAAGCTTTCTTTTTGTCTTCTACTATGTTCGCAATTTCTTGATTCAAAATTCTCAGGCCTCTTCCTTTATATCTCTTTACTCTTTTACCCAGAGCTTCGTCCGCAGCTTGAAGTATTATTGCTTTTAGTGTTTCCCATTCAGAATTAATATTATTATTGATTGGCATCTCTTGAGCTATTTTATCTAATCTGTTCTGATACAGGCGTCTCACACTTTCGTCCTTGAGTAGATGGATTTTGTTTGTATTTTATTTTCCTCCAGGAAGTTGGTATTACTAATTTAGCTAAGACTAGATAATGATCTGTTTGCGCCTCTCTGCCTCGATACACCCTTGTATCTTCCATGAGTAAAGCTGTCTTCATATTTTCAATTATGTAGTCAATTATACTGCGGCCGTTTTTCTCACTCCTAGTAAATTTGTGTATCTCCTTGTGTTCAAAGAAGTGTTCGTTATTCTCAATGCATTATAGGTGCAGAAATCTATCAGCAGTTTCCCGTTTTTATTCAACACCTCTTCTCCTTTGTTTCCAACAATTCCTGGGATTATTTGATTTCCTACTCTTCCGTTCATATCACCTGCAAGTATTATATTATCATTTGGATTTACTTTGTTAATAGTTTTCTGTAATTGATCATAACATTCTTCCATATCCTGTTTATCTTTTTCTTGTGGTGCGTATGCACCTATTATTGTTAGGTATCCTCTTTCATGTTTACATCTAAGTGTCACTATCCGTTCGTTTATCCATGTATAACTGTGTATTGTATGTCTTAAATTTTTATTTTTAAATATTGCCACGCCAGCGCTTGCTCTTTTATTTTGTGGAACTCCACTATATATGTACAAATAATGTTTTAACTCCTCAGATCCTTCCAGTTTTTTCTTCATTTCAATAATCACCGCTATATCCACTTGTGCAGCCTTTAATTCTGTTTCTAAAATATCAATTTTGTGATGGATGCCTCTAATATTCCATGTTGCTATTTGCCATTTCTTAATTTTTCCAAGTCGTTTATTCCTATTCTTGCCTTGGGTCGTCTTCACTTTATCCGTCCGGCTATTCAATTGTGGAGATTGAGTTTTTTTAGATTTCCTCATAGCAGGTAACCAGCCTACTGATGAGTAAGACCGATGGCGGGATTGCCGCCTTAGAGCTTCCGGACTCGCTCCTCTCTTGTATTAACCCCAAGGAGAGGGCTGCCTCTTCCGCTAGAAATACTACCGTTGGGGTCTTCATCCATGTTACCCCGGATATGGGCTCTCAAATTTTAACCTCTGGAGAGTAAGAGTGCCACTTCCGCCGTTCAGAATGTACTTCTCGCAGTTGTGGTCTTCGCCCGTTACCCTGGGTAAGGGACCCTTACTGGGTACTGACAGCCGGGTCAGCTGAGCCCAGGATTTTTTACGAGGTATTCTCCTCCCCTCCTCCTTTCTCAACCGGGCTTGGGACCGGCTAGGGCGGAGTTACAAATATTCTAGTTACAATAAACTAGAATGGTTGAATCTTGCAATAAAACTAGACGTAAGTGCAAGAAAAGACAACATAAATTAAATATTTAAATTATATAAATTGCGTTATAAAATTGTATATTTATTGTGTGAAATTACTAGTTGTGTATAGATTAGTTTTAATTATTCAGTGTATGTACTATTATACTACTACTACTACAAATATAGTACATACACTGAGTAATTAAAACTATATACTATACTACTACTACTACAAATATAGTACATACACTGAATAATTAAAACTAATCTATACACAATTAGTAATTTCACACAATAAATATACAATTTTATAACGCAATTTATATAATTTAAATATTTAATTTATGTTGTCTTTTCTTGCACTTACGTCTAGTTTTATTGCAAAATTCAACTATTCTAGTTTATTGTAACCCTTAATATTTATTTACTTGCTTAAGTTGTATTTCTCGTTTAATTCTACCATGTGCAGCCAGTATATATAAATCAAATAAAAAAGATTGCTAAGTAATTTCTAACTAAGATAAGAAATGTTAAAACCATTTTCTCGATAACAATGTACTAGGGTTAGAATATTTGTTACTGGTGTGAAAATTAATAATAAAGATAAAAGCATGCGTGCCATTAGGGCTCATGGGTTTAGGGAGGAAAAGATTCCATGCTTTCTTACCATACTAACAAGAGGAATGATGTATAAGTAGTAAGCAGAGAGCTCCGCTCAAAATTTATTGCTAGGAAACTCGGTTTCCTATTTTATAGCAGACTGAGTGTATCCGTGAGCTGTGCTCGAAGTAGTGACGAAATGAAAATTTCCTTCTTCATCTGAGTTTTTCAATCCGTTTCATAGCCTGCCTCCCTCCTAAAAGTGTAGATTTCTTAATATAATTTTTACTTCTCCTTTAACAAACAAGACATTTTTGATTTGAGTATCAATATGTATTAACATCACATATCTAATTAAATTATTTTCAATGTGAACTTATTTAGAACAGTTTTAGTCATCAGCTATCTTAAAATAGCCCTGCCAAGACTCTGGAATTCGCTACCTGATAGTATCAGGGATTGTCGAAATAAAATTGAATTCAAACGCAAACTTACTAGGCACTTGGTCAGTAATTGAGACCCGTTCAAGCATTGTTTCTTGTATATAGTTCTCTTAATATACCTCGAAATATTTCAATGTCCGGTAATTTCATCACTAGCCTATAAAATTTAGTTATTCTAGGTTTAATATGTAATTCAGTAAATACAAAAAATATTCTTTGTTCTTAACTTCTATGATAAATTGTCTAGCTTTGATTAATCAGGTAATCTTTCCGTACTTTGATCTTAATTGTAATTGTAAATATAATAGACTATTAATTGTAATTTTATTCTTCATATTATAGTTGTAAACCCCTGGTAGAAGGGCAGAGAAGGCCTGACGCCCTTATCTCTATCAAGTTAAATAAATAAATACTAAATACTAAAATATAGACATCTGAATATGATGGTGAAAAGTTTGGGAACTACTCTTCCAGTAGGCCACAATATCGAAATCCTTTCGTGTAAGGAGTAGAGAAATTTTGTTTGTGTTTTGCCTACGAGAAATATTCTCATATGTATCTACGTCAAGTTCATTTAATCACTTAATTGCTTAGTATTTTAACATTTGTTATTTACATAACTGGTATAATACACTCTCCACTCTATCATTGTGTATGTTTTACATACCAATTAGTCACTCCCCCTCTCCCGTATGTGCGCACCTTTAATTTGTTAATTCATTTGTTTGCCCGATCCTCCCATTCAAACTGGCTTCTTGATAATTCGGTTGACTCGCTGGCGCGTGTAATTCCCCCATTCTCTTAATTACTAGTTAGTGCGCTATCCATTGTGTCAGGTATTCCTAAGATCCTTGTTTCGAATCCGCTCCGAGCCATTCCACATCGCTTTTCGCTTACTGCCAACACGTTATTAGTCACTACCCACGTAAGGCGCTGCTTGACAGAGTGCTGTGTACTTCATGAGATAGTTTAATTTATCACTTGTCTAGTTCTCCAATTATAAACATTAATTTTCGTAGTGTTTTATGATTGGTTTCTTTTATCCTCCACAACGAGTTACGCCATTCTGTCCGCCACTTACAGTTCGAGTTTTAGTCTAAGTACGAGTAAAACCTACATCTACACGTAGGGCCAGGTGCATCAACATCCGTTAGGAATTAACAGTCGTTAACTTTTGACTTAACGTCTGTTAAGTGCGTTTTGTGCTGCACCAACAGTTAACGAACATTAAAATAGGCTTAACAGCCGTAAACTTTAACAGCTCACTATTGACCCATTAAAGTTAACGCTCGTAAATTCTACAAGTAAAATGGCAGCCTGGCAAGACAATTTTGAAGATGAATTGCTCTATTTAGAGTACCTAGATCAGATAGAACGTCTTCCACGGAGGATTTTTATGGACAGAGGTGATCCATTCCATTCTCTAAGTGAAATGTAGTTTCAAGAAAGATTCCGACTTAGCAAAAACTCAGTGCTGCACATTGTAGAAGAGCTAAATGACAGGTTAGAATTTCCTACAGACAGAAATTTTCCCGTATCTCCAATGAATCGCGTCTTAACAACATTAAGGTTTTATGCTACAGGCGCATTTAATATATTAATTGGTGATTCTTCATGCATGCACAAAACAACAGTGCTAAGAATAGTGCATCAAGTGTCTGCTGCAATAGCTTCTATGAGTCATCGATACATAAGATTTCCTGCTACTCGTGGTCAGCAAAGGGCCGTGATGGATGGCTTTTACCGATTACATCGATTCCCAGGTGTTTTAGGTGCTATTGATTGCACACATGTAAGGATCAAGTCTCCTGGTGGAAATTTTGCAGAAACTTTCAGAAATAGGAAGGGATACTTTTCCATCAATTGCCAGACAATTAGTGACCACAATTTGCTGATTCGTGATATTGTGGCCCGATGGCCTGGTTCAGTGCACGACAGCACAATTTTCAGGAACTCCACAATAAGAGCTAAATTACACAATAGAGAAATAGTTGATGGGTACCTATTAGGGGACTCAGGTTATCCATGCCAACCTTACCTGCTCACTCCTCTGCTCAACCCCCAAACTCGTGCTGAACAGGCTTATAATACGTCACATATTCGCACCAGGAATACAGTTGAGAGACAGTACGGAGTCTGGAAAAGACGTTTTCCTGTACTCTCAATTGGTTTACGATGCAGTGTACAGAAATTCCTCACTATCATTGTCGCCACAGCCGTTCTCCATAATATTGCCATATCTTTGAGAGACAATGACCCACCTGAAGATGTCGAAGTAGCAAGGCTGCTGCACGAGCTAAGAAATCAGAGAGGCCCTGACATAGAAGACGAACCCTTGCTCAGGGATCATGTAATGTACAGGAATGACGACACAGGCAGAGCTGTCCGACAGGCACTTATTAATCGTCACTTTAATTAAAGTAAGTATCAATGCAAATTTACAAAGTGATAGGTTAGCTGAACAATGTATTTATTTCACAATCATGTAGACAAATGAAGACAATTTATACATTTAATTATGTCAACACATAAAGAAACAATACAGTATTACGTTTTTACAGAAATAAATTTTGAAATAAGTATATACAATAATCGATTAACAATACAAGAGAATTGCAGAGTTGGGGAATAATGCCATTACTAGTAACAGTTACTTTTTCGAACTGACGTTCGGTAACCACGTTATTATTTACTTTAAAGTAACTGTAAACCTTAGGTGAGGTGCTGGTCTTTGGGCCCCTCTGTATGAAAAAAACACTTCTATCGGTAATGAAGTAATCAAAATATCATTACTATTTTAGTTAGGGCTACTTCTAATATATTTTGTTGCAAAATCTCAGACAGTGTAATACTGATGTTAATAATAATAATAATAATAATAATAATAATAATAATAATAATAATAATAATAATAATAATAATAATGTGAAAAAATTATTTCTATCATTTCAACAACGAGTACATTATTAACGTGTTTTCTCGCTTGTCCTAGGCCCGCACATATCTACTCTCATTGTGGCGATTATATTTACCATCCCTCGGTCGTGTTCTGAATGCTTGTCTTTGTTATGTCAGCTATGCAACAATACTGTCTCCTATGAAATAGAATTAAATAACCGCGCATATCCTAAAATATGTCTCAGAAGTCCGAATTATAAATGCATGAATACTGCATTCATTTCTTGCCAATTAGATTTCATTTACATGCTTTTAATTTGAAAATTGTATTCGCAACAATGAGTATACTTCAGTCACGTGACTTGAGAATAACACCTGATTTCCGATGTTACATTCATTTCAAATTCTAAAATGGAATACACTTTAAACTCATTTTACAGAATATCATTTCTGTTTTTCCAAAATTTCAATTTTTCCTTCAGAACTTGTATTTTCAGTTCTTTAATTTCCATATCCTTTAAATGCTCCTTCCTTCTTGCTTCCAGCTCTTCGTCTAGGACCTGAACTCGCTTAAAACATGCATCGTTTATGGCAGTGTGTGAAGATGAAGATGGTGTGTCAACATGCGGTTTTGGCAGTCTCCTGTTTTGCCATTTTCCAGATGACTTGGACTGTGTACTACACACATTTTCATTTGTTCCCGTGTCCTGGAAATTAAGATATTTTTAAGTTTTAGCAATGACGTCCTTAAGATTTTGTTTCAGGAGTGGCAAAATATTTTGTTTTATAAATCTTAACTACAGGCCTATATGAAATTCTTTGTTATCAGATTAGACAAATATCCCATTTTGAACAGAAATGTGAAAAGTCTTGTTTGTTCTTTTAATATTTTTCGTGAACACTACCTCTTTAGTTATAAATAAATACATAGTAAGGTAGATTTATCTCATGAGAATGATATAATATAATCTTCAATGTACTCTACATATATATGCATATTAATATACCCTATGTAGGGTATTCAATGAATGCTACATTCTGTCTTCATTATTATTATATTATTGCTTTTCTAGCAAGGGTAGCTAATTACTAGTTTCATTCCGAGAGGAGGCTGAAGGGCAATTCCATTCTAAATTCAGCCTGTGAGGTAAATTTGAAATGGGTATTTCTTTACTATAGCGTTATATTCTTGGGTCCTAAGAAGAGTCATAGATATTGTAAAGAAAGCAAAATTAAGTGTCGACTCAAATTTAACACCCAAAATAAGGGTCGAAAGTTGTTGTAAAGGTGGAGTCCAGCAGAGAGACGCGGGCTGGCGGAATTTCTCCATCGAGATGGAAGGTGTAGGGGGCAGTGAGGGGTAGCACATACGTTTCATTTCCGTGCGTTTCCTTATTGATGACAGAGAAGAAGTGGGTTTTCGTAACATCGAATCGGTGAAGTTTAGGTTAGGTTAATTTAGGCTTTTTCTATGCCTTGCATATGCTCACGGTTGTCTAAGAATGTGCCCTTTGTTCCAAGACATAGCAAAGGCCTACACTAACCTAACCTGAAACTGATTCAACCTTATGAAAACTCGCATTTTCTCTGTGGATCAGTAAGGAAACGCACAGAAATGAGATATGCTGTCCTTGCCTGTCACCTATTCCTTCCACCTCGCTCGAGCGATCCTGCCTGCCTGCACCTCTCCGCCGGCCAACACTTTCACAGCAACTTTCGACTCTTATTTTCTGTGTGAAAATGGCGTCGGCACTCATTTTTTTCGTATATGAACGTATGACTCAACTAGAACCCAAGGATGTACATACATTAGTACCTGGACGTGGTAACGCTATAATAAAGAATTACCTTGAAAGGTTTTATGGAATATTATTTTGCACATAAACATCAAGAAAATTGATTTTTATTTGCAGAAACCTGAGTGATAATTTTTTTCCTGAAACTCAATAGATTTACGGGGAGTGCCTTGAGTCTAATAGCCCCCTCGCTTGAGAATACACCACTGTTGAGTGTAGGCTAGTTCAAAACATGTTAAATAAATGATCTACTTATTTTAATAGGACTTTTTATTACTTACATCTGACAGCTGGTCAATGTTCATTATTGGCACGTCATCATCAAACAAAACATCTTGAGCCAGAACAGCAGAATCATGATGCAATGTATCACTGTCGAACTCATTAGGCAGTGGTGTTGCGGAAGGACCAAGCATGGCAATAATTTTGTTTGATGTTGACCTATCTTCAATTGTAGTAGTATAAGAGCCACCACCAGTTTTTCTCTTTTCCATCTTGTCATCTGCCAATTCCTTTTTCACTTTCCTCTTCGTATTTTCAAAACATGTTTTTAATTTCTCTGCTGTTCTTTGTGTTGTTGCTATAAATTACAACAACAAAAATGAATGCTTTCTGAAATCGCAGCGGAAATTTAGAGAGTAAATAAGCTATGTATATAAAATAAATAACTGAAGTTAATTAATTTTAATGTAAAATTACCTGGATTCGAATTAAATTCCTCCTCAATCCTTTGCCATGCCCAAGTTTTCCTTCTTACGCTAACACCATCAGTTTTTTTTATTTTCAACAATATCTTTATATCGCTCTATTATATCTACCAGAAGATCTATTTGAAATGCAGAGAAGTTTGATGTCCGCTCACTCTTCTTCATCGGCTCCATGTTTCGTTCTTCCCTCACTGATTAAAGTAAAATCGTTGCTTATGCGTAAAATGTCCGAAGTTCCCGCTCAACGAAGACAACAGGAATCGATAACAAAAGACTGTCAATAAACAACGGGCGCGTTCAGTTTCATACCTAGCGCAGAACAGTTGGCTGCTCACTTCTGTAATGCTCTCATTACCAACTGCCAGCAAACGCCTGTTAAGTAATACCGATTAATGTTGGTGCACCTCATTTGCAAATATAACGACAGTAAAAGTTTACGACCGTTACGTAATGGCTGAAAATAACAGATGTTGATGCACCCGGCCAATAGCCTATAGATCTAGACCAGGCCTGCACACAAACAGCGCTCAACGAGCGCGCGCGCTCCTTCAGAGCGGGAGAGCGGTGTTTACCGCTCGCCGAAATGGAGAGGAAGATACCTCAGAATGACATACACTTGCTATTAGGGGCGGCTTTCGAAGGGGGGCTGCGGAGCTGCAGCACCCCCAGACATTTGTGGCTCTTGTCTCGTTTTATGTTGTGACATACATGAAAAATTATACAGTCTCCATTTAGCTGCTCGAATTTTTTTTTTTTAATTTCTCTCTCATTGACATGCACGCAATCGTTAGTGAAGTCACTTCCTCCCCTGGTGCTGCCATAGCGAAACGAGAGACAAGGACGAATTGGTGAAGCCACTTCCTCCCCTGGAGCTGCCAGTCTCGTCTCGGATGCTTTGCGCGTTAGTTTTATCCCTCCCCCTGCTAGCCCCTCGTCGTGAATCCAGAGTTTCCAGGCGCTGCAAAATTTGCAGCAGTTTGTCAGTAGTTCGCAGTTTTAAATACATTTTCTTTAATGTTGTGAGTATAACAAGTGCAACAATGTTTAATTCTGTACAATATTTACAGTCTATTCGGTTCAGTACCTTAACAATTCAGGAGAAATGTGGAATTAAGTGCCCATCAGTTGAATCTCATAATGGAAAGAGCCACTAAACAAAATAGCCTACAAAACTCGCATATCTTTTGCTAATTTATCCAGTATCCCTGCTTTCTTCTCTCGTTCTCCACACAGTCTGTATTAGATTAATGTGTTTGAAAGACAATTCCATCAGCTGGGGCAACAAGATGGATAAGAACAGGAACATAAATGTTGTTCCTGAGAAGAAAGAGCCATTGACAGAATGTTTTCAAGCCATAATGGAATCTGAAACATCTAACATCATCACAATAAATGAGACAAGCGCCCTGGTGCGTACTCTTGAAGATCCTGAATTCAATTTCTGGCTGTTTTTTTTTTATTTATTGATGTATCATGTAGATATATTATACAACCAAGTACAACATCGCCAGTTAGATATTTCTAAGGTTCAAATCTGCATATAAAAAATTAAGTTATGGTTTATTTCACGACTCTCGCAACTGCAGGGGTTATACTCGTATCAGTCTCGCCGGTGTGCCGGAATTTTGTCCCGCAGGATTCTTTTAAATGCCAGTAAATCTACTGACATGAGCCTGTCTCATTTAAACACACTTAAATGCCATCGACTTGAGCCGGAATCGAACCCGCAACCGACTATGCCATATCAAGCTTTGTTAATGCCATACAGACAATACAGAAAAGTGCACAGTTGAGCAGCGAGATCTGTGAAAATGAAAACCCTAAAAAGCGTCGTAAGGTCGAAGGGATTCAGACAAGGGTCTTCTGTGTCAAGAAAAATTTGAATGCTACAAACGTTCATTACCTGAAAATGACCTAAATGTATGTGTGAAGCTTTTTCCAATGTTCGATAAATACAAACTAAAAACAGAACTCACTCTGTTGTATCAGAGACAAAAATTCAGAAATATCAGTGACGTAGTCAAGCTCTTGCAGTTTCTTCTATCTGAGAACTTGCAGGCCTCATTTTCAGAATTTGTGGAACTACTACGCATAGCTATCACCATACCAATGACAACTTCCGAATCAGAACGTTACTTTTCGTGTTTGAAGAGAGTAAAATCCTATCTCAGAAATACGATGAGAGAAGAGAGACTGACCGCATTAGCTATGTTTTCCATTATAAAGACTATATTAAACGACATATCGGATTTTAATAAGATGATTCACAAGTTTGCAACCTACAATACAAGGCGCATGGAATTAATCTTTAAATACCGTAAGTGCATGGTTTATTTTTGTATGCAGCCCCCCTGAATTCAATACCCACGAGCCGCCACTGCTTGCTATAGATAAAGGAGAGGGAAACGACCACTCAGTTATCTAGTAGAGTGCAGTGTGTAGGCCTGTTCTCAGTAACTATTTCACGTTGCTTACCTACTGCTACAGCACAGTATGGAGGAATCTAAAAGACGGAACATAACATTTAACATTTAACAATTTACAGTTCGAACTTACTGATCTTCAATGTGACCTAAGGGCTAAAGATCGTTTGAATAATACTACTAGCCTGGTTGAGTTTTACAAGACTAAACATTAGCAATAATATCCACGACTACACAGGCTGGCTGTGAACATGATTGCTATGTTTGGCTCAACATTTATATTTGTGAGAAACTGTTTTCTATAATCAACTTTAATAAAGGCAGACATCGAACATCTGTAACTGATGTTTCATTACGATCAGTAGGCTACTGTTCCTATCAGCTGCCAACAGCATAAAACCTCGTTTTGATGTACTGATAAATAAAAATATAACAAAATGATATTGCACATGTAAGTAGCTATAGAATTTATATTACTTCTGTAAAATAAATATTTCTTTATTAATTAATAATAGTGCAAGATAGTTTTGCAAACACTGAACAGGAATTCATTTCATAAGCACTCGTAATAGTATATCCTTTTGTGTTTATTTTGTACGAGGTCATCCCTTCTTCCAGTCCACCCTTATACAGAGCGCAGCTAATATCCGCATTCCGCTCATGAGCTGTGAGCCGGCTCGGAGAGCGCAAACCTTATGCAGGCCTGATCTAGACTGAAGGTACCTAAAAAAGGATGTTTAAGAATATGTAATAAACTATTCAGTTTATTAGATAAATGCCTAGTAAGTTCCTTTTACTTGTTAATTGTGAATATTTCATTTAATGACACTTAGCTCCGGAGGTGAGGCAACGGGAAGTGTCTATTTCGACGGCCCAGTTCAAAAAGGAAACAACTCAATATATAAAGTTATCAGAAATCTGCATTTTAAAGAAAGGATAATTGAAGACCTGAGAATGATAAGTGGACAAAATCCATTTTTTTTTTATAAAATTGAGATTTTAATGCCAAACGTAACTATAGCCCTTGCATCATCTACTGGTATGAAATGGTAGTCAAATACTTCGTACAAAGAGAACTACATGGCTCTGAATGTTATCGTTTTCTAGATTTCCACTTTTGTTGAGAAGGAGAAGTGGACAAAGACCAGACTTATCTTATTCTCACTCTCAACGTTGCAGCAGAGTAGCGTGGTATGCACATCAGGCATGTCTAGGGTATGGCAACTTCGATCCCGGCCCGGATCGATGACATTTAAATGTGCTTAAATGCGACAGGCTCATGTCAGTACATTTACTGGTATGTAAAGAACTCCTCCGAGACAAAATTCCGGCACATCGGCGATGCGATATTCAACTAATGGAAGCTATTATGTAGTTTAAAGAGGAACCAAATAGTTTTTATCATGTTTGTAATTTTATAATGTTATAATTTAAACATAAAACAAACAGGTCAGCTACAATTTTATTATCATACATTAAATTTTATACCTGTATTTAAATTTTAGATCCTTAATCATCACAAATATATCATAAATAGTTGTTCAGCATTATATTATAGGTTGTGTTTTAATTAGTTTGTATATATTCCACAACACGACATAAAATGTACAAGATATTGTATGAAAAATGCCTGATGATGCCTGAAGGACGAAAACGTTTGCTTTAATTTCATAATACCAATGATCATTTACATATGTAAATGTCATTAATTTTTAATTTGTGATATGTCAATTAGACTGAACTTCAAATAAAACAATATTATATTATATCACTTGCAATATGGTTTTACGTGGCGTGGAGATGAATATAAACAAAATCTCGAGTGTCTTATATGAGGAAATGTTTAGTCAGATTAGTCGATAGTGCCGAATAAACTAAAAAGACATTTAGAACTGCCGTTTTCAACGTCATCCTTGTGTGAATCAGCATTTTCTACCGTAAAAAATAGTGAAATCTAAACAAAGGAAGAGACTGATGCATCTTGAAGATGATTTACGTGTTGGCCTGTCAATCATAAGGCCACGTATAGATAAACTATGTGCAATCCACAAAGCACAGACTTCACATAATTTCAAATAGACGAGTTTTCAAAAACGATAACAAAAATCTTTTATCGGACATCCAGCATAGATAGGTTGGGATTTTTGACACATACCTCTGTTTTTTTCTAATGCTACTCAAGTTACTGCTTGCTTTTTTAGAATTTTCGATTACGTATTGACATCGACCTATCTACAACACTGGATGTCCGACATTACATAGAAGTTATCAGTGCTTTTTTTCTGGCGGAACGCGCTGGAATGGCGTTCCGTTACCTTTTCGTTACATTCTTCATCATGAAACCGAAGTATTTGTGAATAACTATGTTTTAATACAATCTTTCTTTGAATCCCGCTTAGACCTTGAAAGTCTTAGTTGGACGAAAAGGAGGTTAAAAACGACAAAATTCCCGTGAAATGAACAGTATTCATCTCCCCGTCCGCTATGAAGTATTCTACACAGAGTTCCACAAACTTTTTCTATAGAAGAAGGCACTATTTTTATTATTAATAAAAACAAATTAGTGTGTCGCGATATCGAGAACGTTCAGTAAAGTGTGTCGTCAGTCAAAAAGGTTTGGGAACCACTGGACTCTAGTGCACTTCAATTTTTGGTACAGGTTTGGCTGGTGTACTTTTTAGTCATGAATTTAATAACTTAATTTATATATTCCTACTCGTTCTCATATTATATTGCGGCTATGATAATGATATTTGCAAAATTGCTAAGAGACAATTTGTTTCTCTACCATTTTGCAATCTTGACAACTTGTTAATTGTAAGAGTATGGATTTAGATCACTGAAATTCAGCTTGTTGACTGTAGTATACACAAAGGAAAATGATAATCTTAAGACTGCGTAGGTTCGATTCCGTACTACGACACTAATTTTTTTTTTCCGATGGCAATGGTTTGTCTATATAGATTCCCAGCATCGTGTTAAGGTTATATCAAGGAGTCCTACCTTGTGATTTCCTAATATTAAGCCGAAAGAATCCGGGTAAATATTTAGGTCAAGGCTTAATATCGTCTAAGGAACACTGTATTTGTATTGTGCAACTAATTTATATAATGCCACTTAAAAGTAGTGCCTGCATCTGGAAGAGAAGACAAAAATATCCGAGAAGAATGTCTTAGGATAAGTACCTATGAGGGAAACTCTTCAATTATGCCGACAACAAATTATCCTGAACCTCTTCCATGGCAACTACAAGAAATCTATATCATTCATATCCTATGTAATTATACCAAAACTTAATACTACAAAAGGTCGCTACAAAAAAACTCTTCATAGAACTTGTAGATAAATACCCAGGACACGAACATAGGCAACATATGCCTCTCTATATTGATGGTTCATTAATTAAGAGAAAATGGTTTTCCAAGTACAGTTGTAATAAGCTCTGACCATAAAATCCTCTACAAACTCCCTAAGTCACTTGCGAACTGTTTTCAAGCAAAGAAACACTACTACATATTCAGTCAACACGTCTCAAAACTCCCTACATTATCTTTACAGATTAAAAAAATGTAATATTGGTGAACAAAGACATTCATTATATCTCCCAAACATTTTCTAATAAGATATAGGATGTCAAAATTATTTGGATATCATTACATCAACATATAAATGCAAATAAGTTGCAGATCAAACCATCAAACACAAATATTGTTATGTAAAACCGTGATGAAATAGTGCATAAGAAAATACATCTCCTGAAACAATTCCAATTCCTGAAACCTGGGCTTCACATCCAAACAATAAACATCATTACGCAAGATTAAATTCGACAGACTCTTCTCAACTCGATTTCTAAGGCGATAAGATCAAGTTCTCATAGATCATTCCACCAGACTGAACTGAATGCCTTCACGATAACTGGAGGAAACTGATGAAAATCTCCCCAGAACTGCCAAATACAGTGAGAGACACTAGTTCTTGTATGAAATTAATGAAATTCTTCAAATCCATGAACTTGTATAATATAATGTATAATACTTTAATTGTAAGTAGGCTAGTTTTATTAAATAAACACTACAAAACCATGCAGTCAGGCGACTGTAAATAATTCCTATTAATAAAACTTCTAAATTTTTAAATTCAGCCACAAATTTAGAATTGTGGCACGAATGCCCACCTGTCAGTGTCGGATTCACAAATGCCACCTATCGGACATGGACAATGATCGCATATAATTATAGGGTACACAAAGGGCCGAACTGTGCCTAAGTGCACGAACCCATCCCGGGTCCAGCCCTCATAAAGCCAAGACAAGGCAAGCCTACTTGGCTGATTAACACGTCTTTGAGTTTTCTCTATGTTTTCCCCAGCTGAAAGGTGAACGTCTGGTAAATTCTAGCGAATATTCGGCCTCATCTCGCGGAGTACATCATCAGTTTTATTGACGGTGTTTAATCTCGTAGTACACTTGGTCAAAATGAAACTGGCCGGAGTCTGAAAGACTAAGTACGATTCGGGTATTTCCGTGAGCGCTCGGGACAGCCAGGCTTTGTTCAAAAGATTGCGTATATTCTTCTAGTAGTTATAATGGGGAACACAATTATTAATCACTAAAATCTTCCGAGAAAATACTTCATATACGAGATTTAAAACAGACAGATTGTTCAGAGTGATTAAACAGTGAATATTGTAACAAAAACAGTATATACTGTATAACAGGTTCTCAAGTGGAGTATGACCATTGACCGTTACAATGCCGTTCTTACTACAGTAGTATTTTTAGCGTAGTGTTAGAGCGTTAGCTAAGTGTTCGTGAAGTTGCAAGTTGAAATCTTCGTGGAGCTACTGAACTTTATTATTATTATTATTATTATTATTATTATTATTATTATTATTATTATTATTTTTTTTGCCTTTTAAATGCATAAGTGAAAATATAACAGGATCTCGTCATTTTTTTATCCTTAGAATACTTTTCGCTTTATTATTTTTTTCGTGTTAATAGAAACTTTTGACGCTACATGGAAGTAACACTAAAGACGACAATTAAGGCCTTTTATATTAAAATTATGTGTTAATTATTTCATTAATCCCTGCTGCTTTACGTTCTCTTGCCTAAGGAACATTCAGTAAATATGTTGTTGGTTAAATAATTGGCAATAATTAATTTGCAAGTTGTGCTACAGGGAATATGATTATTATACTAACCTAAATCCGTGATCATGAGGGCCTAAACATAGTAATTGTAAACAAGAAGAAAAACCATAATTCTGATGATAAAATATATCCTGATTTCCTGGAATTATAACCACAAATTTTCACCAATTTTGTAATTATCTGTAAGCAACATGAAGTAACATAAGCAAAATTATTTGACTATACAATAGAATGAGTTGTAAAAAATAAAAGAAAGGACAGAACAAAAAATTCTTCACGGAGCTTCGAAGCATGCTGTGGAGGTAGCCCAAATCAGCGCCTTGTATTATGGAGTTAATTAAAGTGGTGCACAGAAGTTTACGGTAGTGAACTGCGCGCTCACCCGAAGGGACTTGGAAAATTTTAACTGCTCAAAAGGCCGGCCAGTTTCATTTTGACCAAGTGTACATACAGAGTCGTTAAAATTCGACGGGCCAACTCGAAAGGGAAACAACTCAAAATTTAAAGTGTTGAGATAACTGCATTTTAGAGTTTCATATTATAGTGGAAAAATCTAATTAACATAATTCTATTATTGTGATGTACCGAAGTATGTATGATATTTCAGTGCAGGAATTCTGCATTGCCATATGATGAAGGATGGGTGGAGCTGAGAAAAATTCTTTTCAGCACCGGGATTCTAACCCGAGTTTTCAGCTCTACGTGCTGACGCTTTATCCACTAAGTCACACCGGATTCCAGCTCCGATGCCGGATTGAATCCTCTCAGTTTAAGTTCCATCTCTTAGTTTTCCTTTAGTAGCCAACCCTCATGCACTGTGTCACAGATGTGTGATAGTGGCACAATGTCCAACACACTATGTGTCACTAAAAGAAAACTAAGAGGCGGAACTTAAACTGAGAAGATTGCATCGGAGCTGGAATCTGGTATGGCTTAGTGAATAAATTGTCAGCACGTAGAGCTGAAAACCCGGGTTCGAGTCCCGGTGCCGGAGAGAATTTTTCTCCGCTCCACCCATCCTTCAACATAATTCTAATTGAAACTTATAGCATATAAAAACATCATTAACAGAGTTAGGAGTAATTCCAATGATCCTTGAATTTTTCACAGCAATATGAAACTTTAAAATGCAGTTATCTCAAAACTTTGCATTTGAAGTTATTTCCCTTTTGAACTGGCCCGTCGGAATAGCCGTTTAAAAAGCAAAAGAAGGTTATGATGACTACTTTACATTTGCCATTTAACCCTGAGGAAGACCCACTATCTATGCAAGATAAATAGAAAATGTTTGATTGAATATATCCTATTTCATTATCTACTGCTGAATATCTATATTGTTACATTGTTTATTTGTATAACATCTAAACATATGTAGAAGAAGGGTATTAGATGGGAAGGGTAAATGGATGACTCAAAATGAGGTGACATTTACAGCGATCATAAGTACTTGAACAAATGGCAGAATATAGAGATTAAAAACCTGTTTAACATTTATAGAGCTATTGTAGAATCGAAAATATTGTACTAGTAGAATGTACAGTAGAAATTTGGGGTAATGATTTATCTAGCCAGCTTATTGATAGAATTAGATCTAAATTTTGTAAGAAATTTCTAGGAATCCCGTGGAACGCCTGTAATCAAGCTGGTAGACTCGAAATAGGGGTAAATACTATTATGGGAACGATACTAGTAAGGAAAATAAAATTCTTAAGTCATATTATGGAGAAGGAGGATACTGCCATTGAAAAGAAGTGTTTGCAGTTTCTTCGGGACACGAATTTGAAATCCAATTGGCTAGAAGATTTAAAGAACAAGGTGAGTAGATTAGGTCTAAGATGGTTATGGGATGAAATTGGAGTAATGAATTTAAATGTAATTTGTAAAATCGTAAAGGAGAGGTGTAATGAAACTACGAGACAGGAATTATATCAAAATCTCAACGAATTAAGAACATTAAGTAACTATAAGGACATTAAAATGTCATGGGAACAAGAAGAATATGTCAGAATAAATAATAGGAAAGTGAGGATGGGCTTAGCTTGGTGGAGACTAGGAATATGGAAATTGAAAAACAGGAGGGGTACCCCTTGCGGCATGGGAGAAGACGCGTTTCATATATTACTATAATGTCAAGAAATAGACAATACAAGGAAGAAGTGGATAAACAATACATTTTTGAATATGAATAGCATATAATAAAATATGTAATATAACTAATGTAAGAGAGTTGAATAAATTGGGCAAATTTTTAATGATCATGAAGATGAAATGGGAAGAGAAAGTTGAAAGTAACTGTGTACTAAATTGATCTTGTAGTGTGTATGTGTGTCTGTTTTTTTTTGTTTATTATTTTAGTTCTGAGAGTTAGCATAGGTGATTAAAATTGTAAAGTAAGGCAGATCTGGGGTAACATTGAATTGTACAGATATATGAGCCGTTCAGAGCAGAAGTGGTGGAAGTCAAAAATAGGTAATGAGTGTTAAAGTAAACATTCTGTAAAATACAACGCAATTAGCAAGTACTATTTAATTTATTTATTAGTCAGTGGATAGCACGAAGGACATATTAATTGCTACTTTGCGCTGTATTTTACAGAATATTTACTTTAAACCTCATTACCCAATTTTGACTTACACCACATCTGCTCTGAACGGCTCATATGATAGATGAAAAAATATATCATATATCATATATCATATCATATCATATCATATCATATCATATCATATCATATCATATCATATCATATCATATATCATACCATACCATACCATATCATATCATATCATATCATATCATATCATATCATATCATATCATATCATATATCATATCATATCATATCATATCATATCATATCATATCATATCATATCATATCATATATCGTATCATATCATATCATATATCATATCATATCATATCATATCATATGTAGAAGAAGGGATGTTCAATTTATTACTGGTGTGTAAAATAAACATGGCACTACTAGTACGCAAATTTATATCCTTTGAAATGGAACTCAAGACCAAAGTACACTTGTACATTTACCGTTGATGTATTAACAATGGAGCGTACTAAATGACCCCAGCCAGAGCCATGATCTCCGCCTGTCCCTGCGTTCTCTCTCGCTCTCCCATTTCAATTATCTCATCACCAGATAAACATGTTCCGTGAAGTTTTTGTGCCGCAACTGTCAACAGTTCCACTCGTCATAATTCAGGAAAGCCCAGAAGGGCGGGTACGCCGTGGAATACCGCTATTACGGTTTTAATTTTGCCCGCTCCACCATCACCCACACTCCCTGTATATACACTTGTTTTAATTAAGGCTATTAAATTACCATGCAAAATGGAACTATAATGACAAAAATTTAATTTAATGGCGGTCGTAATCGTCGCAAGCAGACTTCGTCCCTCAAGCAAGGAGATAAAAAAAGAGGGAAAGGAAATCGTTATCCACGACAGGATATTAGGCGGTAATGCCAACTTAACTAGTATGAGTCTTGCTCAAGAAGGGAAAGTTTACGTTGTATTTAGAAAGGATTGCTTCTCTACGTTTATGAAATATTTGCTCCCTTTGTAATCGTAGCTAATTTTTCACTTCCTCGCATTTACAGATTTTACGAAAACACTAAACTTTATTTGAGAAAAATTACTGTCAAAATCGTAATAGCAGAACATTATAGTCTTAGATAATAATTAGATAAGCACTGTAAAGATATAATATTCGAGTACGAAATCAAAATAATATAACACCACCACCATCACCACTACCACACGACCACGACACCACTATCGTCAACTTTATCATTAAAGCCCGGATTTCTAAGCACAATCAAGCAGTAAAATAAGCAAGCAAATAAGCACGAAAAATAGTGAAAATAAGCAGCAAAATAAGCAGAAACGAATACACGGAAACAGTAAATAAGCACAAAAAATGGTGAAAATAAGCATCAAAATAAGCAAAAACGAATACGCGTAAATATGATGATAAATTGTTTGTTTCGTAGAACTCTTACTTTATTAAAGGCTGTTGCAGTATACAAGGCAGATCATCCTGAAATTTTCCTGTGTGAAGCTCCTGCGTCTGTCAGTGAAGAATGATTTGTAAAGTGAAAATGTTCTTTCGACGTCGCATGACGTCAAAGGCGCATGTGAAAAGCACCACTGTTCTTCTTCGGTGAATTCCTCTTCAATATCTGTTTCTTCACCAGAAAGCTTTTTAGAAATTTGACACAGTGTTTTGGTGGGGAATCCCAAGGTTCTCTCCTCATTACAACTACGCAGTATTATTTCACATCACCCTAGGCCATACCCTGGCATTGCTTTCTTACACATTCGACTGAATTTAATTGTTTATTGGCCAATAAAAAAGGGAATCCGTGATAAATGACGGCTAGAGTGAAATAAGCACTTTTAAAATTACAGTTTTGGGTAAAATATGCTGTTTTAATTTAAAATCGTAAAATAAGTAAGCAAAAACATTTTCCTGCGAAATAAGCCTTTATAAGCACTAACAAACATAGTTAAAACTGCTTATCTAGGTAGTCTTACGAAGTATAATCTTTCTGCTTACCTTTAAAAGTGTAGGAAAGAATATGCATTTCGCTTAGAAATCCGGGCTTTAATTATCATCATCAAGGATTTGGTATATTGGCCATTTCCGTCCTCTCCGCTTTGAGATTAGCCTATGATAGAGTATTAAACATCCATTACTCTGTACTTGGAAATCTAATCGCTCCACTGAAGCTGCAATAGAAGGCATAGTATGTTACGTAGGCTATTTTAATAAGTATTTAATAGTCAGTAATTTACATAAAATTCATCTCATAATAAATTTATCGTAAGTATTAGACCTGCTCACTTCCCAGTAGCATTTAATTTAGCAACGCTTTGAATTACAGAGATTTTCCATAATAAAAATTAATCTATTATATTCTGTAAATCTACGACACGGGATCCACAGTTTTACTCCTCTCCCAGAGGAAGCTATGCGAAGGATTTTGACCACTTGTAAATTCCATCGTTCCTGGCTAAGGTTTGAACCAGCGAACTTTCGACCCAGCGACTAGCATGATAACTACCCAAGCAACAAGCACGAATTCCAGTTGCCACTAGCCACTAGTTTTTTTTCTGACCATAATTCTATTTTGAAATTATATACATTGTTTTGCTCTGAGATTCTGGCTGATATGTACTTACATCTATTATCAGGCAGTACATCACACTTGACGATAGGTATGTGTCAGAGGAAGAACAATTTGTTTGTATGCATCTGAAGTCTGATTAGTGTAATATGTAGCTAGTCAGCGATGTATGCAATGGATGGGGAAAGAAACTAGCCACCTTACCCTATTACCTCCTGGCCTAGTTACCTTATAATAATAATAATAATAATAATAATAATAATAATAATAATAATAATAATAATAGTAATAATAATAATAATAATAATAGTAATAATAATAATAATAATAATAATGGTTTATTTAACCTGGCAGAGTTCAGGCCATACGGCCTTCTCTAACATTCAACCAGGAGTACTCGTAAAACTGCGTTACAAAAAACACTACAAATTTACAAACTACACTACAATTTTACACACAAAACTGAATAAAATAATAATAATAGCCTATAATGTAAAGAAAAGTAAGTAGAAATCAGACATAATATATAACATGTAGAAAGAAAGGAAAATGCATAATAAAATGTGAACAGCAGGTCAAAATAAATGAGATATACAAAGTGTAAAAATATAAGACAATAATAATAATAGTAATAATAATAATAATAATAGCAATAATTATAATAGTAATAAAATAGTGAAGGACAATGCATACTAAGAACACAATATTTTTAGGTACACACGGTAAAGAAAATTATGATTAGGCATTATATAGCTCAAGTTATTACATTTTAGATATGCCATTATCGGGAAATACGAAACCACAAAGATAAAATAAGTTAGATATCACTAATATATATATATATATATATATGTGTGTGTGTGTGTGTGTGTGTGTGTGTGTGAATACGTTGAAACATACGATGAAAGAGTAATGGAACGTAGAAAAATTCTCTCCGGCGCCGGGATTTGAACCCGGGTTTTCAGCTCTACGTGCTGATGCTTTATCCACTAAGCCACACCGGATACCCATCCCGGCGTCGGACAGAATCGTCTCAGTTTAAGTTCCAACTCTTGGGTTCCCTCTAGTGGCCGCCATCTGCACTACGTCATAGATGTCTATGAACGTAGGACTGAAGTCCACACATGTGCTGAGGTGCACCCGTTATGAGCGACAGGTTGGCCGGGATCCGACGGAATAAGCGCCGTCTTAAATCACGAAGTGATTTACGCCGGGATGGGTATCCGGTGTGGCTTAGTGGATAAAGTATCAGGACGTAGAGCTGAAAACCCGGGTTCAAATCCCGGCGCCGGAGAGAATTTTTCTCCGTTCCATTACTCTTTCATCGTATGATGACGCAGAATATCTGAATGGAAATATCATATGTAGGCCTACCTCGGTATATTAAAATAATATATATATGATATGCGTAAATCACTTCGTGATTTAAGACGGCACTTATTCCGTCGGATCCCGGCCAACCAGTCACTCGTAACGAGTGCACCACAGCACATGTGTGGTCTTCAGTCTTACGTTCATAGACATCTATGACGTAGTGCAGATGGCGGCCACTAGAGGGAACCCAAGAGTTGGAACTTAAACTGAGACGATTCTGTCCGACGCCGGGATGGGTATTCGGTGTGGCTTAGTGGATAAAGCATCAGCACGTAGAGCTGAAAACCCGGGTTCAAATCCCGGTGCTGGAGAGAATTTTTCTCCGTTCCATTACTCTTTCATTGTATGATGACGCAGAATATCTGCATGTTTATATCATATATACTTCGGTACATTAAAATAATATATACGTGGAAACATGCAATACAACACTTGTCATAATAGTAAGTTAGTTTGGCAACTCGTCATAAGATAATTTTCTAACTTGGATTTGAAAGATTTCAATGTTCGGCGAGAGGTAGCAACAGTGAAAGATGAGGAATATAGAGATGATGTGTGAAGTGGAATTTCTAGCGTGTTACGGCGTTGTAATCGAGTATTAATATTACGATGGCGAGAGAGAGTATGGAAACGGGCGAATAAATAAGAAGGGGGATGAAGTGTGCATAATTCGATATAAGAGAGATAGTGAATGTAGATTTCTCCTCTCATGTAACCTAAGCCATGATAACTTCATGATATAGCCTTGTAAGTCATGCCTTGTTGGTGTGACTTGTGGGGTCCAGACCTGTCTTCGGACAGTTGACTTAACAATATACATTGTTATTCCCTTTCTTCATATTCTTTCCTTTGACTTTTGGATAAGCATCCTGAAGTGTATAGTCCTATCCCTAAAATTTATATAATGTGTGTAGTTATTGAAGTTCCACGCCGTGACGTAGTGGTCTAAGGCATCCTGTCTAGAATTCGCCATACGGAATGCACGCACTGGTTGGAGTTCTCATGATCGAAGTAATTTTTTCATGAATTTTCGGCCAGTGTAAATATGGAACCAGTGCCCATCCAGCATCGTAATGCACTTTGGAAGCTACTATAGGTAGCGAAATCCGGTTACGTAAGAAGACAGCTCTAACGGTTAGGGGAATCATCGTGCTAACCACACGATACCTCCATTCTGGTTGGATGATCGTCCACCTCTGCTTCGGCATGTGGCCGTGATGCCAACAGCCAGTTGGTTCGTCGGGTCCTTAAAGGGCTGCAGCGCCACGGATTATTATTATTATTATTATTATTATTATTATTATTATTATTATTATTATTATTATTATTACTATTATTATTATTATTATTGAAAACTTGCTAAATTTCTAAAATCAGTATGGTTTTTGAGCGAACAATTTCCTTGTAGGTTATTGGTATTTTTAAATTAATTAAAGACATAAGTAGGAGAAAATATCAGATGACACGACATTAGGCTAAGATATATGGCTCATATTATGCGGAGACAAAGAGGAAGGCAGAAAATATTGTGACAGCGACGTGAGATTCGAACTCACGACCAGCGTCGCAAGAGAGAAGATCGCGCGGAGCACTTTGGGATGGCGCGCGGCGAAGAGGGGAAAGGGCCAACGCGGCGAGAGAGTGGAGAGAGAGTGCGCGCGCATCTGGTGCTGGTAGAGAGGAGAGGGCTCTGGATTTTTTTGGAGTGCCATCTCTAGAGACGCGTGGAACTTTCGAGGCTACGTCGCTGTGGTTATAAATTAAGGACGCGAAGGAACGACAGCAGTTTTTCAGTTGATTAGTCAGCCAGTCAGTGAGAAAACCAGAGCAAGCAAGCCAGTCTTGTGTACCGGAGATCGACTCGAGTGTGCGTCCGCAACTGTATCAGCATCCGAAGGCCTGAGTTCGAGTGCAGTGGACCGCAGTTGGAGGGACCTGAGTTCGAGTACAGTGAACTGTCTCTGAAGGTCTGTGGTTCGAGATACTGTGAACGCGAGTGACTGAGCTAGAAGAACTGTGAACTGAGAACTGATAGTTCTGATTTGTAAATAATGCTTTGTAAATATTAGTTAAGATTAACAGTTCATTGTTGTTCGTACTAGTCCAAGTAAATTGTCATTGTCGTCAGTGGAGTGCTATAACGAATACTGTGTTGAGTGAAGATCCAATTGTTGACGAGAGCGTTTAAGGTGAATTGTAGAAAGGAATTATTGTTGTGACGAATAAATTACATTGTTGTTACTAATAAAATTCACAATATGAAAGACTGGAGTATGCTGGGGTTGCAGTGAAAGACCTGCCCTAGGGCAGAAAATTTTGAATGAATAAATAATTCTTGAAGTTAATATTTGGCGGATTATTTGAAAGAAGTTTAAGCCAGTCCTACCTACGAATAAATAATTAATGCAACAAGTATACAAAGAGATTCATCAGGTGAATATAAAATATTTCACAAGTGTAGTAATGAGTGGCTTTGTTTCGTTGTGTGCGTGAATTTTTTACTTTACCAAGAATGTATAATAAACTTTAGATCCAAATTTTTCAGTTCCTGTGAAATTTACAAGTACTGAAGTTTAACGACAATAATTCCGTTGTTAATATTGACGTTGCTAAGGTATGATGAAAGAGTGATGGAACGGAGAAAAATTCTCTCCGGTGCCGGGATTTGAACCCGGGTTTTCAGCTCAGCTGATGCTTTATCCACTAAGCCACGCCGGAGAGAATTTTTCTCCGTTCCATCACTCTTTCATCATATGATGACGCAGAATATCTGCATGGAAATATCATATGTACTTCAGTACATCAAAATATATATGATATGCGTAATAAATCACTTTGTGATTTAAGACGGCGCCCATACCGTCGGATCCCGGCCAACCAGTCACTCATTCGAGTGCACCTCAACACATGTATGGACTTCGGTCCTGCGTTCATAGACATCTATGACGTAGTGGAGAGGGCGGCCACTAGAGGGAACCCAAGAGATGGAGCTTAATCTGAGACGATTCTAACCGGCGTCGGGGTTGTATCCGGTGTGGCTTAGTGGATAAAGCATCAGCACGTAGAGCTGAAAACCCGGGTTCAAATCCCGACGCCGGAGAGAATTTTTCTCCGTTCCATCACTCTTTCATCATATGATGACGCAGAATATCTGCATGGAAATATCATATGTACTTCGGTACATCAAAATATATAGTTGCTAAGGTAGTCATCTGTCGCCATTGTCCGTTGGAACAAATCAGTTCATGAAATAAGTCTGTGGAAATATTATTGTGAGACATTAGGTTAATATTTGTACATCTTGATTACACAACTTTTAACACTGTATCATTTCGGAATATGTATGATAAGTACTTTCTTGTGTTAAATTTTAACGTACCTTTTTAACATGTTTCGATCTATTTTCGGTCATCTTCGGAACTGGTCGTTCTTGGTCTTGGCGTCTCTTGTTTCAACAACAACCTTGTTAACCTTGTTAACAAGGTACGTTAAAATTTAACACAAGAAAGTACTTAATATTTGTGTTTTACCTTCAACTTCATGTAAGTACTAATAAAGTCACCAATATTACCAGAACAAGTTATATGTTACTTGAAATGAAGGTTGTTTTTACTTCAATTTAAATAGTTAGTAAAACAATATCATTTTTGCACTCCGTGCAAAAAAGGAAGAACATTTTTGCACTTTGGGCAACCAAAAGTATTTAAAAATGACATAGGCCTACTTTTGAGGTTGGTAGAACAAAAAAATGATTTAACTTAAAGAATAATAAACGCATTTAAGCATTAATCTTAAATAAACATGTATAATACACAGAAGAAACTTTATGCAAATCTTAACACGCCGCTGATGAAAATAGATTCACTTCTAATATGCGTAATTTCAGCGGTAAACCAATCATAAACTTGTTGCCGGAATTATAAGTTCTGAAATTTTCAAAGAAACATGATCGAGGAAAGATAAATCTATAAATAGTCACATGATGTTGATTCTACCAAGAATGGAGTAATAATAAAGATATGACAACATCGAATCACTTTCGGACATTAGCAGCTCCATTTTGTTGTACCGGTACAGGTCCTACATCAGCGCTCAAAATGTATACAGAAATGTTTAAGTTTGAATAAATAACATAGTAGGCTTTATACAGACCGTTCGCCTGGAAACAGGTTTCGCTCAGGTAAATTCCGTCGTCCATTTACTGTTACAGATGTCGAGAAAATAATGTGTACATTTCCCCTAGATCGAGCGTGGGAAACTTTTATGTTGCGTAGTATGGACAAATGTCACAGGCTAAAGGAATTTCAAGGTTACAGCATTAGTATTCATCTGAGTTCCATTCAGTGCAGTTCAGTTTAGTTTGTGACATTGCAGTACAGAGTACACAGTAGAACAGCGAATATTCATTTATGACACGACCTATATGCCGAAATAATTGTACAAAATGTGACGTGATATTATATTTCTACAGAAATATCGTGGCATTCAACAATTTACTGACTCAGCACTGCAGAATTTAGTGGAAAAAGTGGGAGAAACTGAATAATTTGTCTCCATCATCATCATCATTATCATCATCATCATCATCATCATGAAGGATTGAGCCACTTTTGGCCCATTCTGCGTCCAAACTGTAACAGTTTTACTGATCGCTCCATCTCAATCTCGGGCGTCCCAGTTACACGAGCGAAGTTACTCGACTCCACTCGCACTGCGAAAAGACCTTTCAATGTGCAGACTTACAAATCCCGGTGCTTCTTCCGGCGGTCTTGCCTCAGCCTTGAACAAAGTAACTCTCCATGTGCAAACTTACACCTTCCGGTGTTTCTTCTTCCGATCCTGGAGTCAGCTTCTCTTACGCCTCCACCCTCCCCCCGTATGTGGTAGCTAATAGGTTATGTCCATTTTCGTTCCCCCCCCCCCTTCAAAACGTTCCATGGCTCCTTTAGTGAAGCAGTAAAATTCGGAGTGAGACAAGTGGCCAACAGGCTTGGAGTTTACATATTCAGTTTTTCTCAGTCTCGAACGTCCTTGCAAGGACGCGTTCTCGCGTACCTTTTAAATTTCTGCTCCCAATTCCCTCTCTTTTAATTCCATTCAATTCAAGTCAAAGATACAAAGTAATGTTCACCCTAGAATTGCAACAGGCTTTTCTACTTTAATAATAGTAACAATAATAATAATAATAATAATAATAATAATAATAATAATAATAATAATGGTAGTAGTAAAATAGTGAAGTACAAAGCATACACTGAACACAATATTTTTAGGTACAAACAGTAAGGAAATTATGATTATGTAGCTCAAGTTATCACATTATAATTAGATATACCATTATCGGGAAGTATGAAAACAAAAAAATAAAATAAGTTAAAAAAATCACTACAATAAAAAAGCGAATACGTGGAAACATGCAATACAACACTTGTCGTAATAGTAAGTTAGTTTGAAAACTCGTCATAAGATAATTTTCTGACTTGGATTTTAAAGATTTCAATGTTCGGCAGCCCTTGACTTTAGGCGGTATAGAGTTCCAGTGACGAGAGGTAGCAACAGTAAAATATGAGGTCTATCATTTTACGGACATAACTCAAGTTGTGTTTACATTGAGTTAATGCAAGATTTTCACATAACATATAAGTCCGAAAATGAACAATCAAAATATCTTACAGCCCTACAAAAGAGATTATTAGATTTTGTTGGTAAGAGTGTTGCCATCTTTTACAAAAAGTATTTTAACTCACCCTTTTCCTCTCCTCAGCTGTTAGCTGGAAAGATTAAGAAGATGGGTGAACGAAGGGTAGCATGGAGGGTGAATCAGATCACGGGAAACCTTTCTGATGAGAGAGCATTAAGTTTTGAGGCATAAGAAATGCTGGCAGGGAGAGAGGTAGCAATTAGTCATTTATGAAGCTTGTAATTACACATAAAAAGATAAATAGGCATGTAATGGTTGGGGTGTGGAAAAGAGGGAGAACACAGTTCTGTCGTGTGATACAGCGGACTATTGTGTGTCCTTGTAATTGTATTTCTTTACACCGACACGCTCAAATAACTTACTAATAAAAATTATAGGCCATTTTACTTGTTAGCATGACAGTAAAGTCATTGTGGTAAGGAAATTCAAATTACATAGGCCTAGCCTACCTATTAAGTGGAGAATTTCCTCGCTTAAGATCTAGTGTTTATTGTTTCCAGCTTCTTTTAGTTTTGCAATGAGTGTAAATGTACGACAGTAAAACTTAGGTTGTAGTACCTGAATAGAAGTGATTTAAATTACGCACTATACAAAATTACGTATAAATAAGGTTTGAATATAAGATAATTGAGGCACTCAAAAGCAAAGTGATACAAGTGACATTTTTTAAAAAGTTAGATAAGTGTATATTCTAAATCTTTAATGTCACTTCTGTTCAGAGAAAAAGTAATGTCAGTGCAGTTCCAGTCAGTGCTGCTTCATGTTGGCCGAACTCTTGTATTACAATGCATACAGAGTTTTGACCGAGAGGCAATTTAATACAAGTGCATTGTTTACATAGTGTTGTTACGTTTCTTCTGTTTATGACTAATTCATTTGCCATAATGGCGAAAGATAATATATAACAGTGCTGACTTTTCGAAACATCTTCGTGGAAGGCCTGCACACATTGAGCTGGACCAACTATACATTGATTCACTAAGGATAACTTTTGCTAAGTGGAGGAACTTGAAGATCTAAAGAAATTCATCCCACCTATACACCACTCTTTCTTTGATGACCTGAAGCATAAGAATTGGCCTATATTAAGGACTGCAGGACGTGGAAGAGGAAGTTCAAGGAATACTCGCGGTAGCAGGCCTACAGATGCACTTCACGACAGAAACACAGATGTTGCAGCAGAGAGCGAGATGTGACTTCTTCAGATGAGGCTAGTGACGTAATGGACAGCGATTAAAGCTGAATTTAATTTAAAATTAAAAATTTTCTTAACCCTCTTCTTTCTGTTACATAGACACATTTTGTATTATAATATGATAATAAGAAAACTCAAATGCTTTCAAGACAGGAATGTTTCAAATAATACACAAATAATGAAAACCGTTGCACTTATATTACTTCTCCACAAAAATATTTACGTGGCAAAATAATACAAGTGACTTTAGGACCCTATTTTATCTAGACTGTTTTAGAATAGATAATTTCTATTTAGAAGTTAAAAAATATAAGTACCAACATATACAACTGTAAATATTCAGCAACATAGTCCTATAACAGATTTTTTAATTTCCTTTTCAAAGTAATTTATCTCAAAACTTACTAAACGCCACTTGTATCACTTTGCTTCTGAGTGCCTCAATTGTCAAATGACTAGAAATCAATTTAACAGAACAAAGAAAACCAGGAGCACTTAAGGATTCTTTTAACTTGTATTCCACAAAATCCTGTCAATTTTTTTATACTCGAGCAGATCGAATTTACATTTCAAAGAAAGAGAGAGAGAGAGAGAGAGAAGGAAAAAAATGCTCGCGAATGAAGGAAGAAATAGTAGCAGAGAAATATAGACATAAAGGGCGTAGAATGTGGGAAGGAAAGAAAGAGAGACAAAGGATAGAAGGCAGGATTGGAAAGGATGAATGAATGATTTAATGAATTAAGTAAACATTTTTTTTTTTACTAATGGCGGGTAGGCCTACTTGACTTCGTCATTCACCCGTATGAAAGCAGTTATGTAGATCAATTTTCCGAACGTTGTTGTTGCCCAGGGTGCACCATAGTACAGTTTCGACCAAAGGTTTAAAGAGACCCTTTCAAAAGTGATGTTTCACTCCTGATATACCCTAGATCATATATGTACCCTAATTGTTCGACCTTATAGGCTTTGACGGTAACAACTTTTGTCGGGTTTACAATGCTGCCATCTAGTTGTTACATAAGAAGTCACATCATACCTCCCATTTGAATTGCATTAGCGACTGTACTGCCATCTGGTGTTCGTTTACGGCGGACGGGTGGCGATCCTGGCGGTTGTTCTCTTCAAAGTGCAGTCGATTTTAACATACGGATGAGCAATCTGTTACATATATGATATACATACTTAAGTGAAACTTCCTGATCTTTATACTGGGAACAAATGCCTGTGAAATTAAAATCTTTACTTTAAATTCAAAATCCCTACCTTTCAGACTACGGATTATGTAACAATTTTTCTGTTATGAAAACTTATTTAAAAATTACATATTTTGTATGAAAAAAATTAGGCCTAATTACTCCAGAATGAGTCTACTTAGATCAATGAATTTTGGGATAGAGTTAGAAATATCTGAAATGTTTCTTGTGAAATTATCGCTTTTTATTTTAAAAATTTGTGGCAGATTGTTCAGGCATTATAATCCACATTTTTTTCTTTCTTTTATTTAGGAAATATTGAGTTTCTGAAATTCTCTTGATTTTGAAATTCGCGCCGAATTGATTAGGGATCATCACTGCTATTTAAATCATAACATTGGGAGATGGTAAAAACTTGTCAATCAGCTTATTTCCTCCAATTTTAGTGAAGAGATGTGGAATTTGTTACGAGTGTGAAAATATTAGATTTATTCCTTGAAAAAAAAAAAAGTGAAAATGAGTCAAAATTTTTTATTTATTTTATTTTATTTTTATTTTAAATCCACCACCAACAGAAGTAAGCTTCCAATTATAGATGGTTTACATTTTTACATATACAAAATATATAATAGAAAATATATAATAAGAAAAAACAAAACAAACAACACAATCGAAAGAAAGATACATAATAGATGCTAGAATATAATATTGCAGTTAATATAGTGCCAAATGTCACTATAATAATGCAAATTATTTAAAAACTGGAGCAAAAACATTATAATACACTTATTCAAAATTTAAATATCTAAGGAAATACAATTCTTTTTAATATTGTATGAAATATTTTTAACTCTTAAACTGTAATCTAATTGAGAATCACAGTTTAAAGACAGAGAGTTGTAAGTATTACACATAACAAACAATAGAGAGTTCTTGAAGAAAACTGTTCTAGGAATTGGAATAACAAAAGGTTGCCTATGACGTAATTCTGTTCTTTTTACATTGAATTGAAGGAATTTAAGAAAATTACAGTTATTCAATACATTGTTAACAGTCTTATAGAGTAAAATTAGACTATTTATTAATCGTCTAGACTTTAAAGTTTAATTATAAAACTCAAAAAGTAACTGATTATATGAAATTTGCTTTTCATAAGACGACACATGATGTTTTTTTTAATATTAAAAACGTAAAAATCTTTTCTGTATCCTTTATATTTGCAGCTGATGGGACTGGAATAAATTTATAGAGTATTGACATGAAGGGACAGATCATTGTAATATGGAAGAATGATTTGAGATAATATCTAACTCTATCCCAAAATTCATTGACATATGCACATCCATTCTGGAATAATTAATTTTTTCCCTACTAAAATTTAATTTTGCAATAAGTTTTCTTAACAGAAAAATGTTTATATAATCCACAGTTTGAGATGTAGAAAAAAAAAAAACTTCATTTTTCACAGACATTTGGTCTCTGTATAAAAATCACGGAGTTTCACATAATTATAAGGACATGAGTGAAACATTTATTTTGAATCGGTGTCCTTAAACTTTTGGTATAAACTGTTTACCCGCGGTGAGATATGTTGATGACTAAGGAGCGGATTCCTATGTAATTAAATATTCTTTCTGCGTGTGATAAAACACAATTAACAAAGTTAAAAATTCTCAACATGAAGTTTCAAGTTTAAAACCCGAATTTTATTTCACATAAAACACATATTTTCACAAAAAAATTATGTAAATACATATTTTCAGGAAATCTATTATAAACACATAAATCTTGGAGTTTTTTACTTAAACAATTTTTTTACAAGAACTTTTAAATATTTTAAAACTAAATCAATTATATCACTCAGAAGTACGTTATCTTTTTTAAGATTTGTTGGTTGCTTCGTGTTTCTAAGCGCTGTGTGGTGTATCCGTGATCCATTTTCTTAATAGTATCGCCTGAAGTTCTGAGAACTGCTAGGCAGCATATCAGTGTTATTATTAGAGAATAAAGTAACATGGACAAGGAGGAGAGATCTTGTAACACAAAATTAGGAATGTTTATTGTTGCTGAAGATGATTTCATTCCACGCTTTATTTGTGAAACACAACAGATAAGAGCTGAGTATGAACATTATTTAATTTAAACAAATCTCTCGTCTCTCGCTCATGTCTATCAAGTAATGCAATATATCTTGTTGTGATTCCCTGTTATCAGGTTTCGTCAATCGATATCCTTCAAGATATACTGAAAAATGGTTATTTAAAAAACGATTTGGCTTTCCTATTACCAAATTTAAGCTTTTTGTGTGACACCATAAAAAAACTCGCAATATCCAAAAACCTGTTGTCTGAAACAGGGAGGTGCGTGCCGTGGAAAATAAACTAGACTCGCTACCAGGTTCAAAAGCACAATTACTAAGGGACAAATTCCAGAATGTGTTTCGGAAAAACAGTGGATATAAAAAAAATGTGTAAAGTTGCTCAAGTATTGGAGGATGAGCCTGTAGATGAAATTGACGTTATTCAGAGATAATCGGCATGCATTTGTGATGGAGAATTTGGAGATGACCTTTGTTGTTCACTGCAATTCTCGGCCAACTACTAGCACTCAAGTGTGGTTGGTGAGTACCTAATAACATTTTTTTTCAAGCTAAGTAAGGCATTTTTTGTCATATTAAAAAAAATATTTTCAGCAAATATTTTCGTACTTTTCAGCACATAAAAAATAAATATATTTAAATTTTTTAGCACATAAAAATCCGCTCCCTATTGATGACAGTTGTTAGGATGCCACAGGGGAACCGGAGCTCCCGGAGAAAACCCTTGTGTTACCTCGACCACGGACTTGCCCAACGCAAATTATCAATCGGGGGTACGCCGGGGATCTAACCCGGATCCACAGGATTATAAGTCCAGCGCTTTAACCACTAGACCACCCTGTCTACAAAGTAAACAAAGACAAGTACAGAAAAATGAAAAAGACATAGATGAATTAGAGAAATATTTAGAAAATATGAGACATAGTAAAGGACAAAGAGAGATATCAATATGACGGAATTAAGGAAGAGATGAAGCTAGTTAAAATCATTGACTACTAAATTAATTCTTGGTAAGTTTCAACAGAACTGACTTCAAACCATTTGAACAGACAGTTCTAAACATAGGCCTGCATTGTAACGCAATTATAATTTTTATAAAATCGTGCTTTCTTAAGCCGTTGAAAACCAAACATCTCACAAACTCAGCGTGAGTCCACGGCCGCACTGTTTGTTTACTTGTTTACTTTTGTTTCCTGCTTGTAACAGCAACACCGTCTTAATAATAAGCTGGATGTTACGTGATATGTTACATAAGTTGACAACCTGCAATGCGAGATGAAGGAACAGAAGACAACATCTCAATTCGCTGCTTTCTTTTTGGCATGAAAGGTATTAGTTACAACGGAGAGCATTGTAACAGTAATTATAGCATCCTATAATAAACACTGTATCCGTTTACAAACCATTTAGCAAGAAAATATGTTAGGCGGTCATTACTCAGATCTGGTATGTAATAACAGCCTCCCTTACCTCATGTAAACCACCTCCACGCACGGATTATTATTTTAATTTTTCTGGACATTTATTAGAAGGTTGGTTCATCCTATACCTTGAAATTATAATTTTGTTAATTTGAGAACGAAGAGAGATTTTTTCCTAGAAAGTATTATAAGGGCATATTATATTTTCTGCAAAAGCATATTATATTTTCTACTTTTTATAAGTCATATTTATCTAGCATACACACACCGAACAAGATTTCATGAATGAAGAAACTAAATTGTCGTCAACTATATAGACTTTTGGGGATGATAGGGAAGAATAAAATATAGCCTATGCTTTATTTACACAGAAACATAAAGAGGGATTTAATTATACCCACTGAAGAAGTCAGAATTTATAATAGTTGAGAAATGAATAGATAACATTATAATCCACTGAAGAACATTGTTTCTCTCGAAATCATATTTAATTATTTTAAATAGGTCTAGTTAATTTTATGTTTTTAGTGACCCTAAGCATTTTGACATTTTTCTTATGTTTTTGAAATATTATTTAATGAAATAAGTTTGCAATATATAAATAGCCAAATGTACAAACCATGCGGCTGAAGTGACACCATATCTCAAAAAGACATAAAAATACTGCAAGTAATTAAAAATAAAAGTAATGAAGTACCATGTATTGTGGGTCCCTATCATCACGACATGGTGCGTCCTCAGCTTGCGGAGAGAGGAGACGGCCTACAGAAATAGAGGGTAGCTGCGAATATATTAAATAAGGAGTAGCGGACAGCCGATAAGGAGTGGTCCTCCAGCTTGGGGGTTGGGCGAAGGGCTAACAACCATTCACCGTAAAAATGAGCTTGTTACTAAACCTCAACATACTGTAATCCTCGGAATGGGACTGCTTCTTTGGCGCGACTACAGCAAGATCTTTGGGGAGGCCGAGACGTAGATGGGAGGATAATATTAAAATGGATTTGAGGGAGATGGGATAAGAAGGTAGGGACTGGATTAAACTTGCTCAGAATAGGGACCGATACGGACTATTTGTAAGTAAATAAGTAATGAAACAAATGTATTATAAGCCATCTGTTATGTCGTACCCACTTGCGCATGAGAGAAAGAAAAAGTGGACTAAGATGCTTTCCTCCCTCGCTATGTTTCCACTTGTACCTAGCTAGCTCACCTAGCCTATCCCCAACATAAGGTTCTTACTGTGAGCTGCGGCGCACGCATAAATTTGGTTTCTCGAGATAAGGAATGACCTATACATATCATTAACTTACATATAATTAAAAAGAATGTGTTACGTTTATTTCGCACCTTTTTTGAGAACCTGGAGGTTCATTGCAGCCCTCACATAAGTCCGCCATCGGCACCTATCCTGAGAAAGATTATTCCAGTCCCTGGCATCATATCCCACTTTCCTCAAATCCATTTTAGTATTATTCTCTCATCTACGTCTCAGCATCCCATAATGTCTTTTTTCTTTGGACCTCCCACTTAAAACTCTAGGCTATATGTATTTCTGGATTCGTCCATACGTGCTTCATGCCCTGCCCATCTCAAACGTCTTGAAGTGTATACATTTCGAACCTTTCTTTATCTGATACTAAACAAAAACATGGTAGAAATACTGTTTTATAGAGTTGGAGTAGGCCTAATGCCAAGATATCACGTTGACATCGGACAAATACCTATTGCGCAATGGGGTTCGAACCCACAACAACTTCCGAGTACAATCAGTGCTGAACCTTACGCGTTGCTTAACTTATACAACATTCGGAAAGTTGTAAAAATTTTGCTGTGTGATGCTTTTAAAGCAGAAGGATTCTTGGTTGTCGCGACAAACAAAGGGTGGAGATACCATAAGTTGTACAGTTCTCGATGTAGGCGAAGGCAAGAGTAATTACATGACGTTCAAGTCACCAGAGGCAAGGACATCAAGACTTCGGCAAACAGATGTGTCACGTGTCATGGGTCATGGAAAAAGTCATGTCATTAGTCACTGAAATGAATCAAAATCTTGCCCACAGACAAACAGGGCGGAAAATCGTGTATTTGAATGCATTACATAACTCATGCAGTGACATTAATATTGTTTTGACACACAATATATACATAAACAGGTGCGAGACCTTCTCGCTAGATAATGAATTTTAATGGCTGTACAAGAAATGGTTAGTGATTAAGTGGTGTCATAAATAACAATTGTAATAGATGACTCGGTGACAGCTCGAGATTTTTCCGTCACATATTTTATATCGATATTATTGTTTTTAGAAGGACATATTAATTTAGAACGGCGATTTTCAAGGAATGAGGTATGCCTACGTTCGTGACAGCTTCAGAGGATTCTGAGAATAAAACTGTCCTGACGAAATACATTAAGTAATTACATAAGTTAATAGGATAAAAAAGCTAAATAGAAAACTCTGAAGATGGCTCCCAAGTCGAAACTAGCCAACTAGATATTTATAAACTCAGTTCAAATTAACACGTGAAAGTATTCATCATATATTGTATTACTAAGAAAAGCTCTGTATCATGTATATGCAATGATCCAATTTTTTGTACACGACAGATATTGGAGGAAAAAATAGGAGTATAAGAGCACAGTACATCAGTTATTCACAGATTTCAAAAAGGCATATCACTCGGTTAAAAGAGTAGTTTTATACAATATTTTTATTGAATTTGGTATTCCCAAGAGACTATTCTATTAAATAAAACGTGTCTCAGTGAAACGTAGAGCAGAGTCCGTGTAGGCCAGTTTCTGTCTGATATTTTTCCAAATCACTGCGATATAAATCAAGGAGATGTACTGTCACCTTTACTGTTTACTTTGCTCCACAATATGTCAATAGCAAAGTCTAGGAAAACAGAGAAGGTTTAGAATTGAACGGGTTACATCAACTCCTTGTTTATGCGGATGACGGGAATATGTTAGAAGAAAATCCACAAACTATTAAGGAAAACACGGGAATATTATTTGACGCAATTAAAGAGATAGATTTGAGAGTAAATATCGAAATACAAAGTACCCCTATGATTATGTCTCGCGACCAGAACATAGTAAGTTACGAAATGAAAATAGAAAAACTGGAAATTTATCCTTTCAAGAGGTGGAAAAATTGAAATATCTTAAAAAACAGTAACAAATATATAAATGACACTCGGGAGGAAATAAACGCAGAATGAATATAGGAAATGCCTGTTATTATTCGGCTGAGAAGTTTTTCTCATTCAGTCTGCTTCCAAAAAATGTGAAAGTTAGAATTTATAAAACAGTTATATTACCGGTTGTTCTGTATAATTGTGAAACTTAGACTCTCACTTTGAGAGAGAAACAGAGGCTGAGGGTGTCTGAGAATAAGGTGCTTAGGAAAATAATTGGGGCTAAGAGGGATGAAGTTACAGGAGAATGAAGAAAGTGACACAACGCAATGTATTCTTCACCTGACATAATGACAATGAGAATGACAATTGAAGGGTTCAGAGCGGAGAAAGTAAGGGTTAAAATTAAATGAATATCATGATTTTAATGTGCATACTTTATATTACTTGCTATGTTTCATTAAATTATGGTAATGATTTAATTTTAACCATTGTTTTCTCCATTTTTAATAAATGGCGCTTGGCCCACTATGGCAGTGAACCCATCAATTCATATCACACTAATTTTGTTCCTTTCTTTAGTTGTAACTCCTTATCGTTTGCTACAGTTTGATAATTTGTATTAAAAGTGTCGATAGTATACTAATATGCCCTGAAGACCTCAGTATCTTATCTCTGAGGTTTTCTTTAAAATGTACCAGTCTTTTCAATCTACCTGTTCTCATTTTTTAAATTTATTTTTTTAGTGGGTTGTTTTACGACGCAGTATTAACATCTCAGATTATTTAGCGTCTGGATGAAATGAAGATGATAATTCCGGTGAATTGAGTCCCGGATCCAGCACCAATAGTTACCCAACATTTACTCTTATTGGGTTGAGGGAAAATCCCGGGAAAAAAAAACTAAATCATGTAACATGCCCCGACCGGGATTCGAAACCGGACCACCTGGTTTCACTGTCAGACACGCTAACCGTTACTCCACAGATGTGGACATCTGGTCTTATTGCAGTTCATATTTTCTTGGATTCATTTTTTTCAAAACATTTCATGTAAGATTAAATTGTAAACTGTAAAGTCCAAAGTCCGATCTGAATCAAACTTCCCTTTCATTAGTAAAATTCTGTCGCAGGAATTCCTGAGATTCTTTATGTGATTATGCTGTATTTATTGGTTTCTTAGGTAGGGCTGTTGGTTTGTGTCTACAATAATAAATAATAAATAAACTTCATTGTTTTGACATAGTAGCTGTGAAACAGAGTTAAAATAATTGACAGTATTTGATTTATCTTACCGTACTTGTTCTAGAGAACTAGAGAATTTCTACATCTTCCTTCATACATAATGAAGTGAGAATCTATGCTCACAGGAAATATTTTAACAGGAAGAAACAAAGTCAATGTGCATCACATTCGAACACATCTTCCACTCCCCATATGTTTATTATAAGGATTACAGCAAGTTTATGAACAGGCTACAGCGCATGTCAACAATAAAATATATTTAACTAAAAGGGGTAACAAATTGGTGATAGCAGAACATTTTAAAATGTTTTTGCACAGTACAGCAATGAAATATGTTGAGAAAAGTGGACACAGATAGATGTGGGAAAAAGTAATCGGTATTCAACAGAGGAGAAGACAGGTAAAAATGAAAGTACGAATGAAGACAATATGTGGAGCAACATTAGTGGTGCGTTCGGGCACGGGTTCGATTCCCGCTTGAGCTGATTACCTGGTTGGGTTTTTTCCAAGGTTTTCCCCAACCGTAAGGCAAATGTCAGGTAATCTATGGCCTTATCTCGCCAAATACCATCTCTCTATCACCAATTCCATCGACACTAAATAACCTCATAGTTGATATAGCGTCCATAAATAACCAAGTAAAAAAAAACATTAGTGGTGGATAAGGAGGGTTATGGAATATTGAAACTAAATAAAATAATCAGGTTAGAAATGAGCTATGTAAGGTGTGCCAATGTCACTTCATTTGGATATAGGTAGTTTTGAAAGACATGGTCTTGTGTATGCAACAAAAAAGTAAGGAATAAATGGCTCAACTTTATTATACTTGTTTAGAAGAACAACACAAAGCTGTTGAGTCGAATTTAAAAAATACAAGAGTGCACGTAAAAGAAACATACCCAAATAGTAATTTTAAAACAACATTCAAAATTGACTTCACGTTTTCAAAACCAACTATGCCCATCAAGTTCCTACAAATAGTTTTTATTTGAAATATTATCTCATTTATTGTTATTTTTCACTCTAACAACAATATATCACTAAGCCTCAAGACATTTATTCTATTTATTGTATCATGGTACTCTTTGTCAATGGCAACCTGTAGTGTTACAGGAATAAATAAATAAATAAATAAATAAATAAATAAATAAATAAATAAATAAATAAATAAATAAATAAATAAATAAATAAATAAATAAATAAATAAATAAATAAATAAATAAACAAATAAATAAACAAACAAACAAAATAAATAAACAAAATAAATAAATAAATAAATCGAACGAACGAACGAACAAACAAACAAACAGCTTCTTCTAGTACTAAGTTAATACGTAAAGGTAAGGGTATCACTTATCCCTGCGGTGGCTGAGGGTTCAGACCTCCAGCCTGTCGAGTCCCGGTCAGGTCTGAGGCTTTTCATTGAAAAATCAATCCATAGTGACACTTGTGGCGGACAAGGTCGCAGTTGGGGGTTTCCTTGGGGTTCTCCCCTCCCGTCTTTTCCCATATTAGGAATCTACATCATTCCTTCACTATTTCTCCATTTCGTCACTATTCCATAGCATTTCCCGATAGCCGGCTGGCAACGCACGGAAGTGGCTGCCTAGGGACGAGTGCGGGAAGCTTGCTCAAAAACTGGGTACGCAGCGAACCTTAGTGTAGTCAGCCGTTGTACGTTTGGGAATGCGCGTAGCTTGAGGGTTAGCGCAATAGATCGTAACACGTCGCAGTGCTGGGCCATAGTGTCTCCTCCCGTAAATTCCATTCCATTCCATTGGTATCACTTTCACACGTCATTAAGAAGCTTCGGTGACATGGAGTTACAGCTACATGCTTCCAACATGCTTCCATGACCTCGGCACTAAAATGAGATCCTGTGGTGGATACTTTTTTTTTTTACCTTGGGGATTTCATTGAAGTGAATTTTTTATGGCAGGCAGAGTAACTATCTCATGCCCCCATGTTTTAAATTGCTTCCAGTGCACTTCATTAGAACCAGGTACCCAGCTTCGAAGCCGTTAGCCCTGTGAACTTACAGTATAATTATTTTCCCCTATTTTCATATTACAGGGTTGTTATCTAAGAAATTTTCATATTACAGGGTTGTTATCTAAGAAATTAGCAAGTTCTTTGTGATAGTAGAAGAGAAAGTGTGGGGGAAGGGAAGAAGTCCGTGGCCCATTTCTTTTAGGGCTCATCCCGACACCTGTGGTCGATATCGATACCATACGCCCGCCGCCTTTTATCTCAAGTACTCATTTTGACAGTCCGGCGCCGTGGAGTTGCGGTCTAAGCCATCTTGCGTAGGACTCGCGTTACGGAATGCGCGCTGGTTAGAGTCCTCATGGGGGAAGAAATTTTCTCATGAAATTTCGACCAGTGTACGGGACCGGTGCCCACCCAGCATAGTGATGCACTACGATAGGTAGCGAAAATCCGGTTTCGCACACCAACTGTACGATACCTCCATATTAGTTTGATGATTGTCCACCTCTTCTTCGGCATGTGAACGTGAGGCCACCAGGCGGATGGTCGGTCTTGGCCCTTCAGGGCTGTAGCGCCATGGATTTACTTTTTCTCATTTTGACAGGAGATGGAGTGATCCCCAGGCCGTTCTGGGAGTTCTGAAAAGAGAAAAATCCCATCACCTCCCGAGATTGAAACCGAGACCTTTCAGTCCGAAGCCAGTTCCTATACTAATTGCGCTACTTGGTCACTAATTTTTATGTAAAAAGATTAAGTTCGAAAACATTCGTTTATTGCGTCTTCAGTTAGATAACAGATTGTCAAACATTTCAAATATCTCTTTTATACTTTCCATACCCAGTTCTGACCACTACCTTAGTCAATATTAAAATTTAGTGGCCTTCATAGAACTCTGGTTAAAACCGCACGTTTCAGCTTACTTTTTATAATAATGAACAGAATAGCCTGTATAGTAAGGAAATATGCATATGTGAAGTTAATATAAAAAGTGGACCTCTACTCGTAATCTCAAAACAACTTTGTAAGAACTTACTGTATATACTTACAGAATGGCTTTAGAATCTTAATGGATCCATATCGGGAACATATATGTTAACAAATGGCTGTGCATAAAACGTAATAAAACAGGTTTAGGCCTAAGTCAGCCACATTGTTTCTTTTTTATTCTTTTCTCCTGTACAGTTATTAAAACACTTAAAACTCGTCTTTTTTATTTATATCTAATTGTGTTAATTTCGTAATTCATTATTACAACATATAAAATCAAAATTCCAACTACAAAATAATGTGGTTATCATTCTTGTGGAATTCTTACAATTTCAGTTCTTCTTATCTTATGCTGGTTGCGTCCATAATTAAACGAACACTGTTTTGCTCACAGAATAAAAGAATACGTGTGTAATGCGATAATGATGAAGTTATGTTGAGAGCAACGAAGATATTTGGACTCGTATTAGGAAGATCTGAAGACAGAATCTCTATAGAGAATTCCATTTTAAGAAACTACAGTAGCATTGAACATATGGAGGCTGTTTCATCAAGTATTTATAAGTATTTTTCTTGAGAACTGGAAATTAATTAGTTTCATTTAATTCAAAGAACATAATTTCATTGAGAACTAAATCGATTTCGTGTGCTAAAATTGTGTTACACTCTAAAATTACCATATATTTAATTTACAGCTAAATTGGTGGAATAGTCTTCCGCTCTCTTGCCAAAGATCTCCGCTGAAAAACTTAACAGACATGTAGGGATGGTACAGCTAAGCTAAGATTTCACACTGTTAAAACACGCTTATTTGAAGTAATACACAAAATTTCACTGTCAGCAAAACAACAAAGGCATTAGGTATGTACCATAGGTTCTTGTTTGATTATAGTGTGAAATTAATAAGGAAAAAAGTGTGCTGTACTAATCCTAAATTTGTATTATAAACGCTTCTTAACATTTTTAATAACGGAAAACGTGTGCTGAAAATAATCTTAAATTTGTATTATAAGCGCTTCTTAACATTTAATAACTGTAAACGTGTGCTGTACATAATCTTAAGTCTGTATTATAAGCACTTCTTAATCCATTAAAATAAAAGTTTTATTATTATTATTATTATTATCATTATTATTATTATTATTATTATTATTATTATTATTATTATTATAGTTGGGGTATACTATAAGCAGTAACATGAGCTGCTGTCAAGAAGTCAAAAGAAGAAATGCAACGGCAAAGGAAGCTTTTAATAGAAAAAGAACCTCTGGAGAGAGAACTAAGGAAGAAACTAGTGAAGTGCTTTGTGTGGAGTGTAGCATTGTATGGAGCAGAAACATGGACATTATGACGAAGTGAAGAGAAGCAAATAGAAGCATTTGAAATGTGGATATGGAGAAGGATGGAGCGTGTGAAATGGAGAGACAGAGTAGAAAACGAAACTATTTTGGAAAAAGTGGATGAAGAAAGAATGATGCTGAAGCTGATCATAAAGAGAAAAGGGAATTGGCTGGGTCACTGGCTGAGAAGAAACTGCCTTCTGAAGGATGCACTGGAAGGAATGGTGAACGAGGGTAGAGTTCGGGGCAGAAGAAGATAGGCTATCAGATGATAGACGACATTAAGACATATGGATCATATGCGGAGACAAAGAGGAAGGCAGAAAATAGGAAAGACTGGAGAATGCTGGGTTTGCAGTGAAATACTTCCCCTTGGGCAGAAGACTATGAATGAATTATTATTATTATTATTATTATTATTATTATTATTATTATTATTATTATTAGTAGTAGTAGTAGATCTAGTAGTAGTACTATTATTTGTAATTGCAGTAATGTTTTAGGTCCCTAAAACTGTATTTTAATGCTTACTTTCGATCATTATGGAGTCTAGTTGAGGTGTTTAAAAGTTGGTTAATGGCTTAAATATCCGAAGTCTATAAAATAAAAATAAAATAAAATAAAAATAAAGAATGAAATATAAAATAATATATGTTTTTGCAGGCATCATTATGGCATTAATAGGTTTTTTTTATCATTTCAACGGACTAAACCTATCTTGTGCGATAAACTTGCTAGAACACTGTACATATTAGGAAGGGAGTGAGATAGAAATACTATACCTCACTCGTTCTACTAACGAAGGCATCTTGCGGCAACAGCGTACTAGCCAAGACCTGTAAGACCAATGCTTTTTTCTTAAGGTGGAATACTCTATAGATTACATTCGTGACTATTATTTTCTTTCACGTGTTTTTGCTTAATGTTCCTGTTTTATAAACAAGTAGATGAAATAACGATTATAAACTACGATGTAAGTAACGTATAAAAATTCATGCTTTGAGCGATATCCTAGCAAATCGCTCATGTTGATACGCTCTACTGAATTGGAATGTAGGATACATTTCTGAGGATTGTGCAAATTTGTAAGCCCAGTTCTGCTTCATTTGTGTCTAGTGAAATTAAGGTGCTACTAATTGAAGTATATTGACCGTAGTGGTGTAGGTCCACGTAACTGGTTCAGGCGTAGCTTTAATGTTGATCATCATTGGTTCGAATCTTAACTCAAGCAAGCATATGATTGTTATTGGTCATTGGAATACCCTTTCATTTCTTAGGTGAAGATACGGCGTTGTACATCAATAAACATTAGCTTCCTAGCCCTCGCGGGCACTGCTGTGCAGAAGAAGATGTCGCAACCTATAACATTAGGTATCTACACAGATGGCACAACTCCCGCAACGGGAGGCCAGCATGATTCTAGGTCTCCAATTAAAATACACAAGACATCACATTTAAAAGACCCAAACATCCATACCCCGGGCGGAATTCGAATCCACTATCTTAGCCTTTCCAAAACTTTAAAGTTGCAAGCTTTAACCTTTGCGACTACCGCGATCGGTGAAATTGCACCAGTTGTATAATTAATTATAACAAAACTTTGCTAGGTTCGAAAAATTTCTAGATATGGACTCAATCCAAGGTCCGATATGAAATCGATTTAAATTATAATTTTTAAAATCAAAACCCAGGACACTATAGCCTACTTCGTAAGGTAGACTAAGAACAAAATTTTAAATTATTCAGCAGTTTTCTAATTCTAATAATAGGCCTACAGGTTTCAAAATTCCTGATTATAGGGACATAGATATTCTTCTTCTTTCAAGTAGCCCTAATGTAAAATTTAAATCATAGGCTAGTTTTTTTAACGACGCTCGCAACTGCAGAGGTTATATCAGTGTCGCCGGTGTGCCGGAATTTTTGTCCGCAGGAGTTCTTTTACATACTAGTAAATCTACTGACATGAGCCTGTCGCAATTAAACACATTTAATAGCCATCGATCTGGGCAGGGATCGAACCCGCAGCCTCGAGCATAGAAGGCCAGCGCTATACCAACTACGCTACCGAGACCGAAATCAAATGTATACGAAGCGTATTAGCCTGTTTTAGAGTGAATAATTTCCCTTCCATCTCATCAGTGGGTGAATAATAGGCCTTCTTTGAATAATAATAATAATAATAATAATAATAATAATAATAATAATAATAATAATAATCCAAAAGTTTGAGATGGGCAAGGCATGTATCACGTATGGGCGAATCCAGAAATTCATATAGAGTGTTAGTTGGGAGATCGGAGAGGAAAAGACCTTTGGGGAGGCCGAGACACAGGTGGGCGGATAATATTAAAATAGATTTGAGGGAGATGGGATATGTTGATAGAGACTGGATTAATCTTGCACAGGATAGGGACCGATGGCGGGCTTATGTGAGGGCGGCAATGAACCTGCGGGTTCTTAAAAAGCCATTTGTAAGTAATAATAATAATAATAATAATAATAATAATAATAATAATAATAATGTTTTCCCAATGGCATGGCTTTTAATTTGTCGTTATTCGCCCCGACTCCATGAACAGGCTCATCTGATGTCTCTAGTATCTGGAAGCGTAGACCACTTAGTTTGTCAGAAACTATGCAGAGTGTATCACAGGCATTGGTTTGTAATCAGTGATGATGATGATGATGATGATGATGGAGGAGAATTGTTGGGATATTACAGGAAACTGCATGCAGTACCCGGAGAAAATCCCTGTATTATTTGGACCACGGGCTTGCCCAACACAAGTTATTCAAGATAGAGCGGGATTTGAACGCGGGCTCCTTGGCTTATAAGTCAGCGCCGTAATACTTAACCACGGTGGCGGTATAATAATAATAGTAGTAGTAATAATAATAATAATAATAATAATAATAATAATAATAATAATTCATTACGGCTTTACATATACTACTGGACTTACTTGAAGATCGTTTTAAAATGTAATTGAATATATATTTGAAGTGACTGGTGTACACTTGGAAACAGGTTTCGCTTAGTATGGCGCCGCGTATGAAAAATTTACATTGGAAAGTAACAGCCTGCGTAGGATTGCGCTCGGGCGCCGGTTCGATCCACGCCTGGGTGATAACCTGATTGGGTTTTTTCCGAGGTTTTTTCCAACCGTAAGGCGAATGTCAGGTAATCTATGGAGAATTCTCGGATCCATCTCGCCAAATACCATCTCGCTATCATCAATCCCATCGACGCTACATAGCCTAATTATTGGTACAGCGGCATTAAATATTCACGTAAAAAACAGCCTCCTTAGCGGTGTTTCAGGATGTCAGGTTTCGGAAATAAAATCTCGCGACTTATACATTATATTACAGATGTAATTTATTGACTTACCTTATAATAAGTACTATAACTATCGACAGATGGAAATAAACTACGACATTGTTTGTATCATTTCTTCGTAATGTATGTATCATAAGTGAAATTCGTTGTTCTAATGTGTACTGAATTTCTACGAACTAAATTGAATTGCATTGGATGGAAGTCAGCTGTATAATAATGCTCTAATCTCGACGTCCATTTAGCCTCTTTATGTGTTCATACTGCATAATACTGAACTTTTCCTTTGAGATTTTTAGTGAAAAATGTAAAACTCAAAATTGATTGTTCATTACGTTTTCTAAGAAAACAAATGTTACCGGTATTTATTAAGTTCAGGGAAAACTATTAACCATGCCCGACAATATTTATGTGATAAATAATAAGGAAGAAGTAAAATTTGCAAGACATGGGCTGAAAATTTTGACTATTCATGTCGAGAACATAATGCCAGAAGGGTGTGTCAACAAAACTGGAAGTTTACATTAGAGCCATACAAATATGGAATGATTTTTCCTATCCTTGTCTACATAACAAGGTATTCTTTCTTTGATTCTTTCTCATTTCCATTGTAGGCCCCAATTCTTAATAAAATTAAAATATTTCAATAACGCAAAATTCGTTGATAGGCCTTCTGGTATGATGGTCTCGATATAGTATACTCGTAGTGATAAAAGGAACTTCGAGGCTCGTGTTGTGTGTAAAGTAAAAGAAAATGTTCAAACCAAATATGTAATAAAAGTAATAAATCTTAAGTTACTACTATATGTTCCATCATTTAATTTGGTCTGTGCTATTTCTGATGAAAAATAGTCTCTTAGAGAGAATTTATCCGAGTACTTCTATTTCTTGTTTTGTTTGGTGTGAAAAGTTAGCATTCAATAAATGAGTTTAATAATTGATATTACATGGTAGGGGATTCTGAAAATGTTTGGTAAGACGCTAGGACGTCGAGTTAGAGAGTGCGGAAGCGCCGTCTGATCTTTCCCTCAAGTCAACCCCACACATCACACATGGGCGGTGGGTGTAGACTAGGTTACGTTGCATTACACATGACGACGGGGTTACTGTGTCAGTGACTTATCGATCGTTGGAAACAGAGAGATTCCACTCCACAGAGACAAGATACCCAGTAGCTGCACAAGTTTCCTAACGTCCTCTGCAGGGGTGTCAAAATTAGAGCATTCGACTCAATCCATGTCACTAAATGTAAGTATTCTTGCTTTTTTTACATAAAAACAGCACGTTCGTGGTTTCTGCAGCGGCGAAATGATGTCTTAACATTGCGTGGAAGCCATTATCGTGGAGTGAATGAAGTCCACGGTACGAATATTTGTCAGTTGCGAGTGAGATGTGTATTGTCTAGGTGGAGGGCGACCAAGTGACGTGTGAACCCTGCGTTGAGAGGATTCATAATACAGTAGAACCTCTGTTATCCGTAGTAATGAAGGGAGTGGGCTTAACAGTTAATCGAAAAAATCTGATAATCCGTACCATGAATATTTTTGTAAATTTAGTGAATAATGCACTTTGGTAAATTCCTCTATGGTCTTGTATTTAACACGCTACGTAGTGGATCACAGGTTCACTAATTTAAGTCTCATTGTCAACGACGGGTTTTTTAATGGGCAAGAAAACTCCTTGTAATGGCTGCCTGTGGAAAGTGAAGGTCTCGTGTTGTAGATTTACATACTTTATACATTCCAAACTCGTATTCCGTTGCGAGATGAACCACAGTTTCTCTTTCCCCAAACCACTCAGTTATTTACACTTCCCCCCCCCCCCGATACTTAGCACCATAGATTTCTTTTGACACCCGTAGAAGACATTTTATACAGACATTATACAGTACCCGAATTCAAACAGTAGACTATACTATGTAAGGGAAACGGCTTGTAATAACACTCTCTAGAATAAATAACGTGCTAATACAATGTACAGTACTTTATATATTTCTGCAGGAAAAAAAGCGACAGAAAGACAGAAGGATAATCCACCAATCTGTTAATAGGGTGACGGTTAATCGGGGTTCTACTGTATAGTCTTTGTCTATGTCAGGTCAAAAGTAAAGATAAGAATTTGGTATCATACAGCGCAAAGGAATATTCAAGAAAGAAACAAATTTAAAAAAATTATAACGAGGAAGGTGAAAACCAAGGTAAATAAGAACTAAGTCATAAATAAATAAAGAAGGAAATGTAGAACGAGAGGGGATGAAAGAAACAAGAAAGAAAGAAGAATTAAAGGAAAAAAGTATAAAACGAGCAGAATTGATTAAACAGAAAGGATAAAAGAAATAAGTAAGAAATAATAACGAGAAATGCAGAGAAAAGAAGACCAAATTAAAAAATGATACCGTATTTGTGCCACTTATGAGTTTAAATTAGTCTTCGTACTGCTGTCTAAACATTTGCCTTTATATAGAATGACCATCTCGAAATATATCAGAATATCGGATATGTTATTTATTAAAGACGAGATGTAGTTGACAAGGACCTCTTTTTGATTTTTTTAATTGAGGAAAATAGAAAGAACGGGATACAAGTTGAATTGAAATAATAAGCTTTCAGTGTACAACTGTATCTTCTTCTTTTTAGTTAGTACTACAGCCCAAGAGATCCTTGACTTCATTAATGACCCTCTTCCATTCTTCACGATCCTCAGCCTGCTTCATCCAATTCCGGATTCCAAACCTCGCCAAATCACATTTCACATAATTCATCCAACGTGGTCGTGGTTTTCCTCTTAACTTTGTTCCCTCTATTTTTTGTGTGGTAATCATCTTAGACATCCTTAGGTTCTCCGTACGTCCAACATATCCCAACCATCTCAATCTAAATATTCTAATGAAGGATTCAATATCTGGTTCTTTAAACATATCGTACAGCTCCTTGTTGTATCTGATTCTCCATGTATTGCCCATCTGTACACCTCCGAAAATTCTTCTCAGTATCTTTCTTTCGAAAATTGCTATTTGTGTACATGTTTTCTTTTTTAATGTCCTTGTTTCTGAGCCGTAGACTGTATCATCTTACGTAGAGCTATTTAAACCTATTTACACGGGTCACTTCTTCCTCACCTCTCCTGAGATGGCTTGGTAGCAGTGCGAAAAGTCTTAACAATATGTAAATATTGTGTATATAAATTAGTGTCCTAATGTTCGAACATAAGAGACTGGCAACAAAGTTATTACAAAATTCGTATTATTTCATACGAAAAACTAACCGCAAGATATTTGCTGAAATCCTTCAGCAGATTAAATATGAAGGAATGAGAGTGGAGAACGGCGAATATTCTCATAGCAAGGTGAAAAAAAGCACGATAAATCTCGTCCTGCAGAGCGAACATAAGCGAATATCGAACTTTACCATACTCAACAAACTTGAACCGAACATAGCGCCTGTAATGCACGACGCTAATATGACCTACACACAAAGAAGTTGGTTGCGTGCTCTAACCTAACGGCACCCCTTATTGTAGAGCATTGTCTTTCTCCCTCTCTTCATATATATATATATATATATATATATATATATATATATACAGGATGTGTCGTAATCGTGTACTGTAAAATAGTGGAGAGTATTCTATTCTAAATAAAATTGTTAACGAAGAAGGAGAGCGCTTTTGTCCACTGTGCGGAGAAAATAACTCCTATAGACATATTTTATTGCAGTGTGTCGAATTGGAACATATCCGGAGAAAATATCTACCACCCTCGATGCTAAGTCAGAATAGGAGTTCGCTTGCATGTCTTAAGCTCATGGGGAATAGAGAATACGAACAAAAGACTGGATTGTTCCTTTTGAAGGCGAGACAGATTAGAACAGCGTTGTCAGACAGAGACTAAACGGAGCGGAGCGCTCCACTAGACTGGTTGCGTGCTCCGGTGTTTCCACAGACATAAGCAAGTTCAAGCTCCGATCTAGCTCCACAACTGGTTTTGGAGCTTACAACTCTGACACTACTGGATTAGAACTTCAGCTGTTGAAGTTTTTGATGCGAACTGACGAAGGGATAATGGTATCTACTCAATTATACACTTTTATGTCTGTTTTAGGTTAGGATATATTATTGTATATAATGTGTTTTGTTTGTGCCATTTTCATGTTAATCTGTGTGTTCTTTTAGAGAGTGGTTGGATGTAATCATAGGTGAGGGAGGTGAAACCTACAAAGTAGGACTTGTTTTAGGTACAAAGCACGTACGGTCAGAAGACCCGTGCATTGGATTTAAGAGAAAATTATGATAATATGGTACATCTATATGTATAATATTACTCAAGAAATCCATCTATCTATCTTACTAAAAGTGAAACATAAGTTATTTTTTCATATAAACTTATGGTTGTGCCTACTTCATTATGGAGATAATGTTTGGAACAGTTAGAAAAAGATAAAAGCTACTTTTCTAAGAGTATTGTTTAATGAATTTGTATTTAGATTGCAAGTCCACAGAAGATGCTCGAAAGGTCCACCATTCACTTCACAACACAATTTTGTCTTCCTCCGCCATGAATGACTTGCCCTTTGAACAATGCCCCGAATTGTATTTCCTACAGCCACAATTGCATCAACAGATGCTCTCTTGTGGCGTGTCGTTGAGAGTAAACTAGTCCCGTCATGTGACCCCACAACCAGGAGTCGCAGGGAATGAGTTTAGGCGATCGCGTCGGCCATGCATCCGGCCCATTCCGTCCACTCTATCTGCCTGGATACCGTTCATTCAAATGACGTTTCACTGCACGACGCGTAGATGCTTCATCTTGCAGTAGCTACGTGTTCAACCGTGTTGACAGTAGTACCGTTTATTGTGGTAGTTCAGTCTGGTTCAGTCTGCAATAAACGCAAATACACAGTACCTGTTGACTAACTGTAGCGTTTCTCTCTCTTCAATAACAATAATAATAATTATTATACTTACTATGTACTGAGCGGTTGATGCATGAATAGCTTTGATGTAACGCCAACTTGCGCGTCCCACAGTGGTGCCATATCTCGATAACAAAGCCGTCACGGCTATATGTTTATATTACAAACTCTGTTTATATTGGAATAGAGAATACTCTACAATACTTTATAGTACACAATTACGACTCACCCTGAATAAATAAATAAATAAATAAATAAATAAATAAATAAATAAATAAATAAATAAATAAATATATATATATATATATATATATATATATGCACAGTTATGATGTATGTGGAATAATAATAATAATAATAATAATAATAATAATAATAATAATAATAATGATAATAATAATAATAATAATAATAATAATAATAATAATAGTATGGCGATCTTGTAGTTAAAATGAGAGGACTTCGTTTTTCTGTCATTTTAACTACAAGGTCGTCATATTATTATTATTATTATTATTATTATTATTATTATTATTAGTATTATTATTATTATTATTTTACATACTCCCTCTATTTCAAAATATGGTATAGAAAGATGTCATTAATTCTGTTCCAAACTATGGTATATATTTGTTAAAGTTCTCAGTAATATAATGTAATTTTAATACATCTTCTAGATACTTATTTGATTGATAAATTAACATAAGACAAACATAAAAATTAGGTACATTTCATTCTATGTGATGTCAAATTAATAAAAGAAAAAATAAAAATTGTTTTGAGAGAGGCAAATTAACAAAAAACTGCAAAAATTATAACACGTTTGTGTATAACTGTTCTGCCTTAGATGTTCTATTCAAAATTGACTGGGTTCGTGTTATGTTTTCTACAACAGGAACACCACAGCAGGTACCCATTTGTTCATAATGAACTGTTTGATGCACTACAGAATATTAGAAACATTCACAACTGCACTGTCTGCTAGAAGAATTTACTAAAGATTATTATTTGTTGGTTCTACAGAATATATCTGTTACGCTAACAATTGATATTAGAGGATTAGAGGAGAAAAATTAGCTCCGGCGCCGGGGATCGAACCCAGGTCCTTGGTTCTACGTACCAAGCGGTTTCACCATTCAGTTACGCCGAAGTCCAATCCACAGCACCGGATATAACTCTCCTCCTCCAGTGTTTCTCCCTTGATACAAGGAGCGCACTCAGTTGAGTGACTTGGTGGCCGGGATTCCACAGTAATGTGCACAGTATAAAAATCTTTAGTAAATCCTCCTAGCAACAGAACATATTTCTGTACAGATTATTGTGCATATTATTGTGAAACCCCTGCCACCAAGTCACTCAACTGAGTGGGCTCCTTGTATAATGGCAGTTGACTTAATAAAATGTCAACACACATGCCCAACTTGGAGTCAGGCTACAAAGGGAACAACACTGGAGGAGGGGAGTTCGATCTGGTGCTGTGGATAGAACTTTGGCGTAGTTCAATGGTGAGAGCACTTGGTACGTAAAACCAACGACCCCGGTTCGATCCCCGACGCCTGAGCAGAAGTGGTGTAAGTCAAAAATGGGTAATGAGGGTTAAAGTAAATATTCTGTAAAATACAGCGCAAAATAGCAATTAATATTCAATTTATTTAAACTATTAGTAGTAAGTGGGTAGCATGAAGAACATATTAACTGCTACTTTGCGCTGTATTTTACAGAATTTTTACTTTAAACGACGTTACCCAATTTTGACTTACACCACTTTTGCTCTGAACGGTTCATTTATTGCATTGTCTGATAGTCCCTCCCTACTGTACAGAATACCATACCGCGAAACATTTCGTACGCGCATGCGGAATAATCAAACTTATTTTGTTTGTTACTATACCATATCGTCGTTCCAATGGTAAAGTTGCGAATCTTCATTTTTGGGGAAATTTGAATTATAACATTGTTTTCGTTACTAATCAAGGCACACTTTGGTAAATTTTCGGAAGTGTATAAAAATAACTGTTCCTGGAATCACCGATAACAGGTTTACGAAACTATGAGAAAGGAACGTCAACCATGGTAAATTTGCGAATAGTCAGTTTCGCATCTTTACCACAGAAGCTTTTGCCGGATTATTACGGAGACTGACCACAGTAAATTTTCGAACGTATTATTATCAGAGACATTTTAAATCAGCAGGCTGGTAATAGTGTACTATATTATTTCGGAACGGAGTACCTGATAACTCTGGAACGTTTGTTCGAGGAGCGGTGTTTGGTCACTCCCGTCCAGGTGGCGGCCTACGCCTACTCGCTTCGTACGTTCACACACCCTGCCTGACACTGCACTGGATTGAAACAATAGATCCACGAAGCGTCCTCGTTTTCCGTATCTTTCCCCTAGTACATCGGTAATTTAGCCGGTCTTTTAGTTATTATTAATGGTGCATGGATCTTCTGATATGTCGTCTTAACCGACTGAAATGAAATGGCTTTCCTGTCATCCAGAATCTGTAAACACACCAGAAATGAGTATCATATTCCTGTGGTATTTCATGTTATGGTGGGCATACAGGATCTAATATTCATTAACGTGATTGATAACCAACTGGAATGAGAGGTTAGCAAAAAGGATACACAGCACACACAAAGCTGTACATACAATATTATACGTAGTTAGGTCTTTGAATATGTTAATAAATGTACAGTATATACTCTCTACTTGGAGTGTTTTGACGAAGTAGTGTTTATTTTACAAAATAAATGTGCATTTCTTGTCTCTTGATTTCAAGACCATTTCCACGAATTGATACTTTTCAGTGCGTTTAATGTTGTCTTCTTGATCCGATAATAATAAGTAATGTCATTAAATTCTGGCGTTATTCTTTACGATATTTCAAACGAAACAAGTTTGATATCATTTTGCTCGTTTTTGCTTTCTTTTCGAAATAAAATTAGTTTTAAATGAAATATTTCATAGCGTGTTTTGGGAAAGCCATTGATTTAATTCCCAATATGCTCAGTCAATTTAAGAGAGCAGTGTATTATGATTATAAATGATTGAAAGAATTTTAGTTTTGTCCTTTAAATGTGCATAAATTTGATTCGAACAAACGTAACATTATACAATTTCTTTGCAGAACGAAAAGTTACATTTGTTCCCATCGAATTTCTGCGCAGTTAAAGGACAAAACTAATATCATTTCAATAATTTATCATCGTACTGCTCTGATCTCTTAAACTGACTTAGCATATTGGGAATTTAATCAATGGCTTTCCCAAAACACGCTATGAAATGTTTCATAAAGAGCAATTATTATATCGAAAAAGAAGAAAAAGAAGCAAAATTGTATTAGACTTTTTTGTCTGAAATATCTCAGAGAATAACCATATGAAATTAATGACATTACTTACGTATCATTCTGTATAGGCCTATAAGTTATAAATAGTACATAGTATATCGTTCTCGACCATATTTCTGAATCTGTTTTTCCGAAACAATTATTCCTAACATTTGTTGCTCCGAATTGTATTTTTACCCGAATCCATTTTTCTGAAACCAACTTTCTGAAATGCTTATTCAAAATGTAGTCTACATTTTTCCGAAAGAAAATGTTTCAATGAATCATTATTTCCGCATGAGAATTCATGAAATTATAACAATAGTCCTACTCTGACATTGCTAAATAATGCTTACATCACATTATATTTCGAAGTAAAGTATTTTGTGTTTTATACACCTCATCACTTGCATAATTAAAATGTAGAGAGCCTATAATAGTTATATCTGAAAGGAGGGGGGACGAAATTACTATTAAATATATTTTTATATTAACATTATGAAACAAGATCAAGAAGACAGGAAAAATATTTGGAATGCAAGCGACTTCGAATAAAGAAATATTCTGTAAGAGCCCCACCGTTGGAAAAGAGAGAGTTCTTCGTGTGCTTAACGATGACGAACTATCATGCCATCCTCATTCTCCAAACAGAGAAGTGGCAGAAGCAGAACAGGTAAAATGAAATATGAAGTATGCAGCCCAAGATCATTCAGAATTTCTCCTATCACAAAAAATATTGTTTAATGATCTACGTGTTTCTTCCAGTGTCATACGTTTTTTTTTTGCCCGAATGGAAAAATTTAAAGAAATCAATTGGAATGGAGAGGAGACATGATCAATTCCAAATCCGATGGGCCTATCACTAGATCTGTTTCAGAATCTCGACAGGTACAAAAGGTCTTCAAAATGAGTTACATTTGTTATTTGACTCATGTCTAGATGTTTGTTTTATTTAACGACGCTCGTAACTGCAGAGGTTATATCAGCGTCGCCGGATGTGCCGGAATTTTGTCCCGCAGGAGTTCTTTTACATGCCAATAAATCTACCGACATGAACCTGTCGCATTTAAGCACACTTAAATGCCATCTACCTGGCCCGGGATCGAACTCGCAACCTTGGGCATAGAAGGCCAGCACTATACCAACTCGCCAACCAGGTCGACTCATGTCTAGAGAAAGACAGCAATGAAGACCGGGTATTTGTCTGGCATGAAAAAAAAATTACAATTTTTAATGAAAAGTAATGAGTACGTAACACGTTCAGGTTATGTCCCCTATATTTGATCTATAGCCAGTAATATATATATATATATATATATATATATATATATAATATATAATATATACTTTTCAGTTATTACTAACAGTTCCGCTATTCGAAGTAAATGAGTTTCGGAAGAATGACCTCCGGAATTCGGTTTTCGGAAGCAAGGTAAGATTACACCACTAGATAAATGGTCGTTCGGAAAAATGTACGGGGATACGCGTGAAGAAGAAATCGAAGTATAAATCTTGATAATGTTGATTCTACATTTTTTGTTAATTTAAAATTTTAATGTAATCTAGACACCGAGGAAATTGATTTTCAAAATATTTTTACTTTTTATTTAATTCGGATAACACTGCGTAACAAATTAAATTTTTTTTTGAGCTGGGCATGTGATACATATTTCCTATATAATTTGTATCTCCTGAATACGAATATGACAATAGAAAACAGTTGATATCTATTCAAAATACTGGTTTATATAATGACAATAAGGTTAAATTATAACTATTCAGAAGATTACAGCTTTCTTTTCTCTATTTTGTTTTATACTGGGCATCAGGTACATTACGAGCTAAAGTCCAACAATATTCTGCAGCATATTATTGGTACTCCACTATCCTTGGTATCTTTTTTCCATAGTTGAAATTCCTTGACGAAAGCGCTCACCATGCTCATCACTGAAATCGGCACAATTCTCGTTGAAAAAGTCAAGATGGACGTGAAGGAAGTGAATTTTCAGGGACATGTTACAACCCATAGTTTCATACGCTAACAGTAAATTTTGCACTAGTTCTTCACAGTTCTCACTTCTACGGTTACCCAGAAAAATTAATACAACCTCTTTGAATGCAATCCAAGTGACTCTTTCTTTTCCTTCCAACAAAAATTCAAAATGATTCTCCATTATTTCTCTAATGTGTGGTCCATTGAAAACTCTTTCATTTTTGAGTCATTAATAGCAGGAAATTTTTCCTGCTTATGTTTAAATGTTTCAGTTTCATGTTTAATCCCTGTAACAAAATTCTTCATTAACCCTGAATTAATGTGTAAAGGGGGTTGATGTATAATATTTTTCTTCCCTGGCACTACTGATGGTAGTGTTGGCCATACTTTTATTTTATAATGCTTATCTCGAGCGCGACTGTCCCATTCGCACAGAAAGCAGCATAATTTTGCGTAGCCTAATTGCATTCCAAGAAGTAATGTTACAACCTTCAAATCCGCACATATAAACCATTCGTACTTTGAATATTATCAATAAAGCACACTTTAAAGAAGTGATTTCATACGGTGAACCTGTTTCTCCCCCTCCAAATGGAATCGAAAAGGGCAATAAAACAATTTCCGGTTCTAGAAGAGATTTTCATAGAGTGGTCTATTGCAAAATGTAAACTACAGTAATGTTATCAAAGCTCACAGTGAAATAAATACACATCTCAAGTAAAATCAGGTAAACTCAAGCAAATTCATACGCGAACCTGTTTCTCCCCCTCCAAATATACTCGTAAAAGGGCAATAAAACAATTTCCGTTTCTACAAGTGCTTCTAACATGGTGGCCTACTTATACTAATATTGTTTTCACATAATGGGTCGTCACATTTGTGAAACAAAATAGTTACACACAAAATACGGTGATTTTTTTAATAAAAGGCATAGAAAATCAATTATATTGTGCATCTCGAAAACCCGAACTGATGGAACATTTTGCTTGTTATTTTTTAATTCAGGAGGTCGAGATTAGAAAGAGTTTGTAAGTTTTATATCCGGCGCAAAATGACTGTTGACCAGTGTAGACATGAAGCCACATTGTATATTATCTACTTTGATAAAATTCGTTGTTTTAACCGAGTTTCAGGTCACATATACATTAGGCCTACTTGCTTCAGTTTTTATTTCACTGAGAAAAGGAACTGGCCACCCTACTTTATTATCTCGCTTAGTTTACTCATGAATGAATCTTTATTGGTGTCACGAGGCTCGAACCTGTCTTCAAACAGCTGGCTAAACATAGGCCTACGTAAACTACAGAACAAAGTAATGTGTGAAAAAATTTTGTAAACGAATATCTTAGTGATGATGATGATGATGATGATGATGATAATAATAGTAGTAGTAATAATAATAATAATAACAATAATGATAATGATAATAAGAAATATGATTATAATCATTCCAAAGATTATTTCAGATCGTTACAGATGATTCCGTTATAGGCTACCTCTTGATCTACATATTCGCCTTCAGTTTTCTAGAATTATTTCATTACTTACTGCGAGACTGGAGGATTTTATTAGACAAAAAGATGATGTAGATTGTGAGGGAATGACGGAAGACATCTGGTTCTCATTGAATGTATAAATGCTTATTTTCTAGCCTTAAATTTAAACTAGGACCGTTACTACAAATACTGAAATAAGATCGTCATAACCATTATCATTATCCTTATCAGACTCATAATGACCACCGTCTTTTCATCATTATCATCACTAACACCAATAACTGCAACCATGTTTTTCATGCTCTTCAGGACCTGTTATGTTTCCGCTTGATCCCTTCATCCGTTCTATTTGGTCAGAAATTGCGTGTGAATAGCTATGGCATTGTAGCTTAGTTATAAGCTGGTTTTGCTACATTTTAATGTTACATCCTGTCAGTACACCTATGTCAAGTATTTTATCTCACTTAATGTCAGATCTATCTCTAATAAACGTCTAATTTTCGGCATTCCTTATTCCGTCCGCTAAAATGTAACCGGCTAATTTTCTGTTTACAAATTTAGTTTCTCTTGATTTCTTAGAATCCATAATTAATTGTTATCTAATATCAATTAGAGAGCAATTGTTTTATAAAACTTAAGTATTGTTTGATTCATAGTTTCGTTTTTAACGCCTAAAAGCTGGTTCACAATAAACCGGGAACGGAAACGACGAGGACGGAAATGTTGTTAAAATAATTGTATTTAATTATTAGTTCTGTTCTCGTCGTTTCAGTTCCCGGTTTATTGTGAACCGGCCTTTAATTTTAATTCGAATGCACGGTAAAAACTGAGATTTTTTTTTTAATTTTTTTGCAGGGGTTTGGAAGGAAGCGAACAGTTGAATTGCAAGCCTACTAGTAAAAAATCAGTGAAGATTCAAGAACTTCTGAACCGCGTATCAGAGTTGGAAAGTGCTGTTCACTCTTTACAAAGACCTGCTGTTCCTCCATTGGAATTACCTCCGAGTTCATCAACATCGGAGGATACATCAGCTCGCGAACTGCTGTACAATGCCCAAGAACGAAGCTTGTCAGCAACATCGAAATCTCTTATCGATGATTTAATTTCATGTGCACACACTCCTATGTTCAAACAGTTGACATCTGGTTCAGCTTCAAGAGTTAGAGATATCGAAATATTTCAAGACAATATTAATGCAGATATTATAAATAACTCAGAAAGATGTGATCTGAGGACAAGAGAATCTGTTCCGACGGAGGAAGGAAATCCACATCTAAATAACAAAACGGAACCGAAGTTTCTAATGAATTCGGGAAGAGATAAATGTAAATTCGCAAAATATTTAAATGATAACGCTACTCGTACTCAAAAATGTGTAAAGACATGTAATCCCGTTAATATTGAAGACGGCAATAACAAAATTATTCTACTAGAAAGAGACCACAGTAAATTCGAGTGCAAAACTGTATTAATCGACCGCGGAAGGCTTAACTTATTAGAAGAGGGGCAGGAACGCATGGATGTTTCCGGCCAAGTATCTTCCCGTCCGACGTTGCAAGACAGCTACACGCTGCACCATCTAGCGGACGATTCGTGTAGCTCGTATCTGTCGATGATGACGACGGAAGTGACGGCGACGGTAACCACATCGGCGTCTAGGAGTCGTCGCCGTCATCGTGATGGTCTCAGGATTCCTCCCGAGTCAACATCCGCTGTGGTGACTTCTGTGGTTTCATTTCCTATGCTTGCCACTCATAATATGCAGCGCCTGGTCCTGGAAGATAGGTGCGTATATCCGTCTTTTTTGTCGTATCTACATAGTTTTTTTACTGTCACATTTGTGTATGTTTTTTATTGTAGCAGTAATTTAATACTCATTGCTCTTAGACTATTTCCATTCGCCTTCTAGTGTCCTAGTAAAGCTGTCAAATGTCCATTATTGATCTCACATCTCGTAAATTTTCACATTTTTTTAGACATTCAGCATTACTGTACGAAGTTTTTTTTTCTTTTTTTGGCATAATATGCATTCCTCTGTTGGAGCGAGATTTAATTTATGCAGATGTGCAACAACGTAATCATCACCTGTATTTTTTTATTATTCATTGAACAAAATGCAATTTATCGAGGAATTGCTAGTAATAATTAGACAATAACGGCCGCGATGCAATAAGCCGCGCCAGTCGGATGGAAAATAATTTAGGTTAGTGCATGACGTTTAAATGCAAGGCGCATTTTAAAACTTGATAAAAAGGATTACTCATATAATTTTTAATTGATCGTTTAACTTCCCCTGTTAGGGTCCACTGACACACATACAGGTCAGAACATTAATATAAGACATCCATGATATCCATACAAGCCCGAGGCTGGATTCGAACCCATGAATGTTCGGACCGCTTAGCCATTCGGACCGGCAGAAAAAAATTAGTATACAGGGTAAATTTTGGTTTCTTAAAGTTAGTTGAGAAATTATGATCTTTCTCTTAGGGCCTGAAATATTTCTAAGTTCCTTTAGTTCAAATTAAGGCTCGTCTCCAATATTAAACATTTAACAACAACATGTTAAATTGTTTACCGTTAACATCCCAACATGTTGATTGAACACGTTAATGCTAATTTCATTTAACACTTTGTCCACATTGTTAAACATGTTAAACTTGACTTTCTTTGCGTAGTCCACCATAAACAGTCTTTGAGATTTTAATGTAGATAGTGTCTTATTTTCAAACCTTGGACAATGGACTCAGATGATAATTTGACTTTTGTAATTGCCTCTTTGCTTGTTACAAGGCCTTGAAAAGGAAGAAAATGAGAATGCGGCAATATCTTAGTAAAGGGCACTATGCAGAAGACATCCTAATGAGCTTAAAGTTGAAGATCGATTTGGATTCAAAAACTTGGTGAGAATATCAGAACATGATTTCAATATAGTGCTGCAAAAATACTTCCTATTACATAAAAGAAAGACACAGTTTAAGAGCAGCCATTTCATTCAATTTAAAAAATTACAGCGCGATTGATTGACTATCATAGGATCTACGACATGATAGATGTTATAGGAGCGGGTAATATTGTATCATTATTCTTTCCGTAGTTTTACGAACGTTAACATAGCCTACATCACCAAATGCGACCATTACTGACGTCAACATAGCATTAACGTTTAGCGTACGACGAGAGTGCGAAAACTCTCTATTGTATTCTCGAGAACAATAATTAAATAATAATTCTAGTTCTCTAAACCAGTCGGCCTTCTTTGTTTTGTCTTTTGCAGACACATCCCACAAACAAGGCCTTTCCATCAGTGCATTAATTTTATTCTAACGTATTTTCTTTCGTCCATTTCATTACTTCGAACAAATTACAGCCAACACCAAGCACCAATTGAGACTTAAAATGTCTATATACATGTTAAATGTAACATGTTGTTTTTAAATGTTTAATAGAGGAGACGAACCTTTAGGTTAGCAAGAAAGCGACTTTAAAGTACTCATGTTGTACCAGCATCACTTTTCTCAAGAAGGAATTCATTGGAGTTATGTAAACTCCTTCTGTAAGGCTGTCTTGTGGAATATAAGGGTAATGTATCCGGACGTGGCGACTTCTTGCATTTCAATGAGAATCCGACGATACTTATAAATATCTATTGACTAATTTTACAAACCAAAGACTGTAAAGCTGTTTTATAAATGCAAATGGATAAAGAAACAGTTTGTATCGCTTTGGCATAGATTATTTTTTCTGTATACTGTATTTGTTTAACCTCTTTTCTGGGTCTTACAAGTCATTTTCCTTAAGAGAACGATGATTCTTTTAGATCACACACGAGACATAAACCCTGGAGGGACTTTCCTAGTAAGGGATCAGGTCGACGCGGAATAGGTTATTTCTAAAAATAAGGGGGGAGGAAAAATGATGAAACTATAACAAAACGTATGAATAGAAGAATGTGGAGATGATGATAAAACAGCAAACATGAGAGAGGAAATAAAATGAAGAATAAGACGATGAAGAGGCAAACAAGTAAGATGACAAAATCGATTAAAATAATGATAAGAAGAGAGTGAGGACAAAGATCGGTGAAATATGTATATAAAGGAAACAAGTAGCAGAAAGTGAGAATAAAAGCGAAGAAGGAAGTAGATGAAAAGAATTGTAACGAATAATATCTTTTTTCTGCAGACAAGGGGCCCCAAGGCTAACACTGCAGGCCGAGGCTTATGGCACTAAACCACTCACCTATTTAGGAATAATCGAGTCCGAACGGAAGCTTTCTTCGTTGATATCGTGGCTCAGGTATGTGCTGCTATCTGTCGATTCAGTTATATAGGCTCAATAATAGGATAATGTTTACCTATAGGCCCTTTCGCCCCCCTTTCCGAAAGAGTACTACGTTTCCTCAGACTAATGCCATCTGTACTCCAGTTACAAAACTGTATCACGCCGCATCGTTTTGGGTACATACTATTGAAATGATGATGGTCAATGTCGTTGATACTAACACTGTACACATGTTGCTTGGCATAGCCTCATAAGTAAAAGTTTAAAGGCGTTAGGTCCGGCGATCGTGGTGGTCATTCCTTCCATCAACCTCTTCCTATCCACCGCTGGGGAAATTTTGTATCCAGAAACTCGCGAACAATGTTGCGTAGTGAGGAGGAGCACCATCTTGTTGAAAGGTGACACCTTGGCCTTCATCTTGAATTTGTGGCACTGCATACAATTGCAACATGTCAAGGTAGTTGTTTGACGTCACAGTCTGCTCCGTAAAAAAATATAGGCCTATAATTTTATCATGCATGAGGGTATACCAGTCGTTCACCTTAGAGGCGTTGCGTTCATACTCAATGTAGAAACGAGTATGGAATGAGGTCTCATCACTAAACACAATCTTCTGTAAGAATAGTTGTTCATCATTGTCCATCTCATCGAGCATCTGTACAGCAAACTCTTTATAAGTTGGGCGGATAGCGTGTAACAAATGCAGTTTGTAATCCGTAAAACAGGTACTGTAGTCTTCTTTAGACCTAGATTTCGAGCACAGGTACGCACCGATATTTTGGGGCTCCTTAGATAGCTATCCCGCATAACTTCAACAGACTCGTCACTAACCGAAGGCCTACCAGAACTTTTTGATCCAACAGGCTGCCAGTTTCCTTCAGCTGCTTATCCCACCGGTGAATGTTATTTCTATGTGGCGACTCTTCATTGTACACGCGACGATATTCACGATTAACACGCGTCACGGATTCAAATTTTGCAAGCCACAGGACGCATTGAACTTTCCTTTGCACCGTCCACATCTTGACTAAATGGCGTGATTCGCTTCATTGTGGTGTTGCATCATTACCTGCGCGAGCACAAAATTGAAATTTATGCTTCAGAAACTCTTTGACATATTCTTCAATGTATCCTAAGATTCATCCTTTGGTTTCGTTTCGATTAGCCATTGTAACATAAGTGTTCAAAACTGCACCATGACTTTATGGGCACATTGTATATATAAAAAAATAGCAAGTTTCGCTTATTGGTTCATTCTTGGCATACAGTAAAACTTCGGTGTAATTCAAAATTTATGGACACTGGAACATTTCTTATACTGCAAAATGTTGAAAGAAAGAAGAATGTCGGCTGTGAGCTGCCAGTCTGGTGCGAGTATTTAAATCTCAGAGTCCTGCAATGAAAATACGTTACATACCAATATGCAAGTATTGATATATGTATAAATACTACCCTAAAGTCAAATTCGTGTTCTTCATTTAGTATAATATCAAATATTTGTTTCCAGATTACGATTTTGAGCATACGATGGTAATTATATAACCGTTGTTAAACAACTTATCATACCCATCGTGACATCGAACAACATTTGATCACAGTGGAACATTCTTGACTCAACATTTGGTGATACTTTTGCGTCGTGTACACAAAATATTATAACTTATAACAAGCTATCATTATTTTGCAACTTACATTTTAGTAACATATAAAATAGAAAGTTCATAAAAGTTTGAAAACTGAATATTGACAACCTACGTCATTCTGTTGTTTACAACATATACCCATTAAATGGGACAATTGATTAATCTTCTATGACAGTGTTATTTACATCAAATATTAATAAATATGCAACAATTTAGTATTATTTAGCAACAATGTATATATTTATACGTAAAGTACTTATATTAAGCATTAATTAATGCATTTTCTTCATATCGTACATAGCATACGACATGCAGCCATTCAGGCATGTTAATAATAATCTTCATGATATGTTTTAATATACTCTTGTTCTAGTCCATTTTAATATGCTCATTTGTGTACACTATAATATGAGATTTTCTTCATACGTTATGTTTTATGAAAAAAGTCTTGCACATTTTTTATGTTTGATTTTAGATACATGATATTTTAATATTGTTTTACCTCATGATGCCCCTTGGGAGGGTGAAAACGTTCGTACAAATGTAAATACACAAAACTTTGATATGTAACTAGGTTTTGTTTAATGTGTTAAGCCATAAAGATTGAAAATAAAAGCATTAATATATTGATATATGTAACAATAAGATCGGCTTATCTGATTATCAAAAATTATTTGTAAATTATTAATGAAAATATGGCTGCTGAGGGACGTATGAAGAGCGACAATGCTAAAAAGTCCCCCCCCCCCCAGTAAAATAAAGTTCAAAGATTTGTTGTTAGATTTTTTAACTGTATTTTTCAACAATTTTGGTCATAATTCAGGACCAGATCGCCTTAAAATCTGACAAAGCCGCGTATTCGTCCATCATGAGCCTGGAACAGACTGTTTTAAGTTGTGCTACATGACTTAGCTTCCAGCATTTCCGATATGTTGGGCTGGCATAATGTTTCATGATAAATTAAGTTTCAAATATCCCAACTTGTCGGACCCAACATTGCTGGCCGGCAGTCGAACGTGTTACAAGATAAACCCACCTTTACGGAAACAGAGCATAAAAAGTTGTTTGCTCATCTTGTGTCACGTGTGCTGCACGAGTAGTGAGACTACTTTGGCAAACTGACTTCCTACGTAAGTATTGTCTCCCGTTTCTTTGAGCAGTTGTCAGTAAGCACTCTGCCACAATGGACGCTGTCCATGGTTCAGTTATAAAAATATAAGCCCAAAGGCACTTTGTGGATCGTGTCCTGTCACGACTTTGTTAATGGGTGTGTTCTAATGTCGAGACTTGAGAGAGAAGAGCAGGACTTTGTAATGACTCAGATTCCTATTCCACGCTGAAGAGAATACAGTTTGTTCCAAGTTGTTCTCATGTCATATGTGATGAACAACATAGCAGTAAGGCGGCGTTGTTCGAGAATGACGGCGCTTTCATGTTGTTAAAATATCTCTGTTTCTCCACGTGTATCTTGCAATTTTTTGACATTGCATAACCTATAGAAACATACATACATACATACATACATACATACATACATACATACATACATACATACATACATACATACATACATACATACATACATACATACATACATACATAGGCATACATTATGGTATTAGCTCGGAGATATATAACATTTAAGAGAATACTTTTGTTCCTGCTTTTATAATATTGCCCTAACGATAATATTAGTGGTAGTTTATTTGCTTCCTCGAAATTCAAAGCTGCCCCTTGACAAAGCTTAACAGTCATTTTTTATTTCGTTATTTAACGACGCTGTATCAACTGCAAGGCTATTTAGGATCGGAAGACAAGCGCCTTAGCCAATTGAGCAGGCGTGGGTGGGTGCAGCAATCAATTTGATCTACAAAATTATTAACAAATGAGTTTATATAGAGATAGTCTATGTGACAAAGGTGTAATGGTGAAAATTGTTGAAATTTGATGTTATATTATATTATATTACATTGCATTGTATTATATATTTGAAAATTTTATCTAGGAAAGGGGTGTAAGTATTTTGTTGAAATGAGATGAATCCGCAGTTTTTGGGTAAGTTTGGTCTCTACTTTCGGAAGCATTTTGTATGCTAACTACTAAATTTAGGTGATTCGATTAAAGCGTATTAAAATGTTAGAATAAGATATCAGATGATAGACGACATTATGATATATTACGGATCATATGTGGAGACAAAGAGGAAGGCAGAAAATGGGAAAGATTGAAGAAAGCTGGGTTTGCAGTGAAAGACCTGCCCTTGGACAGAACACTGAATGAATGAATCTCCGTTCGAAAATTTTTGTTTATTTCGTCTTGTGTTTCTCTTCAATAATCCTACAGCAAGAAAGGAAAAATAAATTCGAAGGTTTAGATTTGATAGCTGCTGTACCATCAACAGTTACAGTTAATAATTGTAGTAAAAAGAAATTCACCTATATTTAAAGATTTTATTAATGGCTGTGGTTGTGCCTGCAATGTGATTAAGGTATTCTTAATCATGGGAAAACTCAAAGTGTCACTCGTTCAGAAATTAATAAAATAATGGCTGAAAAATAGTAGTTTAAAAAACCATTACATTATGGAGGACTTCAGCACCGCAGTCGAATGAGCACAGGGTATGAGATTTCTGATTATTCTTAATTACTTTAATTTTCACTTAGTATAATAATCTTTGAAGTTAATCAGTCCGCTTTACCGATAGTTATACAGTGAAACTATACAATATAAAATAGCAGAAAATCAATGCGTTCTTAATGTGGAAATGAACCTTATTGACTGGTGTATTTAGGAATTCGATTTATTTATGGGGTGAGAAAGAATTTGTCCTTCCACTAGGCTGAAAACCAGCATCCATTATTTCATAAATAAATTTATTGTTGTGATTGTGATATAATATAATTTTATGATTGATTATATGGTGTCATAACCGAATATTCAGGACTTAACGACAACTTTAAGAATTCTGTTCTTAATTTGTTATCAATGGTCGCCTTCTAGATCCTATGTATTTGATATCTTGGGGAAAATGGTAAAATGCATTAGCATCGTAAATAGTGTAGAAATTGTAGAAATGGTAGCATGTTGGCAGAGGACATGACAGTATTTCAATAAAATATGACCAGCGGTTTTCTTCCGTCATAAATTTCACTTAGATTCACTGGAATTTCAACTTGACCTCCAGCATAAAAAGGAAATGCTGTAGTTGTTGGGCTGATGGTGTGCCGTCTTACACGATTGCATACATGAAATTCAAACACGGCCCTGTCTTCGGCTGAACATTCCAGAGATCAGGTTCGTTCTGCAAAGACTCTGTGTTAAAAAACTGCATTCACAGGTTCTAACACCTGGTATTATACTATTAGCACAATTCAATTGTACACGATCGTGTTTCTGAAAGTTGTCACCTTCCTCCTTGTTCGCCTCCCTGAGGCTTTTAAAGCCTACCACGAGGGTTGAATCATATAACTATTTATTTTATACACAATACACTACATGGAAGTCCACTTGCTTAGCTTTGTAACAGGAAAAGAGTCTGGTTTAGAAACTACATGGTAATACAGATATAATCCCTGATTGTGCCATATTGTGCTTCTTATTCCATTCCTCCTTCTCCCCTCCTATGGTACCATAATCCGATATCACGCCTTGGCATGAATACGTAACTGAAGATTCTAGATCCTATTTTTTTACCACATATGATGAGTAAGACTCGGATTTTTCTATGACCTAAATCTCTTGATATATGCACGTATTTATGCCCGAAAAAATACCAGAATATTACATAAAAGTTGGAAATATGACGTAAGATCAATGAAATGTCAAAAAAGTTTCTCAGAAAAATTTTTTATTCACCATCGCACAAAATGGTGTTTTGAATAGTAAATAATTCCGTTAACAGCTATATTAATAGAGTCACTGACTCATTATTAATTACGATTTGAAAAAAAACGGGGTTGGAACCTTTTTAAGCATTATATGTTTGGGAGAGATGAAGGGGGTGAAGGTGAGACCGGCGAGAAACAATCTATCTGGCAATATTCCTAACATTCTTTTGTCCTTCATATTTTGACAATTTACTGCTGGCGAATTCAGTTACCTTCAAACTTCATTTAACCACAAAATAGTACTAAGGAAAGAAAATCCAAAATAAACAACCAAACGCAAACAGAATCTCTTGTAATCATTGACACAAAACGTGTGAATAATACTTGGAGGACTGTTAAAGCGATTAATTGTAACATGACCAAAAATATGCTTCTATACCATGTTTGGTCAAATATGACTTTGCTAAAATATGGCAAAATTTGCATTATGTGTTCAATAAAGCGGTGTCATCGTGTTCACAAAAGCTATGAATTTGTTTAATTTAACTTAAGTTTGTAAAAGAGGACAGGATGAAAATATTTCGCGTCCTAAAAATACGAGCAGTAATGATGAGATTTCCACAGGACATCACTTAGAAAAAGAGCAAACACACATACCCTGCTTTCATTACTTAGACATTGATTATTTTAATTACAGAAATATTTCTAGATTGGGCTATAGAACTAACATGTGGTAGTAATGAACTTATTTATTAATTTAACGTTTTCTATGAACTATAGAATGTATTTAAACACCTGAGATATCAATTTGCATTTTCATTTTCAGATAAATCTATTCAAGATAAAAATTTATTTAAAATGCTCAATCATTGTTCTTAATTGTGAAATTAAACTTATTAGGAATCAAAGGTAATGCTTTAAACTTAATAAAATCGTATCTTAACGACAGAATTCAAATAACGAAAATTGAAAATTATTCAAGTGAACCTTTAATTATTAATATAGGTGTTCCCCAAGGCCCTATTCTATTTTTAATATATATTAATGACTTATTAAAAATTGACTTACAACAATACAATGGTGTTCATTATTCTTATGCAGATGACACTGTTTTACTTTTTGGTGGAAAAACCGTGTATGATGCATATAATAATTCAAATAATGGACTTAAATTAATAAAAAAATGGTTTGACATAAATTATCTTTCTATCAACGAAAATAAGACCATAATTATTCCATTCTCATTATCTGAAAAATGTAACAAACCTCCTACATCTATATTAAGTACTAGCCGTACCCGTGCGCTCCGCTGCACCCGTTAGAAATAAATATAAAGTAATTACATAATTAAAATAGGACATTTGATCCAGGGAACATTCGTGTTTGATAGAAGGATAAATCGTTTAATATGTTACTTAATTTAAATTGCATCCAAATAATTAAAATGCGATCATTTTGGTCCAGAGACACTCATTTGGTGCAATGACAATTTCTTTAACATGTTTCTTAATTTTTATTACATGCAACCATAGCTTAATGAAGATTGACATCATTTAGATTTAATGTGTATATTTTATTTTACTTGTTTTAGGTTTCCATTGAATTATGGTAATAACTTAATTTCAACCCTTGTTTTCTACATATTCAGTAAATGGCGCTTGGCCCACTATGGTTGTGAACCCTTCAAATAACTTATATTATATTATATTATATTATATTATATTATATTATATTATATTATATTATATATTATATTATATTATATTATATTATATCAGAAGTTACTGTAATAACATTATAGCATTATGTCATCTAGAGAAACTACACTTTCCAATGGTGAAATAATAATTAATTATACAAATCGGTTAATTTAGCTTCCGATATTACTTCATACAAACACAGAAACATTCTCTGTAGGCTGTCTTTCATAGCTTTCGATTGTTGCTGTCCAAGGCCCCTTATAGACGAAGTCATTTGTTTTTTAATTCATTACACGGCCTTAGATGGCAGTTATTTTAATTTTAAAACTCATTTATCTCATTAAATATTAGTCCTATCAAAATTTTTGAAGGAATAAAACTTATCGCAAATTATTTTTAAAGAAACTCTTGTTATGTAACATTTTTCACAAAAATCAATAATAAGCGAGATATTTCGATTTATTTAATTCAGGCCCCCTTATAACCTCCCTTTTAAATAATGTATTTTTAATGCCATATAGCCTATAATCTAAGTTACAACGAACTTAATTTATATTCCAATTTTCATCGAAATCCGTTCAGCCATTATTGCGTGAAAAGGTAACAAACATACTGACAGACAGACAGACATACAAACAAAAATTTCAAAAAAGCGATTTTCGGTTTCAGGGTGGTTAATTATATATGTTAGGACCAATTATTTTTGGAAAATCGAAAATTACCAGAAAAATTTCGGCTACAGATTTATTATTAGTATAGATTAAATTACATAATTCTGATTGTTGTCTTATACAGTGTAAATGTCCGATTAATTATTAAAGAGTCCTCTGAAGTTAAGTATTTAGGCATAATTTTCGATAATCATTTAAAATGGAACCAACACATTAATTACATTTGTAATAAATTACGCAAAATAGTATATCATTTTGTTTTATTGAGGAATTACTTGTCAATAAATGTATTACGTACAATATATTTAACTTTATTTCAATCGTAATTATGTATGGAATTATAGGATGGGGTAGCTCATTTAAATCCAATTTTAATCCACTTTATTTATTACAGAAGAAAATAATTAAAATATGTCTTCATAAACCTATTGATTTCCATCTCAAAATTTGTTTCTAGACTTTAATGTACTTAACGTAAGACAAATTTATTATATTGTATTAATAAAATGCATACATAAAAATCGAAATCATTTTGAATTGTATTCTCATAGTTATAAAACAAAAGGTATGAATTCTTTAAGATTGTTGAACCAAAATGCAACACTGTAACATTATTTAATCATAGTAGTAATTTAGGCCCAAGAATATATAACAAATTTATATTTAAATATCCTAATCTTGTCAATTCTAATAGTTCTAGTATTAAATTTAAAAAGTTATGTATGGATTTTATAAAAATTGAAAAATTGTAAATTTAAATTTATATACTATAATTGCAAATTGTATTGTAAAGGTACAGGTAAAGGTATCCCCGTAACATGCCATGAAGGCACATGGGGGGCATGGAGGTAGAGCCCCATGCTTTCCATGACCTCGGCACTAGAATGAGGTGGTGTGGTCGGTACCACGCTCTGACCGCCTTTTACCCCCGGGAAAGACCCGGTACTCAATTTTATAGGAGGCAAATTGTATTGTATAATTATTAATTATAATTGTATTGTATAATTATTAATTTTAATCTAGGAATCCGCCCCTGAGCACGAGTTCTACTCTTTCAGGGGCGAGCTAAAGTTTCTCTGTATATTTTATATTTTATGTTAAAATTATTAGCAAAATAATAAATAAATAAATAAATATGATTTATCAATTTTGAAAATTTAATATTTGCTAACACATCTTAAAAAAAGATATTTATGAACGTTTTCGCGTACACATTAAACCAGCAGCAAGAACACGTCACACATTCCAGTGCACACACATACATAACCAAGCCAAACTTTTCATCCTATTATGGTACAACCATCACACAGGTTCTTCGAAACACATACTTTAATTATGCCTTTAACATATAGGCCTACATTCCCGTGTTCAAAATCCAAAACAATCAGCAAAATTCGGTACATTTAAAACAATTAATATGAATGAATGCTGTACTCACTTCACATGCACACAATACAATTCAAGAACTCGATGAACGATCACTATAGAAGATTCCAAACAAATGTATTACATAAAAACACGTACCATTTAACTACATCAGTAATAATTGCATAGCACTATGTGATCTGTCTTACATAGACATAAAGTACATATTTTTATATATTTTATGTTTAAATTTGATCAATTCTTAACAATTTTATTTATACAATAAGTGACATCTAACAAAAATGTAACATGAGTTATATATATTAATATTCACATACTATAATCATAAATTTCATATTCACCTTTCGGCATATCAACAAATTACACATTTATTCAAAATTGAACATTCTCTCAATATAAGATTTCCATTATATAAGACTCATGATAAATCATTCAACCTTTGTTATGCATACTATTGTGTACAACTTAATGGACTTATGTTTAGGTTTCGTCAAATTGTTTAATATCTGATGATGCCGTACAGGCGAAAACGTTCATAAATATATTTTTTAAGATGTATTAGCAAATAATAAATTTGCAAAATTTATAAATCATATGATTGAGCATTTTAAATAAATTTATTATTTTGAGGTATAAAGTCGAAGTTGGAGGCAATGTCTAATAAGCTTTATAAGAGATATTGTTGCTACCTAATGCTGATTTGACGACAAAGCCATTAACTCTCTTGCTCTCTAATATATGAGAGCGATGTAGCAAAAAGTGCAACCGTTTTAATGTAGACACCATATTTTTATGTTGTGGCAGTTATATTACCTATACCTAATCCCCAAACTGTTTGTAAGATCATAGCCGCTGTAGTTCAGCGGATCCTTATGAAACAAGCAGTGCAGTAGCGTGCTGTCTCATTATTTGCCGACAAGTTTACAGATTCTGTGAAGGCTAAATTTTGAAAACGCTGTTGATAAGTTCTTAACAGTTGGGCTTCATGCAATCTCTACTATGCACGAAACCATCGTATATCATTCCACACCTAAATTGCTATATATATATATATATATATATATATATATATATATATATATATATATATATATGAGTATCAGATGTAAACAACTTTAACAACTGATAACTCAGATATTTTTCGTTAGAAACCCAGTGTGGCATATATCAAATTGCTTGGCTACAACTCCTCTATAACCAGATAATTTTTTCGGTTGAATTCTGAAACATCCTCTATATATCGAAGAGTCTTGGCGACATTTTGATTTAATTTTTACTGTAATGTCTTCATATACACATATTAGGATATTCTGAAGTAAAAGGTTTTGTATATTCTTGTTCTGCAGGACTTCAAAAAGTTCGGGTCTTCTAACCTTATCAAAAGCTTTTTTTTAATCTATAAAAGCAAAATGTATTTCTAAATTAGATTCTCGACGTTTTTCAAGCAATAATTTTATAGAGGAAGTTCGACCTATACAAGATCTAAACACTTCGAAAACAATTCTGACACGCAGAGGTCTGCATCGGACGTTTTCGCTCGAGCGCCAAGTAGTTCATAGCGTAATCCGATAGGTAGCGCACATGCATGATGGGAAAAATTGCCACGAGCGATAAATCCTCAAACGGTATAAGCCGAGCGTTAGACATTCGTTCTTGTTACAGTGATGAACTGTGTAGTAACATCATACATGTTTATCATTTCAAAACTTTGCAGTGTTTAACTAACCTCTCCATAGTACAACTACAAAACTTGCTTTAAAATGTAATATAAATGTTGTAGGTAAATGTTTTTTTTTTTTTTTCTTCACAGGAGTGATTTTGTTTTTGCCACATTTGATAGATGTTATTGGATGTAAATGTAATTATTATAAACTGAGAATACAATCACGATAATGTAAGAACTGTATCAAGTTTTCTAGTAGTAATAATAATAATAATAATAATAATAATAATAATAATAATAATAATAATCTCTAATAATTAGTGTATCAATCTTTGCGTCTGTAACAGTTGTGCAGCATGATTATTCGTTTTATTATATTTTCTGTGACGTTATCTCTGTACTAATATTGTTATTAATCTACTGCTATATCAATAATATTTTGTAAAACGTTTCTACATTGTCGAAGTATATAGGCGGAACACTATGTTTGGACCTATCATATTATATATGTGGTAAATCAAATATTGAATAATTATTAATTAGCAATAATAACTGTATATCGAAGTTTTTCATACTATTTTATTTATAACTTCATGTTCTTGTTTTGGTACGTTCCATTGACTGTTCCATTAAACGTTTGTCATAACGCAGAAAATAAAGTCTTATTTTTACCATGTGAGCAAAACATATGTGTATCTTATCTGTCACCTTCCATACAAGATAGAACATGTCGGTGAGATGACCTTTTACTGTGCTTCTATTTATTACGAGCGTATCACGACCGGATCGTATCTCACTCGAGGGTGCGACACTCGACCGAGTTCAAGCGAGCGATTTAACTCCAATGCAGCACTCTGTCTGACAGTCTAGAAGGAATGATTTACATTCATGCTTTAATCTTTCATTTGTAATTTTGTCATACATTTTGTAGAAGGTATTTATTTAACTGATTCAAATTGTCTGGTTTTCGTGTATCTTTTTTATGAATAGAGATAATAGATCTACAGTACTTCTCCCCCATTTGTTTGGTGTGTTTATATTGAAACATTTTATTAACCCATATGAAATATTTTACTTGAATTTTTTTTTAGAAATTATTTAAAGTGGTTATTCAGTGAAAGAAGCTTGAGGGGGGATTCATATTGTGAATATAAATGTACAATGAGATAGTAAGATGGAATAAGATTGGCAGAGTAAATTGAAGTGCTCAGAGAAAGTTAAGGTCAACCAAACGTGCCATACAATTCTTCTTGGGTCGAATCCCATACCAATCCGGTGAGAAATCAACTTACCGATCTACGCTGGAGCCAATAGGCATTGCTATTCTATCCCTATTGTACAATTAGGGTTGCCAATTTTTTTAAAGAAAATTCAGGAGACTAAGGAATCGACAAAATTTATCATTGAAAATAGACAAATCATTCGGTTCAGTTACTGAAAAACAACTTTAATCTACACTTCGGAAGCTAGGCTTAAATTAAGAGTATTTTGAGACGGATTTTGTCTCGTGCAATAGTTGAAGTCGACTGTAGATTGCAACTTTGTTTTTTTAGAAGTGTCGTGCTCCTATTTCGGTCATTTGTTCAATTATTGTTCATGAGATGAAACACCCTCTTTGTATGAGCATTAATACTTGGTATGCTTAGAACAAAACTAGCCAGTTTTTCCAAATTTATAACATTAACAGGGTTTGATTTTAAACGGGTGAGCACTAAAATCCATTTCTGGCAAGCAATACGTTCCATAAAGTCTGCAAATTTTAATGCATTTCTTGAACAGCACAATGCATCGTACAAATCATCATTATTCACGACAAAATCAAGTGTTTAGAATGACAATTTCTACATTATGCAAAAATAAGGAAGAAAAATTCTGGAAGAGAAGAAAACTACGGGAGCCGGAAGTCTGCGTTCGGGCTTGGGTTGGATCCTCCTTTGGTGGTTTCTTCCGAGGTTTTCCCCAGCCGTAGGACTGAAGCCGGATGGTCTATGGCGAGTCCTCAGCATCAACCCCTTTAATTTGATTACCCCCCTTTGATTTGATTACCTGGTTGGGTTTTTCCGAGGTTTTTCCCAACCAAAAGGCAAATGCCGGGTAATCTTTTGATGAATCCTCGGACCTCACCTCATCTTACAACATCTCGCCAAAATATTGTAAAAAATTGCACAAAATTGTAAAAATTGTAGAAAAATACTAAATTGTAGAACTGTAAAAATTTGTAAAAATTGCAATTGTAATATTGTAAAATTTTGAATTGTTCCACATCTTAAAGCTTCATTGCTCATGTAAGATCTATGGAATAAAATGGATGAATGAATGAATGAATGAATAAATGAATGAATGAATGAATGAATGAATGAATGAATGAATGAATGAATGAATGAATGAATGAATGAATGAATGAATGAATGAATAGGGACAAATACGGGAGATCCCGGAAAATACGAGAGGGTTGGCAACCCTATGTAGAATACTCCACAATGACGGGAAGATCCCAGCGTATCGCTGTGGCAGCAAGCAAAGAATAACTAAAACACACACTTCATTTAAGCGTGCGGATCGGCCCACGCTCTGCTCGGTCGCCTCCGTTTAAAGCGCGCCTCTCCTCTGTTTGTTTACAGATATATTGCATGAAGTAAGGAAATGTTTACAGGTGTATGTAGCCCAGGAAGTTCTTCCGTCGTCGTTCAACTAAATTAAACTTGCAAGTTTATCCACTGCTGAATTTGAAAACAAAATAAATAACATACACGCTACTTCGGCTGGAGGCATATCAAGGCCTTGCTTTTAATTTAAAGAGCGTACAAGCCTACGACAAAAAAAATAAACGAAATCTTATCGTTGTAGTGGCTATCGACGACGACGACGATGATGATAACAACAACAACAATAATAATAATAATAATAATAATAATAATAATAATAATAATAATAATAAAACCCGTGAAAAGTTTGAAGAAATTAAAATTGAAGGGAAACCTTGCCTACAGAATTACAGAATACAATAAACATCATCACTTTCACTACATTCCAAATTTTTCCTAATTTGTGTGTGTTTTATCGAAATTGAAACATACATTTCTTGATTTACTGATGATGAGATGGGGATGGTTTAGTTCCTTTAGATTTAAAATAATACAGGGTGATCCGTTTGGGTATGGATAAAATAAAAACACCGCAAAACATTTACTATTGAACCTTATTTGCTGAAACTTTGTGACTACAACACTGAAAGACGGGAGATTCCTCAGAGCCAACATGACCCCCATTGCGCACCCTGCACAACTTATAAAGGTGATGACAATTCAGCCATGTCAGTTGTAACATAAGAGGGGTAATTTGCTGAAAAGCTTGAGTAATTTTTACTCTCAGATCATAAATGTTCCTGGGTTTCTGTGAATAGACAATGTGTTTAACAAAACCCCATACGAAGAACTCAGGAGGGTTAGATCTGGGTAGAGATAGTTGCCAAGCCAAGAGATAGCTGCTTCTGGTATTGGGTTTCGCCTGCGACCTCCTACATCTCTTTTTTTTTTAGCACAGAACTTGTTTCTACCACAACATTATGAAATGGTATTTAGGTACATTAAGCACACCATACTCACGTCAAAATTCCCTTTGAACTCTTTTAACACTCACAAATTTAGCATACCAAAGAACACATTGTGCCCGCTGTTGATTTTTAGTAGCCACTTTAATCATCTAGGATTTTCACTTGTCCTTTCGGATTATGCATTGTTGATTGTCATATATAGAAACTCCCATCTTTTAATGATAATATAACCACCAAGAAATTTCTCATACTTTCATAATAGCTTTATAATAATAAATTAATATTATCCATACCCAAACAGATCAGACTGTAGTATAAGTTACCAGTATTTTGTTATCTATGTTAACCAAACAGTACGTCTCCCTTAAAAGAGGTCGAATTACTAAGTGCGGAGTTATAGATGGTATAAAATGCCATCTTTTTACATTAAAAGTCCGATTTTTGCAGTACGTACTTTACAAATGACCATCTTCAAGACGTCAATGTATCTCAAACATGAAAAATTCAGTATAAGAAATCTAATAGCCCAGTGCTGCATTTCTTAATTTAGATAAAATTCATATTATATGTATAATCTTGCTATACATCCTACTGTATAGGGATTCGTTGATTGAACCTTCTCATTGATATGAGTGAAGTAAGGGTGTGGAGAATGAGATTATGTTAGTTAAAATTGATGTCAAATTTACGTACATACATACCAAGGAGGCTAACCAAAATAATAAAAGTACTGGGAAACCCGAGTACAATGTATTACTTGGAAGTGACAATAAGTTATCTATGGAAAATGTTACAGAAGAACACACACACTTCGCGTCTCGTCCTGGGAGAACAATGTAATGTAATAATAATAATTTTATATACAATAGTAGGCGTGGAAGTAATAAGTATAACAAAAAGTTATAATACTATGTTATTCCCAATTTAATACTTTTATCATACTAATTTTTTCATAAAATTTGACACTGTTTTACTCGATAAGTACTATCCGTAAGGTTTTGAGTTTTAATCTTATCGTTGGAGAAACTTATAAGCAATTATCTATCCCTTTGCAGTTTTTAAATAAAACAGACGGTTTCTTGCTCGTATCGTCATTTCCTGCCATTAGGAAATCTGACAACCCTGCTGCAGTGACTAAGGGACGGAATGATGCTATTCAGACCTGAGTTCGTGTGTGTATGCGTAGGTGAGCTGGCGATTCGCTGTTTCCAGGCTACTTAGATTTTCAGCCTAATTTTCTAATTAACTATGTATAGACCGATTATTTAGTCCTGACAGCTCAGCGACGCGAAAGAGGGGAAGTAATAGTAGTGGGGAGAGTTTCGGAGTAGAGATAAGGGTGAGCGGTCGGTAAAGGAATGCAGTACAGCTTAACTGTACTGGAAACACAAGGCTATACCGCATGCGTGACATCCGGTCGTTCTGTCTGCAGGCGACAGACTAACATGAACATCCCTTGGCGTAACTCAGTGGACTCGCCTGACCCAGGCGCACATTGCCGGCGACTGTCAGGACTAAATAATCATACTGTACTTAAGTGCAGAACGCATAATAACTTTTTATTTATTTTAATGTGTTCTATTGCTCTATCAATTTGCACAGTTTTATCACTTCTACCCTGTAATTAAGGTTGACAATAATATGCGACATTCTTCTTTTTAAGACCGCTGACACTGTCTTCCCTTTCTCAAAGACTATTCTCCTGGCATGGATTCAAGGAAGTCTTCATTCCAGCTCTAACTCAATTTGCCTCTCTTTCTTCCCTCAGGTTACATCTCCATCATAGTTGTTTTTGAGAATCGTTGTACACGAGCATGCCAATCTAAATTTCCACTCTCTCTTTCTTCTACGTATTAGGTACATATTTTTACTAAAGTCCCTTTCTCCCTTTAATAGTTTATTATCTGATTGAATTTTTTACTTTTCCCGTAGATTTTTGCAGTTAGTCACTTAGCGACGTTGTATCAACTACTAGGTTATTTAGTATCGATGGAATTGATAACAGCGACGTGATATTGGCGAAATGAGGCCGAGAATTCGCTGTACACTAATTAATTGATGTGTAAGATTCTACATCCTTCTTTATAATGAAAATCTTGTTCCTTAAGAATAAGTGGCATTTGCTGAATTTTTGGTGAAAGATTCAGTATAACATAATTTGTTTATTGTGATATATATGCATATTTTTATTTATTATTTTTCTCTATTGAGTCAAATTTAATGTTATTGTTGATTTATGAGATTGTCGTATTCTTTCTTTCAATTCAGTGCCTTTTGCTCAATTTTGATTTAGATAAACACAATATAATATTTGTTACTCAGTCAAATGACAAATCAATGTAAAATAATGACTTATATTATATGGTCATTAAGTTTTATATACATGAATTACAAATTGCAAACATTTTCGCCCATTCAGGCATCTTCAGGCACAATTATACAATATCTCAATATCAAACTGTGTAGCCATTACATTGGTGGTAGATAAACTGTTTAAGATTAATGATGTACAAAACATCTCCATAATTAAAATGTAATATTACAGGTCATAAAATTAAAATAATGTTAAAAACCACGTAGTGTTGTAATTAAACTTAATAATATTCTGTGGAACTCTTGTTCAGTAGAGTCCAATGAGTGATGAATTGGACTCTACTGAACAAGAGTTCCACAGAATATTATGAAGTTTAATTACAACACAATTCATCACTCATTGGACTCTACTGAACAAGAGTTCCACAGAATATTATGAAGTTTAATTACAACACTACGTGGTTTTTAACATTATTTTAATTTTATGACCTGTAATATTACATTTTAATTATGGTGATGTTTTGTACATCATTAGGCTAATCTTAAACAGTTTATCTACCACCAATGTAATGGCTACACAGTTTGATATTGAGATATTGTATAATTGTGCCTGAAGATGCCTGAATGGGCGAAAATGTTTGCAATTTGTAATTCATGTATATAAAACTTAATGACCATATAATATAAGTCATTATTTTACATTGATTTGTCATTTGACTGAGTAACAAATATTATATTGTGTTTATCTATATTAATTGACAATCTGAATATTTCCATCATGCTTTCTAAGTCAATTTTGATTTACTTTACATCCAAATACTTATATATCCGGGTTCTACTTAGCCTTATGTCAGATTGAGTATTGAGTCTTTTCCAAAGGTAAAATGCGATCGGAGCGTGATGCTGACCAGACCACCTCATTATAATGCCATGTCTACATCACAATGACGTCTAGGTTTGTTGCTGTTAATACCCATGATGCCATCTAGCGGTAGCCGATAGCACTTTCCAACTGCACTACTCAATATAGACACCATAATTTTAATGTGCGCGACTTTTGGATCGCTGTGTATTAATGATTTCAAATTGGACCCATTCAAGAGGAAAGGGTCACATTTTTAGGATTTTTATCTCAAATACGTCCGAATTACTTAACTCTTCTTTTGCTGCAGATCGTAATAGTAATTTAATTTGTGTATATTAAGGTAAGAAGGACACAAATATTTAAATGTTTGGTAAATAATAAAAAAATTGAACTAAATACTTATTTGAATATTAAGAGACTGTAACAAGCCACGACTGCTATCGACTTCCGCCCACCTACCGAATTGCTTTCTGTTACCAGTGTTATTTTTGCCTGACGAAAAGTAATCACCTTTTTTCTCATAGATAATAATTTCTTTACTTGCATGAAGCTTAGCTCCTAGAACGAATGCTACTACTGTACATACTTCCATGTACGACATGTAATCCACCATGACATCATAATCACATATCACACATTTAATAGGCCTATAACAAATAATGCTTTTAAAAATCTGGGTTTTATTATTAGAAATTCAGAAACTTTACAAAACACTTCGACTTTGACACTCCTTTTTAATTGTCATGTTCGCACTAAATTGGAATATGCCTCAGTAATTTGGTCACCCATTTGCAAATCATATAGTAATCAAATTGAAAAAATTAAAAAACTATTCTCAAGATACCGGTATCTGTATTTTAGAAAATATCATTATTCGGCCCTCCATAACAAAATTTCGTACAACATTCTACTTGCTGAATTTAATTTAATGTCCCTTGGAAGTTGATTACTTGCTGAGGAACTTTTATTGTATAAAATATTCAACGGTCTACTGGATAATAGCGAAATGTTATGACAAATCTAGCTTAACGCCAGAACATCACATTTTTAAATCGTCAATTGTTATATTATAAAAAACCAAATACTTCAGCACGTAAAAATTCACCAGTGTTAAAAATGTGTTCAAATTTCAATGAAATATGTAAAACATGGGATCTAGATTTCAGCATTTCTTACATGAAATATAAATATTTTCTTATTAATATACTGAAGGTAGTTGATTTTAAATAATATCGCTATCTATTTGTTACTCTATAATTATTTGCCAATTATAGTTACATTTTACATTTTTGGTTACGATATCTATACTTATCTGTTTTTCATTTATTTTTATTTTGTATTTTTCATTTATATCTATATCTGTGTCTTTCATTTAGGTAGTATTTATTTGTCTTTTTTTTTCATTTTTTCATTTTTAATTTGTATTTACACTTGTATCTTGCATGTGTATCTGTTTTATCTCTTTTTTTCATGTTATCTGCAATTCTATGTTTTAAACAAATATCTGTGCTGTCTATTGTAAATAAATAAATTAATAAAAATAAATAAATGAATACATGAATGAATGAATAAATGAGTAAATAAATAAATGAATAAATGAATAAATGAATAAATGAATAAATGAATAAATGAATAAATGAATAAATGAATAAATGAATGAATGAATAAATAAATAAATGAATAAATAACTGAATGAATGAATGAATAATCAACTGAAGTGTGAGTTCGTGGTTTAGTCGAAGCAGGATATTTAATGTTATTTTAAATTATATTTTGTTTTAGAACGCACAATAGCTAAGGTATAGTAGTGAAACTCTCCGGGTCCACCAATATATTAGTATTAGTATTTATTTATTTCACCTGGTAGAGATAAGGCCGTCAGGCCTTCTCTTCCCCTCTACCAGGGGATTACAACTATAATTTGAACAATAAAATTACAATTAACATTAAATCTACAATTACAATTACAATAAAAATTAAAGTACGACAAGATTACCTGATTAATGAAAGCTAGACATTTTATCATAGAAGTTAAGAACAAAGAATATTTTTCTATTTACTGAATTACAAATTAAACCTACAATAACAAAAATCTATAGTAATGAAATTACCGGATATTAAAATATTTTGTGATAGATTAAGAGAACTATTTACAAGAAACCATGTCTGAACGAGTCTCAATTACTGGCCAAGTGCCTAGTAAGTTTGCGTTTGAATTCAATTTTATTTCGACAGTCCCTGATACTAGCAGGTAACGAATTCCAGAGTCTTGGCAGGGCTATTGTGAAAGAGGATGAGTATGAGGAGGTGCGATGGGATGGTATTGTTAGTATTGTTTCATGGCGAGAACGTGTGTTCAGATTGTGGTGGGAAGGAAGGTAAGTGAAGCGAGACGATAGGTACGAAGGAATAGAAGAGTTCAAGATTTCGAAGAGAAGGAGAAGTGAATGTAAATTTCTTTTCTTATCTAGTTTAAGCCAACCTATTGTTTCCAGGGATGGGGTAATATGATCATATTTACGAACATGGCTTACAAAACGTACACACAAGTTATGAGCACGTTGAAGTTTCGTTTTGTTGTCGCTGGAAAGGTCAGTCAGTAAAATGTCACCATAGTCAAAATTGGGAAATACAAGCGTCTGCACAAGGGACTGTTTTAAACAAGAGGGAAGATGAATATTTATCCTTTTTAGCACATGGATAATAGAATATAATTTTCTGCAGGTTTCTGTAGGTAGGTACGTAGGTAGGCCTACTAAAATTACAAGTAATTCGAGCAATTGGTCCTTAAATCGAAGTGAATACCAGTGATAAATGAAACTAGCCTATTCTTCCTCTTCTGTGCAACTAAAGTTCACAATGATATTTAATTTTCCCAAAAATTGGCAATAAAATATGAATATTTATAAATAAAAACTATAAAAGTCTTTGTCTTACTCAAGTTCAAAATACTATCATATGTGAAGAGTAATAATTCAAGTATTGCAATGAAATAGGAAATTTACAACATTTATAAATAGAAAATATAATTATAACAACGCTTGCTGTCTCACTAAGGCTTGCAATGCAGTCAGGTCTGAACAGAGTTCTTTTAATTTCAAGAATTGATAATGAAATTAAAATTTGGAACATTTGTAAATAAAACTTAACCTATAGGCTAATCTCATCAATTCTGTCCTGATAAAATTCACAATACAGTCACTTGGGAAAAGGTCTAGTATAATGTAACATATGTAATATGTTAAATAATTCTGTTCGATAGAATCCCATATTTAGTATTTTTACATAAAATTTGTCAATTTTTTCAAGAAGTTCTTAATATATTCACTATTTATGTGCGATTTCAATTTCTAACAATAAAATTCTTTCGGTGTGAAGAAAAGATTTTCAATTCTACCGCTTATTGCTAAAGAAATTCCATTCCGTGGAACAGGTGTTATCGTATAATTCAGTTCCAAAGTGAAAGCAACACAGAGTATTTTGTATTGTACTAGCTCAGAACAACTATTATTTTGGAACTTAGTATTTTCATGCGGTGTTTCTTTTTGGAACAGTTTCAAGCAAGGTATATCGAAATCTGATGTGCTAAATACTGTTGTTTCTTATGTCTCTAATGGAAACTTTTAAGCCCCCATTGTTAAGAAATTTTTCGAAATTAATATTTCAAAATGTTGAAGAAAACGAGTGCAGACATTGTCTTCCAGAATATATTTTGTTACACCTGAACACATGTCATACAGTAATGATGTTGATGATGGTAATAATAATAATAATAATAATAATAAGAAGAAGAAGAAGAAGAAGAAGAAGAAATAGTGCTGTTGATCAATCAGACATTTTAATCTCTTAATCGGGTGTCTTTAATTGATTACTCGAACAGTTAATAGAATTATTTTAATGTACGATAAATCTAATGTTATTAGATTCTAAACAGTGCTTTTAAGTTTGTACTCCTAATATCATTTTATAATAATTCCGTGTGCTATATAGCCACCGATGTAGCTCAATCGGCTAAGGAGCTTGCCTGCCGATCCAGAATTGCACCCTTTAGCGAGTTCGATCCTCGATTGGGCTGATTATCTAGCTGGATTTTTTCCGAGGTTTTCCCCGACCGTAAGACGAATATCAGGTAATCTATGACGAATCCTCGGCCTCATCCCGCCACATACCATCTTGCTATCACCACTCCCATCGACACTAAATAACCTACTATATGATAAAGCTTTGTTAAATAAGTACCGTCGCGCGGGGTGACTTTGTGCCAGGAGGGTGACTTTGTGCCACTCGCGAATTTCATAAAAAAAAAACGTAAGGAAGTAGTCTTTAAAACCGTCACAAGGTTTTAAAGACTACTAATCGTAAGGAAGTAGGCTTTAAAACCTTGTCACGGTCTTAAAGAATACTTCCATATGATTTTCGCGAATGGCACAAAGTCACCCTCATGGCACAAAGTCACCCCTGGCGACGGTAATTAAAAAAATTCCATGTGCTATGAAGAATAACAAATGTTTTCCAAATATATTAAGCTTTATTTGTATCGCAAATACTAATTATCAATAAGCAATTGACACTGATGATGTATACAACAACTTTGAAGAAAGAAAAACTTCCAGTTTACACTTAATCTTAGTCACATCCCTTTGCTCTAGCCAAACACATCAAATCTTGACAGTGTCGTTACATTAAATTTTTTTATGGATGAAAATAAACTCAGTAAACGAAAAGTTCAATGAACCTAATTCAATCCATTACATTAAAAGAAACGATTAAAATATTAGTAATTAAAAAGTTCGTTATTGAAATATAAGGAACAATCATAATCAAAGAAGCTGATTGTTTTAATTTAGAATTTCCGTGACTTTCTTTGTTTATTGATGAACATATTGTGGCTAACTTATAAGCCTCAGAATAAACCCCATGTAATTCATTTCTTCTCTATGATGCTGAAAACATATTAGAATTGAAAGATATGTATGGCACTGAATTTATTATATCTCGAGAAATATTACTTTATTTCACTAATAATGAATTAATTTCTTTAAGATACCGAGGGTAAAAACACCACGGAAATACGCTAAATACAGTGAAGTTTGAAGTAGTGAAAGTTGTAACAATATCCGACATGAAATATAGATATTTTCCTTAAAAAGTATAAATTACAGAGTTTGATGACCAAATACTCTGAATATAATAATAACTTACTTACTTACTTACAAATGGCTTTTAAGGAACCCGAAGGTTCATTGCCGCCCTCACATAAGCCCGCCAGCGGTCCCTATCCTGTGCAAGATTAATCCAGTCTCTATCATCATACCCCACCTCCCTCAAATCCATTTTAATATTATCCTCCCATCTACGTCTCGGCCTCCCTAAAGGTCTTTTTCCCTCCGGTCTCCCAACTAACACTCTATATGCATTTCTGGATTCGCCCATACGTGCTACATGCCCTGCCCATCTCAAACGTCTCGATTTTATGTTCCTAATTATGTCAGGTGAAGAATACAATGCGTGCAGTTCTGTGTTGTGTAACTTTCTCCATTCTCCTGTAACTTCATCCCTCTTAGCCCCAAATATTTTCCTTAGCACCTTATTCTCAAACACCCTGAACCTATGTTCCTCTCTCAGAGTGAGAGTCCAAGTTTCACAACCATACAGAAGAACCGGTAATATAACTGTTTTATAAATTCTAACTTTCAGATTTTTGGACAGCAGACTGGATGATAAGAGCTTCTCAACCGAATAATAACACGCATTTCCCATATTTATTCTGCGTTTAATTTCCTCCCGAGTATCATTTATATTTGTTACTGTTGCTCCAAGATATTTGAATTTTTCCACCTCTTCGAAGGATAAATCTCCAATTTTTATATTTCCATTTCGTACAATATTCTGGTCACGAGACATAATCATATACTTTGTCTTTTCGGGATTTACTTCCAAACCGATCGCTCTACTTGCTTCAAGTAAAATTTCCGTGTTTTCCCTAATCGTTTGTGTATTTTCTCCTAACATATTCACGTCATCCGCATAGACAAGAAGCTGATGTAACCCGTTCAATTCCAAACCCTGCCTGTTATCCTGAACTTTCCTAATGGCATATTCTAGAGCGAAGTTAAAAAGTAAAGGTGATAGTGCATCTCCCTGCTTTAGCCCGCAGTGAATTGGAAAAGCATCAGATAGAAACTGACCTATACGGACTCTGCTGTATGTTTCACTGAGACACATTTTAATTAATCGAACTAGTTTCTTGGGAATACCAAATTCAATAAGAATATCATATAATACTTCCCTCTTAACCGAGTCATAAGCCTTTTTGAAATCTATGAATAACTGATGTACTGTACCCTTATACTCCCATTTTTTCTCCATTATCTGTCGAATACAAAAAATCTGATCAATAGTCGATCTATTACGCCGAAAACCGCACTGATGATCCCCAATAATTTCATCTACGTACGGAGTTAATCTTCTCAAAAGAATATTGGACAAAATTTTGTACGACGTCAACAAAAGTGATATTCCTCGAAAGTTACCACAGTTGGTTTTGTCCCCCTTTTTAAAAATAGGTACAATTATGGACTCCTTCCATTGTTCTGGTACAATTTCCTTTTCCCAAATAGCAAGTACAAGTTTATAAATTTCGCTATATAATGCACTCCCACCCTCTTGTATTAATTCTGCTGGAATTTGATCGATACCTGGAGACTTGTACTTTTTCAGATTTTCTATCGCAATTTCGACTTCTGAAAGCGTGGGTTCGGGTATAAATGGCTCAGCAGTTTGTATTTCAATTTCGTCCCGATCATTTCTATTTGGCCTATGTACATTTAGTAGTTGCGCAAAATAGTTTTTCCATCTGTTTAGGATTGACGGAGAGTCTGCAAGCAAGTCACCATTCTCATCCTTGATCACGTTTACCCTTGGCTGATATCCGTTCTTAAATTCCTTTATACCCTTATATAAATCTCGAATGTTTTTATTCTTACTATTTGTTTCTACCTCATTCAGTTTTTCCTTCAAGTAACCTCTCTTTTTATTCCTAAGTGTACGACTTGCTTCCCGTCTTTCATTGAAATAATTATCTCTCTTCTCCTCAACTGGATCCTGTAAGAATTTCAATTTTGCCTGTTTCCTTCTTTCTACTACCATGCAACAATCTTCATCAAACCACGGTTTCTTTTTCTTAGTTTCATAATAACCTATGCTCTGCTCAGCTGCAATTTTGATACTATCTCTGATATTTTCCCACACGCTATTAACATCTAATTCTTTCTCATCTTCGTCGGAACTTTCTAAACTGGCAAACCTATTCGAAATTTCGACCTGATAATTTTGCTTAGCTTCCTCGTCCTTTAATTTCAAAATATTGAATTTAGTAATATTAACTTGTTGCTCTACTCGCTTGGCTACTGATAATCTTTCTCTTAATTCTCCAATCACCAAATAATGGTCAGAATTACAGTCTGCACCCCTGAAAGTTCGAATATCTACTATACTAGTATGTCTCCGTTTATCTATCAAGATGTGATCTATTTGGTTGTGTGTCAATCCATCTGGAGAAGTCCAAGTATATTTATGTATATCCTTATGGGGGAATGTTGTACTTTTGACAATTAAATTTTTCGATGTGGCAAAGTTGACTAATCTAACTCCATTGTCACTACTAATTGCGTGTAGGCTCTCTTTTCCAATAGTTGGTCTAAAAATATCCTCCCGTCCTACTTTAGCATTGAAATCCCCCAATAAAATTTTCATGTGATATCTAGGGAACTGATCAAAAGTATGTTCCAATTCCTCATAGAAGCTATTCTTTATATGGTCGTCTTTCTCTTCTGTAGGGGCGTGAGCATTTATAACTATGATGTCGCACCATCTACCTTTAAGTACTAAATATGATAACCTGTCACTGATAAATTACCTTTTTTACTACTGATTTCATTCTTTTATGAACAAATAATCCTCTTCCTAATTGGTGATTATTGTTTCCTTCCCCATAATACAACAAGTAATCTCCTATTTGTGATATGCCATTCCCATCTAACCTAACCTCTTGTACTCCTACGAAGTCTATTCTATATCTAGCTAGTTCTTTTGCTACTAATATTACCCCTCCTGTTCTATAAAGACTAGTTACGTTCCAAGTGCCAAATCTCAAATCCTTATTCCTTTGCTGTGGTCGTGCCAGAGAATCAGTCCTATTCCGAGGCTTATTATAGGGATACGTAACAAGCTGTTTTTTACGGTGATGGGTTGTTAGCCCTTCGCCCAACCCCCAAGCTGGAGGACCACCCCTTATCGGCTGTCCACGACTGCTTATTCAATATATTCGCAGCTACCCTCCTGAATATGATAATAATAATAATAATAATAATAATAATAATAATAATAATAATAATATGATGATAGTAGTTATGGCGGAGACTATTGTTATAATATATTTTATTTTAATTAGACTTGTTGTATCTAGTAGTGATTATTTCCTAATAATTTATTATATTCATAGATGCAAATGGTATTACAAGTGTAAAATACAAAGTTATCCCCCATTACAGGCCAAATCGGTCTACAGGGTAGCGGGGGGATAAGGGGCTTCCACCTGTACAGACAAACGACATTAATGGCAGGAGGTATGTAAATTCTACATGCCCGATGTCTTCGCCCACAAGGAATTTCCTCTGGTACTAATTTCTGTTAGATGCTGAGGGAACTGAAGGCCATAGTGCGGCCAGAAGGAATAGATCAATGGAGAAAATCCATTACGTCATCGGGAATCGAACCCGTGACTTCCCGGCTTTGCAATGTTACACCATAGGGTAGAGTAGCATAAATCGCACCGCTTCCTAAATCGCACCACTGCTAGTTTAAAACAAATTATTATAGTAGTGTGGCATCTAGTGGTATTGTTACAATCTACCATATGAACTTCCACCATGTCACTTGATTTCTGCCACTTCTTTGTGTCTGCAGCGTCGTGATAGTGTATCTAATATAATCGCTCAAGTGGATGTATATTTAGCTAACATTTTGTAACTAAATAACGGATTTGTGTGCAAAGGAATCCATAATCTTAAGATGTTATTGGTTTAAAGAAATATTAAAGAACATTTAACTTAGTACGATTTTCGAACATGTGGTGATTATAGTCTAGAATGAAGGAAATAATAACTTATGACGTAGTTTCTCAATTCGCACCACTTTGTAGGTGCCTAATTCGCACCGGTACGATATGAGCAACTGTAGCAATTCTAACCGTACAAAAGAAGTCCCCAAAAATTTTAACTGAACGAGGTATGCATCAGGTGGGTGCAATATCTAGTGGTGAAAAGGGCATTAATACAACAAGTGTGTGTTGTAGAAGCGCACCAGATATTTTGTGCCACCTATGATAATTTTTAAACGTCAAACAGTGCATCCTGCATTATCAGCTAGTGTTCCTCCAGGATCGTTATTTGTTTGCTCTGAGTCAGGTTACATCAACAGTGAACTATTTGTCGAATAGCTTAAACATTTTATTTGCCACTCAAACTTGCCGTAGAAAAAAGTGCTGCTTCTGTATGTCCACCTATACGACCCAGTCCAAAAATTTAGAAGCTAGATTATCTCGGGAAAATGGTATGCTCCTGTTTCAGCTTCCTCGTCATAATACTCATAGGCCAAGCCTTTAGATATTTCTATGTTCAAATCATTTCAGACAGCTATATCATGAAGCAGCTCTTAGGTGGCTTCGAGATAAACGTGGAGAAAAGGTGACGCAGTTTACAGTCTGAACTGTCTGGTGAAGCACATGGCAAATGTATAACAATAAAAAACGCATTCAGAAAGTTTAAATGTTACGTAATTTACGCTCTATTTTTTCAGTTTCATTTGAAGATGCGTTACTCTCTTTCATTAATTTCAATAAACTTAATATTTGCATTTATAACATTATTCGTTCAAATACTCTTCAATATGTTCAATGTTAAAAGCTTTTCTTCATCCTGTTCCCTGCAGATAAAGAGGTGCGATTTAAGAAACCGCAGATGCTATTTAGGAAGCTAGTTGCCTAAATGGTACCACTGACATGTGTTTCGAAAATGTCATTTTAATTTAAAAATATTAAATCGAATTCAAGGATTCTTTTTTACATGAAAGGTAAATGTTCTGGGAATGTGTCTCTATAAAGGAATGTAGAAAATAAAAACTGTATTGTTCAATAAAAATTATAAATGCTAAAGTGGTGCGATATAGGCAACCTTACCCTAATCGCGACACTACCGCGCGTTCATTTGTAATTATAAGCGTTCTTTAATAACATAAAAAACAAAATCTATACAGAAGTATGTTAGTAGTAAATCTAATATGAAAGATATAGCTTAGCAGTTTTTGGATTGTCTTAGATGCTCGTTTCTCTTATTAATGATTCTGGATACTATAAAACCAGAGTTAGCTCTTATGACTCAGAATTAGCGTAGGAAATGTTACTCTTTTAAATTCCTTTCTGTACAATTCAGTTTTCAGAATAAAATTAACGGACATTATTGTGTACAAGGTACAAATAACTACAAATGATTACATAGGGAGAATGTTGAACTTCTAGTTTAAAAGTCGTGAACAAATTTCCAATTAAATATTATTACGGAATCATTTTACTGTCATCTTTTACACACCTGGTGGCTATATACATATTATCTCCCCTAAATGTAAGTTCAATTGCCTTTTACAACGTCTAAAGTTTTCGAATATAAAATGTTAATAGTTAAAACATTCTTTCGAGTTGAAATCCTTGCATCTTTACATCACGAATGTTTTTAATACGTTCTAATCCTCATTCTCTAGACATTTTACAGCTTAGAAAGAATCAGGAAGTGTTTGGTAGTAAAGCTGAAAGTGGTTTAAAAGATCGCATTGTAATGATATAAATAAAAAAAAAACTGTTATAAAAAGTTCCAGAAAGATCGTAATTACTGAAGTAATTTTAAAGCTGTTATAAAAACAGAAGTCCATTAGAAAATGTAGGTTAAACATTACAGCAGTTTGAAATAAATCACAGTAAAACGACGTGTAGCCTAATACTAGTATTCTATGTATATGTCACTAGGACTAGTACATTACAAACTAGCTTTCATGAAGTCCTAGGCAGGAAAATTTTAATGTCTAAAGTAGAGGTATAGATGTGCCTAAAGGGTGGGATATGAAGCATTCCAAAGAAGTTTTTTGTGCACCCATGATGGAATGAGTTGAATACCGACTGTATTGCACGGCTAAGCTGGTCCCAGTACGCATTTCCCTCAAGCCTTGAAATCCGTATATCTGGCGGTGATCTGCCGTATCTCATAGATTTATATGAGTCATAACATTTTAAACAAGCAAGAATCTCTAGGGCCTTGACGCCTCTTACATAATCTGAGTTGTATGGAAGCCACCAATACTATCATCTACCAATTTTTTTATAAACCTTGAGGAACACTTATTATGGTAAACGACCGATTCGGCATCACGCAACAAAGGAGGTGCCTTGTTTCTCGAGACGGAGATGTTAAAGAAAGGCGAATTATGAAGAGTGTTGGCGGAATGACGAGGAAAAATGTGAGAACTTCGAGAACAATCTTCAAAACCTTGACCACCACAAATACAAATGTGTCATCGCCACGATCCTCTAACGTCATAAGCAGCACTCTGACAACTGACTTACCAAGGTGGATGAGTAAGTATCTAAAGTAATTACCCGAAACTCGTTCTGATTACATTGGTCAATAATGAAAATGTTTCTGGCTCAAAAATAGCTAATTCTTATGTATTTCCACCTGCTGAATTCAAAAATCACCATAAAAATGACAGATTAGCTCTTGCTTTGGAGATAAAGTGACATTTCAGTTTTTAGAGTCAATATTTTCAGTTTGGGGAAATTTGGGGGAAATTTTGTTTTGGGAGTTGGCACACCTGTCAAATAACAAAACACAACTGTTCTTCAGCTGTTTGTAAGTTACAAATATAGATATTGTTGCTGTGATTGTGGATTTGATATTGTTTCTGCTGTAATTAATGCAGAATTTCTGGTTTGGAAGTGTTTTTAAAGTGTAAAATTTGTAAAAATGCCACGAAAATTGTGTGTTTGAAGTAGAAAATGAAGACAGTGTGGAACAAGAAGAAGAACCCAACAAGCCTTCCACATCCCATGACCCTGATTTTGAGGAAAAGAGATGATAAACCTCACAGACTGAGTCAAGCGGAATTGAGTGATCTCATTAGAGACCTTGACCTGTCAAAGGAGAAGGCAGAAATTCTAGGGTCTAGACTACAGCAATGGAATCTTCTCGAACGTGATGTCAGGGGTCTCACAGTACAGACAACGTCACAGAGATCTGCTTCCCCCCTTTTTTTAGAAGAAAAACAATCTTGTTTGCTGCGACATTAATGGCTTGATGAAATGTTTGAATTTGAACCATGATCCAACCGAATGGGGGCTATTCATACACCCCTCCAAGATTAGTTTGAAAGCTGTATTACTTCACAATGTCAACCGTCTTCCTTCTATTCCTGTTGGTCATGGATTTCACATGAAGGAGACTTATGCAAATATGACAGGCCTCTTCGACTCAATCAAATATCATGAACACAAGTGGAAAATCTGTGGTGATCTAAAAGTCATTGCTGTACTCTTAGGAATGCAACTGGGGAACATAAAATATTGCTGCTTTTTATGTATGTGGGATAGCAGGGATAGGAAATCACATTATATTCAAGCAGACTGGCCTGCAAGAAATCATAACTCTAGCGAGAAAAATGTTGTTTCCGAGCCTCTCGAGGACCCAAAAGATGTTCTTCTTCCACCCCTGCATATTAAGCTGGGTTTGATAAAATATTTTGTCACAGGTATGAACCAAGAAGGACAGGCCTTTAAGTATGTAAAAGAGAAATTTCCGAAATTAAGTGATGCCAAAGTTAAGGAAGGTATTTTTGTCGGGCCACAAATTCGAGAACTTGTAAAGGATGCTGCATTTGACCAAGTTTTGGAGGGGAAAGGAAAGGAAGTTTGGGAAGCTTTCAAGGGAGTTATTCATAGATTTTTAGGCAAAAAAAGAGATGATAACTACACTCAGTTGGTGACAGTGCTCCTGCAAAAATACCATCAACTCAGATGCAACATGTCCCTTAAATTCCATTTTCTCCACTCCCACCTAGACTTTTTCCCTCCTAGCTGTGGAGCTTTCAGTGATGAACACGGAGGAAGGTTCCATCACGATATTTCTGTTATGGAACAAAGATATCATGGCCGTTGGAATGAAACAATGCTTGCGGATTACTGCTGGTCTTTGTGTAGGGATGCTCCGGAACTCACAAGAGGCAAGCTAAAAGACGACGATCTCATGAAGCCACACATGATTCTCTTCAGACCCAACCATCTGCCAGGTATTCTTCTATCAATTTAGAGCTCATAGAATGTAACTACCATTTTAAAAAATTCAAATGCACTTTCAATGTGCTGTTGGCATATGCAATTAAAATGTATCGTTTTCTCTTAATCCGTTAAACTGAAATACTTCCACCTATTGTGTATCACAGAAACTAGAGCTAAGAACAATTTTTCATTGTCACATTCGTTTTTCTCAACCCAAAATTAGTAAGAATTGACTCATGAAGTGCAGGAAACATTCAAAAACTTTTTTTTTTTTTTTTGCCCAGTGTTATATCAAATTAACTTCAAACTCAAACTCAAGTAGATAAGATAAATAAGAACAGCTATATAATTATTGCTGGAGACTTTAATGCAAGAGTAGGTAACAAAACAATTGATAAGATAGTCGGGTCAAATGGTGAATCAACCATAAACCATAATAGTAAATCCCTTATAGATTTTGCCTCATTAAATGAATTTCGAATAACGAATACGTTTTTCAGACATAAAGAAGTGCACAAATATACATGGAGCGCAAGAGGCAGCAAGTCCAAATTGACTATGTACTGGTAAACAATAAATTAACATCCTTGTTACAAGACACTAGAGTGTATAGAAGCTATGATGTCTACACAGATCACTTCTTATTAATATCTACCATAAATTTACCGCATAGATGGAAGAGACCAAAACACCTACCCAAAGCCCAAGAAGAAACATTTAAAATAAATTTACTTGAAGATAAGAGTATACGAAGTCTATACCATGAGAGACTTAAGAATCTCACCTCATATATGCCAGTGAATAATAATATAAATCTTGAATGGCAAGAATTAAAATCAATTCTATACCAGGCTGCATCAGAAGCCCTAGGAAAAAGGAAAAAAAGAAGAAATAATCGCTACTTACACTTTTGGAATGAAGAATTAAAGGAATTAATTGAAATTAAAAAGAAGTTATATTTAAATTACTTACATACACGTTCAATAGAAGATCATGTAAAATATAAAAGACAATCAGCACTAGTAAAAAAAGAAATAAGGAAATTAAAAAGGCAAAGTTGGGAGAAATTGATTAGTGATGTAAAATACGATATACATGGCAAACAAACGAAAGCATACAAAATATTAAGGAAACTGAATCAAACTGAGAAAGATGATTTAGAATTGAACCCAATTAGTGAAAATACATGGCTGAATTATTATGAAAAATTATGGACAACTGAGCATAATTACAACTTTGAACATTTATCTATAAATAACGAAGACGTTGATCCGATTACGATAGAGGAGCTAAAAGATGTTGTAAAGAACAGCCGGAACAGAAAAGCTCCCGGCCCGGATGACATTAATATGGAATTAATAAAGTATGCTCCTGAAAACTTTATGTACAGATTACTAAATCTTTTTAATGTTTGCTGGAAATATGGATATTCACCAGAAGAATGGCAAGAAGCTATAATTATCCCCATATTTAAGAAAGGAGACAGGAGAGATTGTGGAAATTATCGTCGGATCAGTCTTCTAAATACCGGATATAAAATATATTCTAAAATAATAACAAACCGATTAGCTGTTATAACAGAAAATATATTACTGGAAGAACAACATGGTTTTAGGAAGAATAGATCCTGTATCGATTGTGTATTCTCCATAAGCCAGATGATTGAGAAAAATAGGGAATACAACATCCCAACTTATATTGCCTTTATTGATTACAATAAAGCTTTTGATACTGTTAATCGTCAAAAATTATGGGAAGTATTGAGATCTAAAGGAATACCAGATCATCTAATAAGGGTAATACAAGGCTTATATAGTAACACTAAAATTAGAATTAAACTAAAGAATGGAATAAGCAAAGAAAGCAAAGAAATAACACGAGGTGTTTGACAAGGGTGTTCTTTATCACCTGTTTTATTTAATTTATACATTGACGACGTCACCAGAAGGTGGCTATTACATATGGAAACAATTTTTAACCGAACCAATACACCTCTAAATACAATATTGTTTGCTGATGATCAGGCTATATTTATAACTACAGAAGATGACCTCCAACGAGCTTTATTTAAACTGAACTGCATCGCCAAAGAATATGATCTTCAGATATCTACTAAAAAGACTAAAGTGATGGGTTTTAAGGGAACAACGCCATTAAGAACAAAAATAATTATTAATAATGAAATCATAGAGCAAGTGAACTGTTTTAATTACCTAGGCTGCATGATATCATATGAACAAATTAACGACATAGATAGGAAGCTCTCTAAATTCCAGCAGTTAATTGGCACGATAAAAAGAACACTAAAGAAGAAAGTTAGGACTGACACAATTTTAAAATTTTACAAAACAATGGCGATTCCAACATTAACCTATGGATCCGAAACATGGTGTATGACAACTCAACAAATGAAGAGAATAGAAGCAGCTGAAATGAGACTGCTAAGGCCAATAGCAGGATATAGCTTATTGGACTACAAGCGAAATGAAGACATACGACAGGAACTAAATATGCCAAATATTATAGAAACTATCACAGAATATAGGAATAAATGGCATGAACATATATGTAGGATGGAACCAACTCGCATTCCATACCGACTACACCATTATAAACCCCAAGGGAGAAGACGAATCGGACGCCCTAGAAAACGCTGGAAAGACCAATTTTAATATTGCTATGGAGACGAAACGGGCCAATGGGCCCAAATCGTATTGTTGATGATGATGATGATGATGATGATGATGATGTTATATCAAAAGAGTAGATCAATATTCTGTTAAGAAAACTTATTTTTGAAGAAATACAGCTTCAAAAAATGTCATATATCTGACAACATCAGGAAAAAATTGCAAAAATGGATCATTTTCGTCTGAACGTCTACTTTTAAATTATTTTAAATAAATTAATAATTCAAAATAAGGGATGGTCGAGAATTATAACAATAGCTGAGTACTGGAAAGACAAAGAAGATTACTTCTTGAACAATGAGAATAAGAAGAAAGAGAAAATCTGTAACTTTCTATAAGATGTTAATGTTGGTGATGAACTGATGAGTAATTATATGAGGGAACGAAGAAAACTGATAATAATGACGAATAATAGTAATCACGGGAAGTGATATTCATAGAAACATGACGATAGAAAGAAAGATGAAATGATAAAGGATAATGATGTTGAATTCGAAAATACATTGAAGATTTGTTTTAGAAACGATGATAATGATAATCAAAATACAAAAATATTATTGAAGAATAAAAAATTGATTCAGAGAAAGAAAATTATAGATAATTTTAGGTAAATATTGGTGACAAAAAAAGGAAGACAAAAGAAAAAGGAATTGCTTGGGTCACTGGCTGAGAAGAAACTGCCTACTAAAGGATGCACTGGAAGGAATGGCGCACGGGACAAGAGTTCGGAGCAGAAGAAGATATCAGATGATAGACGACATTAAGATATGTGGATCATATGCGGAGGCTAAGAGGAAGGCAGAAAATAGGAAATGTTGGAGAATGCTAGGTTTGCAGTGAAAGACCTGCCCATGGGCAGAACCCATATGTATGTATTGCATGCATGCATGTATGTATGTATGTATGTATGTATGTATGTATGTATGTATGTATGGGTGACAAGGAAAGAGATTAATGGGGAGAAAAATATGATGAAGTAAAAAATTATAATGATGAGGATGTAAAATATGACAAAGATGTTAACGATAAAGAGGAAAAGACGATATTGAAAGAAAATAAAAGATAATGAGGAATATGATACTGACGAGGAAGATGATGACGAATAAACATCAACTTGATGTCAAGGAGAAAAATTTTAACAGTAATGGAGAAGATGAAAATGTTAATCTTACAAAGAAAATAATGAATATGGTAAAAAACTTGATGATATAGGAGAGGAAAAACACTAAAAAAGAAGACTGTATAATATTTTAATCAATAAGTTACCGAATTTTGAAAACAAATATACCAGTAAATATAGTTATACAAATTTGATATTTAAATTTTACATCATTTAAATATTTCAAGCAACTTTAAAACCAACAATGATTAATATAAACTAAATCAATTCATTAGAACGATTTGTCCTCCTAAATAAATATTTATGTGTTGTTTTACATCCTCCTTTGGAACTATGATCATAATAATAGTAATAATAATAATAATAATAATAATAATAATTATTATTATTATTATTATTATTATTATTATTATTATATTAATGTAAACTAAATTAATTCATTAGAAAGAGTTGTCCCGCTAATTTTATTATTATTATTATTATTATTATTATTATTATTATTATTATTATTATTATTATTATTCTCATTCTAGTGCCGAGGTCATGGAAAGCATAGGGCTCTACCTCCATGCCCCCCAAGTGCCTTAATGGCATGTTTCGGGGATACCTTTACCTTTTACCTAATTAGGCCTATTATAAACAGGTATGCAATGCTCAAGCATGTTTCTCTCTCTGACTAATTTTTTTTTTTCTTCACTCTTCTCTCTTTTACCGACCTCCTCCTCCTGATCATATCTATTGAATTTCTTCATTGATTTCCTCCATCCATGTAACCCGTGGTCTTCTCGTCTTCCCCCTTCATGTAGATATCCATTCTAGTATCTGTTTCGGTAATGTACCATTCTTCATCCTCTGAAGATGGCCATACCGGTAACGTTTTCATTGTCTACAATGGATATAGTTAATTATAGAATTTTCATTTTGTACATTCCTCCTAATTTCCTAATAATTATTTGTTACTTTATCTAACTTTGAACATTGCGCAGGCCTTCTGAGGAAGTTTATTTTCATAGATTTTTAGTACACTCCTAACTAATGACATACATACATACATACATACATACATACATACATACATACATACATACATACATACATACATACATACATACATACATAAGGAAAGATTGCAGAATACAGGGTTTGCAATGAAAGGCCTGCTCTTAGGCGGAACATTATGAATGAATGAATGAATGAATGAATGAATATACCTACATATATACTGTACGTTTATGTACACTGTTTATGTATACTCTCGCTTTAGGAACCAATTCTATAGGTCATTTTGAGCATAAAATGTCATATGAACATGGGTTTGATTATCGGTCGTTAAGGAATTACAGCTGATTTAATCCTGTGAAAGTGGCAGTGGTTTTGAGTAGAACTAAGATCACTTAAAATACACAGAAATATTAATTCAAAATACTGCATCAATCATAGAATAAACATACCTCAATTTGGAAGCAGTTTTTCAAATATCCCTTCTTTTACGTCAAATGCACTTGGCAGCACGGATGTGAATGGCGTACGTAGCGTTCCGTATACCTCGGCACGGCTGTCCCTAATGAGCACAGGTGATCATCACTAGACCTATCTTCCTCTTGTCCCCCGAACTTCACGTCACAACTTATCCCTCCGTTTAGTTTACGTTCCAATGTTTGTATTACAATGCAAGCAATTCCAAAGCATGATTTACAGTATACGTTTGGATTTATACGAATAACTTTCAAACTAATGATAATCGGATACATGTTTATATGACATTTTATGCTCAAAATGACCTCTAGTACTGATTCCCAAAGCGCGGGTCATTAGTCTTGAATCACTCTGTGTGAATGTAAGCCTATATTTTTTTTCTTTTGAAACTGGGTATGTTTGTCTCATAAAATTCCATTTAATATTCTTCCCATAGATCTTCATTGATCATTATCAATATAATAACTGTGATGGACATACAGTAATGTTGACGGAAGTAGTTGTCATTTTCGAAATCAGCCTGACTAAATATACCCAAGGGCCTGTAAATTCTGCTGCGTTCTAAAGTGTGGAGTGAAAAAATTGGGAGCAGTTTTATACTCAGTGCCGCAAAGAAAACAACAGTGACTCAAGATATTTAATATATAATTGAAAGAAGTTCAGATATTCCAAGAAATTAAGTATGTAGGTACTTCATTATGCATTAATAAAATTACAGTTTATATGAAAGTTCGCACAATTGCTGTTTCAATAGAAAAGAATTCGTTCCAACAAAAATTCATGGTCCGCTGCCTGCATACCATTCTTTTCTCACAATAAAGGACACGTATTTTAAAAGATGAAAAAAAAATATTCGTAGTTCAATACCACACGTCTGTAATCACACAGTTGAAGAAACATTTAATTTATTTATTTTTTACTATAGCTTTTGAAGTCGATGAGCGAAATGTATAACGATAATGAAAGGTATTAGAATTAATGTTTACATTTAAACTGGAAAACATGTTGGTTTATAGTTTAGTTCAATTGTGATGACACGTTAAAATGTTTAATTCTTTCTTTTATAAGTTAGCAATAAATTGGTTCGAAATTATCTTCTTCGTAAAATTTGGATAACATCAGTTAAAAAAAAAACTATCCCAATAGGCGAAATAGTAATTTATAGTAAAAGATAGTAAAATTAGATTTTATTCACAAGTGGAAAGATCAGAGCCTGACACGAAGCCGAGAGTGATGTCGAGCGCATAATATCCGTTTACTCTCGTGTGCTGTACAATATTTTATTCATTAGGCCTACTGGAATTTGAATCTAATTTTAAATTGTAGGCCTTTTCATTGTAATGTATTGTTCGTGAAGAATGTTCTACGTGATAAAGGTCCAGAGATGTATGAAGAATTATTTTGTCTCTCTGAGGTGCATAGCAATAGAAAAATTGATTAATATCTATCAATAGAAAGAAAGAATTGATCTACAGTCAGATCTGAGATCTCGATTAGACAACCACATAAGGGAGATGTAAAGAAGAATAAGAAGAAAATATACGAGAAACAATAAATTATTTTTTGGAAAATCTGAACTGAAACAAATAAAAGTCACTAGTCTGTTCTTTGGTGGACGCGGTCTGTTACAAATTTGTTTATGCAATGGAGAGGAAAATACAAAATTGTTAAAGATGTGGAATACAAAATTATTATTAATATAATTAAACACTCGACAGCTATCCTAAAAACAATTTATACGGAATGAACATTTTAATCTGAATGCGATCACAATATATGAACCGTTGAGAGCAGAAGTGGTCTAAGTCAAAAATGGATAATGAGGGTTAAAGTAAACATTCTGTAAAATACAGCGCAAAGTAGCAGTTAATATTAAGTTTATTTAAACTATTAGTAGTCAGTGGCTAGCACGAAGAACATATTAATTGCTACTTTCCGCTGTATTTTACAGAATTTTTACTTTAAACCTCATCACTCAATTTTGACTTACACCACTTCTGCTCTGAACGGTTCATATATTATAAATTTGCATCATACTATTTTTTCATATATCTCTTTACGCTCATGTATGTTGAACTAAATCTATATACTATACATTATATGTTATACATATTCGTCTTTCCTTTTCCTGTTTTAACCATGTAACTTGTAACATTTTCCAATGCAGTACCGTACTTTTTTTTTTAAATTGTGTTTTAGCAAACTCACTCTGAGTCAGATTTGTAAAATAAAATAAATTAATGAATGTATGGATTTTATTGTTTCTAATGTTCTGTCATGGACAGAGTGATTTAGAAAAAAGATAATTCATTACTCTCAGTTAAATATTTTTAATCTACTGCTGCGAATAAAGCCATTGATTAGGCCGTTTAGGGTACCAAAGACCGTGAAATAAAGACCAGTTTACAGACCAGTTATGATAAATTATATATCCTTTTCTATTGTTAAAAATTAGAGAGAGTTTTTAGTTGGAAAGACCATTCTTCCAGTAAATAGGGTATTAGAAATTTAGCCAGAAATTGATTCCCGGTTCCTTGTCGATAGGTTGCTGGAGATGGCCTGCATGTAAAAGACAATCTGGCCTCTGAGGTTTTGAACCCGGGTCTTCTAATGCCAAATGAGAAGTGTGTCAGCACGCACGTGATTGAGAGTTAAACTCGCGTGTGGGAACGCACCAAGTTGCCTCTGATGTGCGACCTGTCCGCCTACTACCGTCTAAGAACCATGTGCCATTTTAGGTTACGAATAAGAGAGCCCACACAATTACTCACCGCGTCATGGCAGGAACAAATGTCTCAAGTGCTGGAATATCTGATACAGTCTGCTCCATGGCTCGTAAATTGTCCATGGTCAGACGAAGAAAATGACATGGACTATCACAGGCAGTGGGGCACGTCCTTGAAGGGATTCGATATCCTGGAAGTAGTCTAGAAAGAAGGGTCCTTGCAAATGTCTCAAGTACTAGAATAGTATCCGATTCGTTCTCTGCTTCATGGATCGTAAATTCGTAAATTGTCCATGGTCAGGCGATGAATATCGCATGAAGTATCACAGGAAGTTCTTGAATAGATTTCATAGCCTGGAAGTAGTTTAGAAACAAGAGCCCTTGCAAATATCCCAAGTGCTAGACTAATATCCAATACAATTTGGTTCCTGGCTCGTAAATTCATAAATTGTCCATGGTCAGGTGAAGAAAATCACATGGAGTACCATAGGAAGTGAGCTACGTCCTTGAACAGATTTGGTACTCTGAAAGTAGTTTAGAAACAAGAGCCCTTGCAAATGTCCCAAGCGCTAGAATAATATCCAATACAATTTGGTTCATGGATCATAAATTCGTAAATTGTCCATGGTCAGACGATGAATATCGCATGAAGTATCACAGGAAGTGGGCTATGTTCTTGAATAGATTTCATAGCTTGGAAGTAGTTTAGAAACAAGAGCCCTTGCAAATATCCCAAGTGCTAGACTAATATCCAATACAATTTGGTTCCTGGCTCGTAAATTCATAAATTGTCCATGGTCAGGTGAAGAATATCACATAGAGTATCACAGGAAGTGGGCTACATCCTTGAACAGATTTGATACTCTGAAAGTAGTTTAGAAACAAGAGCCCTTGCAAATGTTGAAAGTAGTTTAGAAACAAAAGCCCTTGCAAATGTCCCAAGTGCTAGAATAATATCCAATACAATTTGGTTCATGGCTCGTAAAGTCGTAAATTGTCCACGGTCAGGTGAAGAAAATCACATGGAGTATCACGGGAAGTGGGCTACGTCCTTGAAGAGATTCGATACCCTGAAAGTAGTTTAGAAAGAGGGGTCCTCGCATGAATGTGTCGTATTCCGTGCCTGGGCATATTGGAATCGCAACGAAAAATTCCATATATACAGTAATAATTAATTTATTTTAGGAAATGAACGATCTGTAGCGTTTTATCTTCCTGTTTATTATACGTTAGATTTAATCTGGAGTAAATACTAGTTGTCTTGTTGATTTCAGACAAAAATACAGAATTTTACTGAACAATGTTTTATGTTTGTCGTTCTCTGATAAATTAACTCCTTTATATTAGCCTATACTGAACGTAAATAAAATCCGTCCAATAATTTAACAGAAACACATATACAAATATATAAAAGACATGCCCAAACTAGTAATTTATGATACAAGTTTGTAAAGTGGCATTTTTGGAGTGAGTTTAAATTTTGAGAAGCAAGGCGAAACCAAGGTTCACAAATTTATACACCAAGACCAAAAAATAACTTTAAGAATATGTATTATAGAATACGTATTGCATGGCCGTCAAAACCGACGATGATGGAGAAGGCCGTGGATTCGTCTGTCGAGCGAACCATGATAAATAATTTTGTCGTCTAATATCAAAACCGATTAAATCACAAAATTTAAGGAGGCCTATTCTTCTAAATTATACAAAGTTTTTAATAATAGTTAAATAGTGATTTTAATGTATAATACTTCATTGTTATTATTATTATTATTATTATTATTATTATTATTATTATTATTATTGAGAAAAACCAAATGGTAATATCTAATTAGTGTAATTTAAGAAAATATTAGCTTTTTTTTTTTAGAATATTATTTGACGACGCTGTATCAACTACTAGGTTATGTAGCGTCGATGAACTTGGTGATGAAGATGGTATTTGGCGAGATGAAGCCGAGAATTCGTGGTAGATTACCTCCGCCTTACAGTTTGGGAAAGCCTCGGAAAAATATCAAACAGGTAATCAACCCAAGCGGGAATAGAAACCCACACCCGAGCACAGCTCCGGAACAGTAGGCGTGCGCCTCTTCCGACTGAGCTACGCCGATGGCTGGTTTAGCCTTTTTTCAGAACATTTATGAATAAAAAACAGTAAAATTGCTTGAGGGTCCAACAATACCGGCCAAATCAAAATTGAAAACACGTTAAAAAGTATATGAATTATGAAATAGATTTGAAACATGAAGCGAAATTAAATGTACAACAATTAACTACATAACAATGAAGAACCTACTGTTTAAATTATCATAGGTTCGTCTCTGGAGGTTTTTGCTTAATACTGAAAAATTTGCCTTCAGTGACTTGGCCGGTTTTGATACTACACGCCTTAATTGCAAGTTTCATACCGTTAATTACGAAAATGCAATAATAATAATAATAATAATAATAATAATAATAATAATAATAATAACTTTTTATTACTGATTTGTTGATTATTTAACGATGGTGTATCAACTACTAGGTTATTTAGCGTCGATGAGACTGGTGGTAGCGAGATGGTATTTGGCGAGATGAGGCCGAGGATTCGCCACAGATTACCTGGCGTTCACCTTACGGTTGGAAAAAACCCAACCAGGTAATCAGCCCAAGCGGGGATCAAACCCGCGCCCGAGCGCAACTTCAGACCGGCAGGCAAGCGCCTTAACCGACTGAGTCACACTGGTGGGTATGGCTGGTTACATTCTTTCAACACTTATACACTACAGAATAACTATTAAGTTAAATAAATAACAACTCCATTGTGTTAATATTTAAATGTTGGTGTGTTATTTTACCTGATTGACTAGTCTCGATGTAATTTCCGCATGAAGAGTTCACGGAAAAAACGAAAGTCACATTTCTGTTAAGGATTAGATAATGATCTAATTGAGTCTATAACTGCAGGATGTAGTGCAGTTTCTATAAAAAATAAAGGAAAGGATTAGTGTATTAGTGGTGATAATTCTCCTTTTTACCATTTTTCATAAGAACAACATTAAATTTCGCAGTGATCCATTGAATTAGATAATGACATCAACCTTAAGGAAACTGTGACATTCATCGTTTTTCCCGCGAACTCTTCATATCCTCTAAATTCTATTGAGTTCCCGCGTTATCTTCTGGCTTCCTGTTATAATGGGTGGAGTGTATTCATGATTGTTATTGTTGTATCGAAAAGAGTGTGTGTTCTAAATTTCAGTTGAATGTTGAGGATGTGTTGTGGATGTGTTTTTGTGTGTCTATAAATTTCGTATTTTTCTAGAATATCGAGTATTTGGATTTTTGATTGAAAGTTAGTATTTTCATGTCAGTTTTTATGTTGCTGTAGCTGTGGTTGGAGTTTGTGACGTGTTCTGCGTAGGTTGAATTGTAGTGTGATTTAGTTATGGCTGTGATATGTTCCTAGTAACGTGTTTGAAAAGATCTTCCAGTTTGACCAATATAGAAGCCATTGCAACTATTGCATGTTAGTTTCCATACACCTGTTAGGTTGTATTGTCTGTGTGTCTTTTCAAACACTTTACTTTGCTTTAAAATGTTTCTCGCACCACGCATATTGTGTTCATTTGTTTCTTTGCGACTGTCGTAGGCCTACATAAACTGATACCGTAATTTCCCATAACTATGGTCCAGGCACCCAAATTTGGTCCAAATCGCATTATGTACTACTTAGTCCCCCAAGAGTTCGGTGTTTGCCATTTAAGGCGCCACTGTGATGGAATTATGTTCCCCATAGATGCTTCTATCTACCATTAGACGTGGCAATGATATGGATGCTTAACAAGGTCAGTGTGCATCATTCTATTGAATGTGTGAAGACACGAAATCATTCATTTTGTGATTGTCTGTTTTATTAAGCTCTCCTCTGTAGAAGTGGTACGTTATAGATATATGATTGTTTGTACAATTAAACCTTGCTATATAGTGTTTACTTTCACGTAATAATTACACTGGCAAAGGTTAAGGATTCTGCGTGAAAAATGTTTAACCTCAAGGCTAGAAGTCAGTCCTCAACTATGTACCACAATTTTTCGTGGACCATAGTTGTATTTCATTTTGAAATATTTGTTTCAATAAAATGTGATCAATGTGATTATTTACTTCTGCAAATACGGTATCTCAGTATATTCTAAAACACCATTTAACATTATAGTCAAGTAAACAAAGAAACAGGCTGTTCCAGCAACAATGGTACTAGCACGAATGATGGTCCGGTAAAACGAAAACTTCAGGATAGAAGGAAAACAACCGTCCCTGTAAGTGACTAGAAGAGCGATGAAATTGAATTGGATACAGATTATGATGTTTCCGGTATTCTTTCCAAATTTACAGACAGTGAGTCAGATATGGAAAAGAAGACGAAATCTGTTAAATTAATGCTAAAGGCACATAGTTATATGGTAGTTACTTATGGGGAGGAATTGTGGCTAGGGAAAGTTTTGGAAGTGAAGAACAATGGAGCTGTTGTTTCATGTATAGTAAGAAGGGGCAATTACTGAGGTGGCGAGAAATGGAAGACATTATATTCTATAGAAAGGAAAACATAATAAAACAAACTGAAGACCCCAAATGCGTCTCGAAAAAGAGAGATCTATTTTCAATTTCAGAATTACAAGAGAAGAGGAGATTCAAAGGATCGAAATAAGCCTAATGAATGTAGTTCTCAGTACGATAATTACACATTATCAGTGAATTTATTTGCATAATATTTTGCTAAGAATGTGTTAGTTAATTTTGATACCGTACATTTGTTCTTTAATATACACTCACTTGCAAAAAACCGGGCCAATTTAATAGATGAAATTAATACACCTACAGTTACATTAAAAACTATTGGACAGCAATGATATTGAAGTTATGAATATTCAGATTTCGCGAAAGTAGAATTTGATTGATATATAATTCCTCAAGACGAAATAAATCCTAATATGTTTCGTCTATTTACATTTTCTTTAAAATTTTTGAAAATTGTAGCATTTTTTAAATAATTGTAGGTGTGTTGAGGTTCATTTAGTTATTCATTTATTTTGTGATACGTAGCAATATAATACTGAATACGTAATAGCCAACAATGATCTGAAAAGAAGATTCGTTCTTCTTGTAATATTGTGTGTAAACTTCTCGGACTCATTTCGAGCTAAGCTGAAGATGTCTACAGACTGATAAGCTCTTTTGAGGCAGTATTGGAGTAGCCTACTTCATTGTATACAAATGACACTAAGTCATACCGATTCAGCAAAACTGGTTGCATTGATAGAAGGTGGGAATAGTCAGCGTTATGTGGCTGCAGTTCTTGGGATTCCTCGATCGACCGTACAACGAATGTGCCATCGCTTTAGAGAGACAGGAGGTTATTCCAGGAGATCCGGTTCAGGGAGAAAACGAGTAACTTCGGCTCGTGACGACCATTTTATTGTCCTAAACACATTACGAAATCGCCATTCTACAGCTATTGAGACCAGAAGAGCCTTCCAGAAAATAAGACAAGTTAACGTGAGTGAGAGAACTGTAAGAGGACGTCTGGATGAATTTGGGCTGATTCCAGAAGACCAACTAAAGGCCCAGAATTGCTCCAGCAACATCATGTTGAACGATTACGCTTAGCTCACAATAATGCTAATTGGAACCTGGGGGAGTGGCGATGAGTGCTCTTCATAGATGAATCGAGATTTAGTTTACAGATGGACGTGAAAGAGTGTGGAGAAGAGAAGGAGAACGTTTTTCTTCATGTACCTTCAGTTCACGTGCCAGTTTCCAAGGTGGATCAGTAATGGTATGGGGTGGGATTTCGTATGAAGCTCACACAGAACTTGTTTTTATTAATGACTGCTCCAAGATACATCGAAGGTCTAATTTAACATGCGGTACCATATGCCCCACTTATTGGTGGAAAGTTCCAGTTAATGCATGGCAATGCTTGCCCTCATGCTACAAGAATCGTGGATGAGTACCTTCACGACGTTGGATTGAATAGGATGACATGGCCAGCAAGAAGTTCTCATATAAACCCTATTGAACATGTGTGGGGTCTGCTAGGGAAGCGAGTTAGAAGTCGTCTAACTCCTCATAGCAACTTACAGCAGCTCCGAAATGTTCTAAGTAAAGAATGGAATAGAATCGACCAGACTGACATCCAGAATCTGATCGAAGGGTTGAATCGGCGAATGGTAACAGTCATACAGTCACGGGGAGACAGTCGCTGTTTGATATTAATAATAAGATCTTGCTCATGTTACTCGCCGAGGTCGTGCTCAATCACCTCGGCCGCAGAGCAAGTGCTCATGTTTTGATATTAATAAAGCAGAGGTCATGCTCATTGTTACGAGCAAATGCTTACGATATCCTGAGGTAGCTTATTAGGAGACTCAACGTACTCGAGAGACGTTTATAAACGTGATGGCAACATTCATGAATGTGATTCCTGATCGAAGAAGGAAGATTTATAAAAGACGAGGACTCTGATGTGCATATTTACTAAGATTTGTACATATTTGAACGGGAAAATAATGTGTAGTGACTTACGGAACATTTCTTACCCGAATCGAACGAAACAAGGGGTGGAACACTAAGGAATGCAGAAAAAAAGAGAATATTTCTAAGGAGCGTAGGAGACCCTGGTTTTCAGGTTGGTGTAGTAGAATATATTGGTGTTTCACAAGGGACTGTGTCCTTAGAATTCTGGGAAATTATCTGTGCAATTAAGGAAAAAGTAGACAATTGGATACAATTACCAATGCTGCTCTTGAGGCAGCTAAAATTCAATGGCCAAACAAGTGTACATTCCCTGATAAATTTTTAAATTATGGTTTATTTAACGACGCTCGCAACTGCAGAGGTTGTATCAGCGTCGCCGGTGTGCCGGAATTTTGTCCCGCAGGAGTTCTTTTAAGTGCCAGTAAATCTACTGACATGAGCCTGTTACATTTATGCACACTTAAATGCCATCGACCTGGGCCGGGATCGAACCCGCAACCTCGAGCGCAGGTCAGCACTATACCCACTGCTCTACCGAGGTCGACACATTCCCGATGTTATAGGGGCAATGGACTGTACCCACGTATTAATAAAAAAAAACTATACATGGGGATATATATATATATATATATATATATATATATATATATATATATATATAGAAAAGGAGTCCCCAGTATTAACGTGCAGGCTACGTGCAATGGAAATGATTCACCAGGTCAGGTGGCCTGGTTCCGTGCATGATTCCCGTATATGGAGAAATTCTTTAAAAAGGTTTTTCTTGTTTCCAGTCCTTTTTAGGTCTGTTTTCGATTTCAATCGGCTTCCCATATTATTAATATTTTTCATAATCTGGTTTTCTATCATTTCCATGCCAAATTCCTGCTTTATTACTTCCCTGATTGATTCGACAGATAGGGGAAGTCCATGTAATTTGGACCGGCGTGTAATTTGAATTGATTTGGATTTTGTATTTGCAAGTTTGGTCAACTCCTGTCTCAGGTAGGAATAGCAAGACCGTTGAGAGTAACTTTCTGCCTGCAAGTTATTTTGCTGTTACATTCAAAGGTGAGGAGCGAGAAAAAAATAAGTTTATTAATCACAATCCTTAAAACCTTACACTCTGTCGAGATTGAGTGCTGTGTAGTTACTATTTAGATGTTTTGCTTGTTCAAGTATTGCAAAAATATAAAGATAACTTATACCATAGCTGCATTCGTCTATTTACAATATTTTTGTAATATTTGTTTATAAATGGAATATTTGCACGGTGTGTAATTTTAACCGACCTCGAGTGTGTAATTTGGACCATTGAAGCAATATTTTAATTTTTGCGCTAATGGATGGTTTTACCTGTGATTCTGAGGACAATATTGAATAAAAGCTTTTAATATTTGACAAAGAGATAAATATTACATAAAGACATATACAATAACCCCATAATTCTGCTTTATATTCACAAACTTAGATACAGTAAGTTTCTTATATTGAAATAGTCTCTAATAAAAACGAATGTAAAAAACTTTCGCCCATTTTTAATTTGTTCTGGAAGTCTGGCTGTGGACCTCGCAGTGCAATATTTGTAAAAAGCGAGCCCATGAAGACTGTGCCGAAATTCGGGATGAACTATATTATTATTATTATTATTATTATTATTAATATTATTATTATTATTATTATTATTATTATTATTATTATTATTATTATTATTATTATTAAAATATTTTAATATGATTTATTTAACGACGCTCGCAGCTGCAGAGGTTATACCAGCGTCGACGGTGTGCCGGAATTTTATCCCGCAGGAGTTCTTTTACATGTCAGTAAATATACTGACATAAGCCTGTCACATTTATGCACACTTAAATGCCACCGACCTGGGCCGGGATCGAACCCGCAATCTCGAGCACAGAAGCCCAGCACTGTACCGACTACGTTACCGAAGCCGACTATTATTATTATTATTATTATTATTATTATTATTATTATTATTATTATATGCCACGTGTGCAAAGGTACGTACAATGTATCATAATGTTTCAATTTATTGTTTAGAATTACTTAAGTAAATTAAATTTCATTGCGGCAGTTTATATATACCAGTCCAAATTACACGATTTCCCGGTCCAAATTACATGGAAACACATTTTATTATAAACATTGTTTTTAAACAATTTATGACAATTATACCGTATTAAGGCGGCCGGGTAGCTCAGTTGGTAGAGCAGCTGGCTACGAACTGGAAGGTCCGGGATTCGATCCCAGGTGGTGACAGGATTTTTTCTCGTTGCCAAACTTTCAGAACGGCCCCGAGGTTCACTCAGCCTCCTATAAAATTGAGTACCGGGTCTTTCCCGGGGGTAAAAGGCGGTCAGAGCGTGGTGCCGACCACACCACCTCATTCTAGTGCCGAGGTCATGGAAAGCATGGGGCTCTACCTCCATGCCCCCCATGTGCCTTCATGGCATGTTACGGGGATACCTTTACCTATACCGGTATTAATGTTTAGTTTCACCAAAGCATTCACTGCACTATACTAAATTTTGTTTATAAAATTTATAGAGATTTCATTGAAGTGGATGAAGTTATAAACGATTTAAGTCAAGTGATCTAAATTACATGGACGTTTCCTACATGTTTTTTGCCCTTGCTGTTAGGTAGTTGTGATTTCTGAAGCACTTTTTTATAGACTTCAATAATTTGTACAAAACGTTTTTGTGCTTTCCTCCATTGTGGAACGTAAACTAATCACGTTTATAAACGTCTCTCGAGTACGTTGAGTCTGCTAATAAGCTACCTCAGGATATCATAAGCATTTGCTCGTAACAATGAGCATGACCTCTGCTTTATTAATATCAAAACATGAGCACTTGCTCTGCGGCCGAGGTGATTGAGCACGACCTCGGCGAGTAACATGAGCAAGATCTTATTATCAATATCAAACAGCGACAATGCTCAGATTCTTGAGTAACTTCCTTTTATTAATATCTCTCATTGCTCAGATTCTTGAGTAACTTCCTTTTATTAATATCTCCCAATATCCGCTATTACTAAGATCTGGGTGGCCACAAAATCAGTTGAACATTTGGAAGAAAATTGATATAGTAATTTGTAAGTTTTTACACCTTTTAATTATATCCATTGTTTGGCGTTGAAAATAATAGCGCAAATGATAATGAATAAGTTTTTTTTGGGGGGAAGCAATGTTTTCTTAATTTCATAAAGGATTTTCTGATTCTCATCTTATAAAAAATTGGGAAACTTTAGGTGGCCCGGTTTTTTTTTTTTTTTCTTTCTTTCTTTTTTTTTTTCCCGGTGAGTGTAGTTGTTCATTATTGCAGAAAAATAACTTTCAGATTTCACTTGTTTATTGAGTGTTTATGTAATGTGTACTAATAAAAAGAATTCATGTACTTTTCATTTACTTTTAATATTTCTGTGCTAGATTATGTTTCTATCCTTAAATTAGAAACTCAATGTATTGATTTACGAATAATTACAGCTCCAGCTATAGTCCATTCATGCTTTAAAGCATGAATATATGAGTGGACCATAGTTGGGCAACTCAGAATACAACTATGTGCCAATGCTTATTATTTTTTTAACACTTGTAATTAAATAATTTCAAACACATATGCCAATATTTATTTAATATAAACTTACAAGAGTCCGAAGCCAAAATTTCACTTAATCTGGATGAATAGTATTGAATATACAAAGAAAAATGTTAAAAATGTGGACCATAGTTAGGGGAAACTACGGTACATCATCAGTAACAATATATTTATATTTTTTGTGTTACAATTATGGATAGACAAAATATATTCTGCAATCTTCTTATCTGTTATTTGTTTGAAGAGTTACATGTACTTAAGTACAAGTGTCTTAACGTGTACAATTATGAATAGTTAAATAATCTTCTGGAATCTTATCTTCTCGAACTTTCATGTTTATTCTTTTGGCACTTCTTTCTGTTTACTAAAGTTTAATTCTAACCTTCGTAAGAGCATTCCGTTTCGTGAAACGTGCTTAATATATTGATTCAATCAATTTGCCAAGTTCGACCACATCATTAGGTTAAAATTGTTCGCTTCTTTCTAGATGTGAGATTAGAATAGGAGAGGCTACACGTAATGTAACTCAATTTATCAAATGAATGATATTGTTTTTTTTTTTGAGCTGTATTGGAAGAGTTCGCTTATGTTTTTCACCTCATAAAAACTCTCAATTTCATGTTATGTATTATTTTGCGGTTTTCTCTTTGATTTTCAAAGAGCACTGTTAGTCTCTTGGAAAAAATGAAAAGAGATAAAATATATGTACATTTCATAGTCGTTTACTATTCTTCTTCATCATTATCATTATCATTTCCAACATCATAATCGCCATCACCACAACCAAAATCATCATCATTATCACCAACCTGAACGGATTCAGTCCTCTTCTACTGGATTTTGATATTTCACTTTTCAACGAGCTATTTTTTTTCCGAACGAGTGTTTTTCCGTTTACTTTTAAAGTACCGGTAACAAAATAAAAGTTCCATGTTAGTGGTTGTGATGTAATATATAAAATAAAATTCATGAGTAATACCACACGATCCTTTATCATGTGGTTTATTATATTATATTAAACCACATATTATTATGGTTTGAGAGTTCCGTACCAGGATTATTAATAATGATTGAAGTCCGGGTTTCTAAGCACAATCAAACTGTAAAATAAGCAAGCAAATAAGCACGAAAATGGTGAAAATAAACACTGAAATAAGCAAAAACGAATATACAGAAACAGTAAAATAAGCATGAAAAATGGTGAAAATAAGTACCAAAATAAGCAGAAACGAATACACGGAAATATGATAATAAATTATTTGTTTCGTAGAACTCTTACCTTATTGAAGGCTGTTGCAGTATACAAGAATGGTCATCCTGAGATTTTCCTGTGTGAAGTTCCTACGTGTGTCAGTGAAGAATGATTTGTACAGTGAAAATGTTCTTTCGACGTCTCCAATATCCTCTCCAATACCTGTTTCTTCACCAGAGAGCTTTTTAGAAATTTGATACAGTGTTTTGAAACCGGAATTTTTCTGTAATACCTGACTTTGTGGAACTCAATTTTTGGAACCCCATATGTTTCTGAAAAATGTTATCGAAATTTCGTCTATCAGAGAAAGTGAATGTTCCAAGGAATTATTTCGATCTTCCAACTGCTTTAAAATGCATAGTATTTTGGAGAAACGGTTATGCATGTAATGAATCTTGGATGCCAATTAAAAAGGGAAATCAGTGATAAATGACGGCAAGGAGTGAAATACCCACTTTTAAAATTACAGTTTTGGGTAAAATATACTGTTTTAATTAAAAATCGTAAAATAAGTAAGCGAAAACGTTTTACTACGAAATAAGCATTTATAAGACTAACAAACATAGTTAAAACTGCTTATCTAGATGTGTCTTACGAAGTATAACCTTTCTGCTTACCTTTAAAAGTGTCGAAAAGAATATGCTTTTTTTCCCACACCTGTGGAGTAACGGTTAGTGCGTCTAGCCGCGAAACCAGGTGGCCCGGTTCGATTCCCGGTCGCAGCAAGTTACCTGGTTGAGGTTTTTCCAGGGTTTTCCCTCAACCCAATATGAGCAAATGCTGGGTAATTTTCGGTGTTGGACCCCGGACTCATTTCACCGGCATTATCATCTTCATCTCATTCAGACGCTAAATAACCTAAGCTGTTAATAAAGCGTCGTAAAATAACCTACTAAAATAAAAAATATATATATGCATTTTGCTTAGAAATCCGGGCTTTAATAATGATATTTGGACGACTGTAAATGAATTACGCAATTCAGACTACTGAAAGTGCGGGTGAAATACTGGAGGTAATTTTTATACAGATATATTCGTTATTGAAACGGTAGCGATGTTACAGACATGAGGAGAAATAATATTACCATAGAAATGTTACAAAGGTTTCAATCTTTCAATCTGTCCCTTGTACGAGTATTTCACTTCCTCGGCTGGGAGTATTGTGTGTAAGAATAATTGAAATATTCGATTGTGTGACAAACATTATGGAGTTCAGACATTCAAACCCAACCAGTAAAAGTCAAAGTAGATACAAAGCAAGAAGTGAACAGAGCGAGAACATTGAATACAACTCATTCAAAGCCGGTTGGCTGTAGACCGCATTGTAACCTGAACACAATCGAAAGTGTCGATCGCTCGACAAAAAAAAAAAAAAAAAAAAAAGAAAGAAAGGAAAGAAATCGAAAAGATGCGACCCTAACCCCAACCATGGCAAATAATAACTCTTAACATATACTCACATACGAGAAAAGAAGATAAGCATCGTGCGCTGAGATAGGCTACATACCACAGCGGGAGCAACACTGTACCGTGTAATTTATGAAAATTGTTCCCAATCATTCCTTCAATCTGCTTCACCCTTATAACCCTAGACGTATATATTTCTCGACTAGCTGGTCAGCGTCCTTCTCCGGAGATGTCCACGATCGGAATTCACGATTTTCTTCAACGATGTCTGTCTAACGCCTTCTTGCCTTACTCATTGGCAGACGGCAGATGTGTAATACTGTACTTGCTGAACAAGATTTGAAATACATGCAAGGTCAAACTTATTTTATATGTTTCGCACTTAAACGTTTTTCACACTTATACTTTTTTTTTCTGAGATCCCTGAAAAATTCCTATACTTTCTATGTTACTTAATTTATTTCGGTTATACATTTTTTAGTTGATACAGAGTGTCCATAAAGTCTGAAATCATTACATCGACAGGAAAAGGCAAGGCTCTCCAAAAGTGATGTATGGTGTGGTTTATGGGACGAAAAGATTGTTGGTCCATTCTTCTTTGACTCAACAGTTACTGGAGAACATTATCTCAGGATGTTGGGCGATGAAATGGTACCAGAACTTCATGGTATCGGCTATCCAGAGTGGTTTATGCAAGATGGGACCCCACCTCATTATGCAGGTTTGGTTCGGCACTGGCTGGATGAAATGTTTCCCGGACACTGGATTGGAAGAAGGGGCCCTGTGGAATGGGCACCAAGGTCCCCAGACCTAAACTCTATGGATTTGCCATTTGGGGAATTGTGAAAGCTGAGGTGTAAGCCTATGCAGAAAAAATTCGGGATGTGGAACATCTACATCAAAGAATTATTGCTGCATGTGCTGCTCTTAACCCACGTATGTTTGAGACAATTCAAATAAATTGTGCAAAACGTATGAGGACATGTGTTGAAAATGATGGCAGATGTGTGGAACACCTTCTTTAATGTTAATATGTATGTATGTGTATTATGTAATATGATTCTAGGCTTTATGGACACCCTGTACATCTGGCTTAGTTGTCTTATAAGCGGTGCCTTCTTGGTATCACTGTGAGGTTGAAACCTGTCTGCGAACAGTTGACTAAACAACGGTCGTATTTCAAATTACAGGAAGTATGAAACGCCATTTATACGTTATAAATTAATTTTTCCTGAAATTTCGTTTGGCGTGAAAATATAAGAAATCGAAAATACGAGTACAACACGTCTTCATTGTTAAGACGCGGCCCACTGTAAAATTCATGGAAATTCGAAGCTGTCCATTTTTGCCTTCAACAATATTATGTTCTTTAATGAAGCTGTTACTGCTTTAGAGACACTGAAACAATTTGTAGCACCGTAATGTAACTGAACAAATTGTGGAAGAATAATCACAAATTCAAGGCACGACTTTTTCCTTAGGAACAACTAGTCCAAAATAGGTGATATTTTTGTAAAATAACATGTTTTCAAATGTTATTAAAAATGTCATTTCAGTTATAGGCTACGTTTCCCTCTTTAGATCCCATAAAACGTTCATAATGATGATGAAGTTTTACTGTACTGCCATGATATTCTTTAAAGTGATTTTCTTTCTAGCAAAAGCTTGACAATCCTGTGGTTATTTCGTCGCTAAAATAACTTTTCATTAAAAACTACTAAAATTCGAATTAATTATTGTATGCTTATGTGACTTGGCTGGGCTTTACGAGGGCAGGACCCGGAACGGTTTGGCCCTTTGTGCGCCCTTATATGCGGTGACAGGTGACCTGAGTTACATTTGTAAATTCGACGCTCTCAGGTGGGCTATCTTGTCTCAACCAGGTCCAGTAGTGCGGACGAGTAGCCTGATAAGTTCCAGGCACCAGGAGCCCCGAGCCCCTCCTATATCAACATCGGAAACCAGTATTACCCCCAAAACTTCGCTCCAGCCCATTTTTATTATTGTGGATGATAAATATAATTAGTGCGGGGAGATTGATAATGTTGATGGAATGATAGAGTGCAACATCTGATTTGTCTACCACATATTCCATCACGACCTGGCCGGGGGTCGAACCCGGGCAGCCTGGATGGAAGTTTCGTGAGCTAACACTTGAACCACAAAGGCGGCATGCATACATGGACGACATGTCATAACACCATAACACAGTCTAGTATATATAGTCACGAAGCTCAATAATAATAATAATAATAATAATAATAATAATAATAATAATAATAATAATAATATATTTTTTTAATTTTAGCACTTTGTTTTGCTCTACCCCAAACACTATAAAAATCGTGACCCAATACTAGAATGCCATTTGGTTAGCATGACAAAATGTCACCTCTTTAACATATTAATGGACAAACATAAGACAGGTACGTACTAGATCACACTATATCAGAAACGTGGATAATACTGTAATATTTGTAAAAATAATGACAATAATTATAGTCGTATATTATAGACCTTTATATAAAGAGTACTTGTATAATCTATACTAATAATAAATCTGTAGCCGAAATTTTTCTGATAATTTTCGATTTTCCAAAAATAATTGGTCCTAACATATATAATTAACCACCCTGAAACCGAAAATCGCTTTTTTTAAATTTTTGTCTGTCTGTCTGTCTGTATGTTTGTTACCTTTTCACGCGATAATGGCTGAACGGATTTCGATGAAAATTGGAATATAAATTAAGTTCGTTGCAACTTAGATTTTAGGCTATATGGCATTCAAAATACATTATTTAAAAGGGGGGTTATAAGGGGGCCTGAATTAAATAAATCGAAATATCTCGCTTATTATTGATTTTTTTGAAAAATAATAAAAGGTTCTTTGAAAATAATTTGCGATAAGTTTTATTCCTTGAAAAATTTTGATAGGACTGATATTTAATGAGATAAATGAGTTTTAAAATTAAAATAACTGCCATCTAAGGCCGTGTAATGAATTAAAAAACAAATGACTTCGTCTATAAGGGTCCTTGGACAGCAACAATCGAAAGCTATGAAAGATAGCCTACAGAGAATGTTTCTGTGTTTGTATGAAGTAATATCGGAAGCTAAATTAACCGATTTGTATAATTAATTATTATTTCAAAATTGGAAAGTGTAGTTTCTCTACATAGACATAATGTTATAATGTTATTACAGTAACTTCTAATATAATATAATATAATATAATATAATATAATATAATATAATATAATATAATATAATATAATATAATATAATATAATATAATATAATATAATATGTAATATTATATAATATAATTTAAGTTATTTTAAGGGTTCAGAACCATAGTGGGCCAAGCGCCATTTACTGAATACGTAGAAAACAAGGGTTAAAATTAAGTTATTACCATAATTCAATGGAAACCTATAACAAGTAAAATAAAATATACACATTAAATCTAAATGATGTCAATCTTCATTAAGCTATGGTTGCATGTAATAAAAATTAAGAAACATGTTAAAGGAATTGTCATTGCACCAAATGAGTGTCTCTGGACCAAAATGATCGCATTTTAATTATTTGGATGCGATTTAAATTAGGTAACATATTAAACGATTTATCCTTCTATCAAACACGAATGTTCCCTGGATCAAATGTCCTATTTTAATTATGTAATTACTTTATATTTATTTCTAACGGGTGCAGCGGAGCGCACGGGTACGGCTAGTAATAATAATAATAATAATAATAATAATAATAATAATAATAATAATAATAATAATAATAATAATAATAATAATAATAAGTGGTCAGATACTATAATGATTCTAATCATGAGGAACCAATGTTAACAGATCATCTGAACACTGAACCCAGCAAGAAAGTAAAATCTCGTTAACACGGAAGACACATTGGAGTGCTGGACAGATTGTCCGTAGCGTGTGAGGTCCTCATTAAAATTTCAAGCCACGCATACTTGGAAGTTTGAGTTTCGTGTAGACATTGTGAGACGAGCCCGGATAGAGTCAACAAGCCGAGAATTTAAAAAAATCACGGCGAAAGACAGATCCAGATTTTTATCTCCAAAATCTTTCATGCATTTGAATGCACTAACAAGCAAAATTAAGCAATTATATGCAAAATAAGAATGTTTTACAGATAAAGTCACGAGTACACGTTTTAGATATATAAAATTGTTACATGTACAAATGACATTTACATAGGAAATCGCTTTCTAGTTACAAGTCAGTCAATGTGTTAGGTTGGCTACTGACCTGGAGCGTGAGAGAAGACTAGAATTGAACGTGAGTCGTTTATTCATATTAATAATTAGGGAAGGCCCCATCATGCTGTTGGAAAGGGCAGACAAAATGAAAGGGAGGGGATATGTACGCTAACATTTTGCAGTTTGGACCCAGTTGACCCGGTGGAAGTCGTTACTCTGTAAGTTAAACTGTATACTCTTATTATGATAAAAGGGCGCAATTCGAATCTTAAAATATAATAGCAGTTTGTCTGGTAGTTACATGTCTGATATTATATTATCCATCAGCCTACCCATATTAAGTAGATTTCATACCAAAGCATCTCACGCTTTGAATGTGCAGATTTCGACGCCACGTCCCTAGACATCCAGCTCTAGCTCAGTCAGTTATTGACAACTGCTTATCAAGAAAATATTAATATTTATTGTCAACAGTTGTTACATCTATTTACAATTCTGTATATGGTACCATCACCACATTTAATTACATTTACATTATGAAAATTAGGGTGATAAAATACTAGTTAAAATAAAATTATATTTGGGGATCAGTCGCTTTTAGGTCGATTTTCTACAAAGTTCAACAAAGAGAGGGGTGAGAAGAAAGGTAGGTTTATAAACTGTAGAGAGGGCTGCATCATATAGGAATGGGATGGGTGTGGGAAAAAGGAGATAATAATAGAAGAAATGTATGGCGTAATGTGAAGTTGCGTTTAATTGTTATCGAAAGGAAAGAGATTGAGCTCCAATGTTCGAAAAAGTCCTCACTGCGATTACAATCAGATGTCATGCTTAACTGGGGTAGGTGTGACTACATAAATTCTTGTAACAAAGATAGCAGAGCAGGTTTAGCGTGGCTAAGATTGGGGGCATGGAAGGGTAATAAAATTGTCAACAAAGAGGGAGAGCGCCTTTGTCCACTGTGTGGGGAAAAGGACTCCTATAGACATATTTTATTGCATTGTGTCGAAACGGAACATATCCGGAGAAAATATCTACCACCCTCGATGATAAGTCAGAATAGGAGTTCGCTTGCATGTCTTGACTTCATGGGGAATAGAGAATGGGAACAAAAGACTGGATTTTTCCTCTTGAAGGCGAGAAAGATTAGAACTTCAGCTGTTGAAGTTTGTGATGCGAAATGACGAATAGATAATGGTAACTACTCAATTATACACTTTTATGTCTGTTTTAAATTAGGGGATATTATATAATGTGTTTTGTTTGTGCCGTTTTCATTTTAATCTGTGTGTTCTTTTGGAGAGTGGTTGAATCTAATCATAGGTGAGGAGGGGGGGGGAACCTACAAAGTAAGACTTGTTTTACACAGCACGTACGGTCAGAAGACCCGTGCATTAAATTTCAGAGAGAATTCTGATAATATAGTAATCTGTACTATAACTTATTGTTCAATAAATCCATCTAACTATCTACATTTACATTACTATCATTTTAACACTTCATTTGCATTTCTCCTATTACATTTATATCCTCTTCCCTTATAGGTTCTCAACTTTAACCCCTACTATCATCTCAGAATCTACACTCATACCGTTTAACCTCTAAACCTTATCTACACTCCACTCTCTAATCTTTGTTCTAATACTATTGTATACTTTTTACTTTATTTCAATTTGTCTACTACTTTGCATTATTAATATTCAGTGTCTATATACTAATTTTCGTATTGTCACTAATTCTTTCAGGAACCACGTTTATTACATTCTGTATCCTAAGCTTTAGCCTATTTTTATTGATTTTTTATTCCCCAGTTCATCTTTATATTTCATAATATAACCATTATCATTCCTTCCTTGCCTACTACTATATACTTACCTACTTAAGTTCTTCGTTTCCATATCCATGTCACTCCACTAACATTCTTCTCTCCTTGTTACCGTCTCTGTGCTTATTCTATTACTTTTTTCACCCCTGACTTGTTTGTACTCACTTTTTCTCAGTTTCTTTCATCGCTACTTCCGCAGCAATAAGTATTCTGTTCCCAGTATTCTCATTTTTTTTCATTGCCGCATCATCAGCACTTAGTATTCTGCTCTCAATATCCGTAATATTCACTTTTACCTAGAAAATAAGCTAATTGAATCTCCGTCGTAGTCGTATCTTAGCACATTTGTATAAAGCAATTCTACTCTGTGACAGCTTTGTCCCTGCGCACTCGTTTAAAGTACGATCTGAGTTGAATTAAAGGGTAAATTAAGTAGCAAGAGATGGATCCAAAATGAAGAACGTTCATTCACTTCCTGAGTATCAGTGATGATCTACTGACATAAACTTTGATTAACAAGTTGAGGTTGCTGTGGAATTCGTCATGGACGAAGTAACATTGATCAATGTAGTAGACATCCACAATGAAATAAAAAATTAACTTGAAATGCAAAATTTTTGTCGGTTGCCATTACTAGCGAACCCAGGACAAAAATAACTTGAGCCATAAAATTGTTTATTATACAGTTCAGATTTTCAGAAAAAATGTTCAAAGTAATCTTGCATCAGGAGGCAAAAGGAAGTTAAGGCCAAAAAATAAGTTTTCAGAATATAATTGATTCATATACAGGGTTGTTTCCGATCTCTGATAACGAATTTGAATTACGTCATGTGCATCAGGAATCACACCGACAGCTAAATTGCTGCGAGAGGTGACAGACCAGTAGTGAGTAATTTCATAATCAGAGTGCACGGTGTATCACAGTAGCAATGCCCAAGAAAATCGAGCCTTTTTGGGAGGGGTACATAACAACCCTTTCCGATGTCAAGTACAGTTACGTGAAAAGCATAGGAACCTGCAAAAAACGTGGTTTCGTTATTTCCAAGAAAGACATCTTGTGTGTACCTAATAAGACTGGCAAAGCTCAGATGGGATTAATTCCAGAGTGGAAAAAGCAAGCAAATCCACCCCCCGTCACAAGTCGCCGCACCCCACGAGATGATAAAGATTAATTCCATTCGAGCTTTACCAATCTTATTAAGTACACAGAAGATGCCTTTCTTGGAAATGACGAAACCTCGTTTATTGCAGGCTTCTTTTATTTTCACTTAACTGTACTTGGCATCGGAAAGGGTTGTTTGTACCCCTCCCAAAAGACTCGATTTTCTTGGGAATTTCTCCTGTGAGTCGCCGTGCACTCTGATTATGAGATCACTCGGTACTGGTCTGTCACCTCGCGCCACAGTTCAGCTGTCGTATGACTCCTGGCTCACATGATATCTTTCAAATTCGTTATCAGAGATCGGAAAAAACCTTGTACATATAATATTTTATACTTGTTTTGATGTTGGTAGGCCTACTCCCGAATTACAGAGATGCATAGACTATATATCGGGTCTTCCAATAAGAGTATCCTACTTTTAAAGTATAACAGCTGCCGTGTTTACGAAGCTATAGCAGTCATATTTTTCCATGGTTACAGTTGTTGACAAATAATCATGGAACGTTGCACCATTCTACAACGCTTAGAAATCGTTAAAATTTATTATCAAAGTGGCCATCTGTTCGCCAAGCATTCCGTGCATTTCGTGAAATGTTCGATGTGCGTAGTCGTCCTGCGAGAGAACAATTCTACATTTCATCGAAACATTTGAGGCAACTGGTTCTGTCGAAAATCAAACAACACCTTTACGTTAACGACGTAAACGCTCCAATGAATTCGCCGTACGTGGGAGAGTACGCGAGAATCCACGGAAATAAATTTTTCAGCTGGCACAAGAACTGGGTCTTTCATCGACCACAACTTGGGCGGATTTTGAATCTGGTCTTGAAGTTACACCCTTACAAAACTGTTTTAACTCAAGAAACTGAGCATACATTCTGCCGTGCATCCTCTGACCGGGTTATGGAGTAATAATTGGAAGTTGTCAATCTGGATGGCGTATTCGTTATAATGCTGGCCTTCTGTGCTCGAGGTTGCAGGTTCGATCCCGGTCTAGGTCGATGACATTTACGAGTAAGTATGCTTAAATGCGACAGGCTCATGTCAGTAAATTTAGTGACTTCTGCGGGACAAAATTCCGACAAACCGGCGACGCTGATGTAACCTCGGCAATTGCGAGCGTCGTTAAATAAAACATAACTTAAAAAAATTAATTGGAAGTTGAGCCTGGTTTGAGCAGAAAAATCATCTTAGGGACGAGACCCATTTTTTTATGAATGGTTTCGTTAACAAACAAAATTGTCGTTTTCGAAGCAATGAGAATCCATTGGAGATTCAAGAATGACCACTTCATTCCCGTAAGGTTACCGTCTGGTGCGGAGTTTGGTGCGGCGGAATCTCTGGTCCGTATTTTTTCCAAGATGAACGAGGAGAGGTTCTGACTGTCAATGGAAAAGGATACCGGCTATGATAAGTGATTGTTTTTGGCCTGAAATGGAAGATATGGATCTCAGAAATGTCTGGTTTCAGCAAGATGACTCCACGTGTCAAACTGTTCACGAAACAGCCGACCTTTAGAGGGAGATGTTCAGAGATTTCATCATTTCTCGTGGTGGTGATGTTAACTGGTACCCAAGATCATGTGATTGAATGCTGCTGGGTTACTTCTTATGGGGTTATGTTAAATCATGGGTTTATGCGAAGAAGCCAGAAACAGATAATGACCTAAGGAACAATATCACACTTGTTATTCGTGAAATTGAGTCTGGTTTATGTTTGTCATTGGAAATTGAAAGATCCGTACATGAGCAATCCAACGAAGCCGCGGGGGTCATTTAACTGACGTTCTCTTCCATACGTAATGACATTAAATAGTCATATTTAGGCCTAAATAAATAAACCTCTTTCGTTTATATAATTTATTTAATTTTAAAAGTATCACACTCTTAATGGAAGATCTTTTATTTGGATATTCAAAGCTGTGTGCAAAGTGCAACATTGTCACTATACCGCAAAATGAAGATTTTGAACTGGCTTCTGAGGTAAGTAATGATCTGTAATGGAGAATTACAAATGAGATGAAAGTAATAATCAAGAAAAAAGTTATTTTTATTATTTGGGTAATGACAACTACGAAGGAAGTTTTCAAATTAATAATATACACGTAAAGGTATAGCCTACGTGACACCATGAAGAGTATTCTCAAAAAGAAAACAAGGAATAGATTAATGATATTAGTGATTCTTGTAATAAAGTTCATAGTTAGAGTAAGAATATGATACAACATGTATCTAGCACTCAATTCCTCAGCCAGATTTCCTTCTTGTAACTGAAGCATGTTTAAAAATTAATGTTCCATGATAATGAACTCAGGTGCTCTGTTCGTTTTGTATAACTTAATTCTGTACACCCTTGGATGGCAGACCTACTGGCTGCAGCAATCTGGTATTGAGGCACATCATCTTCACCCAATGCGGAGGTAATCACCGTAAACTCAATTAATTACAGTCTATACCCACACTTGGTGCCTACTCCAAGTGGTCTCCGAACGGGTCACAAGACAAGATTGCTCATATAGTTTCTTCGTACACTCGAACCATTCCATCAAGATAACCTGAAGTAATAACAGTGTTCCGTACCGCATTGTACTCTTGTATTCTCACGGATCCTATCAGTCGTACTGGAATTAGGACTGGCTGTGCTGGGACAGGGATGGACCCTTCTGGTTTTAAACAGAGGGTAAAATATATTGCAATAAGACAAATAAAACGCAATTACGGGTACGTTCATCTTTGGTATATTGCATGGTACAATATTTCATCTACGAAAATTCTGAATCTCTCCTGAACAAAGAACAGAGTTCTCAGAAAAGATGAAGTCATTTGGCATGTATTGTGAAGAAAACTCTCCTTCTTTCACAACATTAGAATTTTTACCTGAGGCTTGATAATCAGTACGGTGTATAAAAGAAATCTTATGGTGTTAATTAAATGAAGTATCCATCCCGTACGCAATTGAGGTCATTACTGCGAATTCTAGGTCTGTTAAAAAAGTATTCGACATATGACCGTGAAAAAAATAGACTACAAACTACGCAACAATAAATGAAGGGTTCAGAACCATAGTGGGCCAAGCGCCATTTGCTGAAACCATTAAAATGAAGTTATTACCATAATTCAATGAAAACATATAGCAAGTAATACAAAGTATACACATTAAAACTAAATGATATATCAACCTTCATTAAACTATGGTATTCACTTAACTTTAACTCTTGCTTTCTCCGTTTTTTAATAAATGGCGCTTGATCCACTATGGCTCTGAACCCTTCAAATGAAGTCTTTTTTCCAGTAACTGAGTCAGATGTCAAGAGTAATAAAATCCTTTTAAGCACAAAATGTCTAAGACCATCACACCACAAAGTCTGACCCTCATATTGTAAATAATTTAGAAGTACTATAATGAAGTCGGACACATTTTGACCAGGACTCGTATGCTGTAAGATGTTTACAGGTTAACTGAGAACGTTTGTAAAAGTGTGTACAAAAAAAGTTGCCACGTTGAAATAAATTGTAACTACTATTCATCCATTCATTCATTCATTTATTCATTCACTGCAAACTCAGTTTTCTCCAGTCTTACCTATTTTCTGCCTTCCTCTTTCTTTCCATATATCTTAATGTCGTCTATCATATTCTTCTGCCTCAAACTCTTCTCCCGTTCACCATTCCTTCCAATGCAGCCCTCAGTAGACAGTTTCTTCTCAGCCAGTGACCCAACCAATTCCTTTTCCTCTTCCTGATCTGTTTCAGAATCATTCTTTCTTCACCCACTCTTTCCAACACGGCTTCATTTCTTATTCTGTCTGTCGACTTCACACGTTCCATTCTTCTCCATATCCACATTTCAAATACTGAAAACTACTATAATAAAGAAAATATTACAATTAACACTAAGAAATTTCGACTTCTTTCGTTTACAAATAACTTTATATTTATATTGTCACACTTTCTTCGGATTTATAACTAATGTTTCCCTTCTAGCACACAATTAGGCCTACAACTTGTAAGTTGTCTCCTTATTGATAAAATAGGATCAAGTAGAATTTCTTCCAATTTAGATCTATTAAATATTGTAAAATAATAATATTAATAACAAAATACCAATAGTGTTAATGTTAACATTAATGGTCACCGTTTTCGAAACTGTTAGGCTACAATAAATAATATTAAAATGTTTCATCTTAAAACTTACCAATTTAAATTTATCTAAATTGAGAAGTCATAAGATTGAACATTTTAACATTATTTATTGTATTTAATAACTGACTTATCTGAAATAAAAACATTAATTGTAAATTAGATGGTGTTCGGGTAAAGGGAGATAAGTCATAATAATAATTTTTTGTGATGAAATTCGAACCATTATTCCAAATAATTTTCTACATACATAAAACACATCAAAAGCTAAGATCATTTTGTTTGTTTGTTTGTTTGTTTGTTTTTTTTTTTTTTTTTTTGCATACCCACTTGAATTTAATTTGTGTACTCATCAGGGGAACAAAACTCCATTTGATGAAGGGTCGGTGGAGCGGAGAAAAATTCTTTCCGGCACCTGGATTCGAAGCCGGGTTTTCAGCTCTACGTACTGAAGTTCTATTCACTAAACTACATTGAATTCCAATTCCGATTCCGGATTGAATCCTCTCAGTTTAAGCTCCACCTCTTAGTTTCCCTTTCTTCTCTCCACCGATCCTTCATCATATTGTGATAACGCAGAATTCCTGCAAGGAAATATCATATGTACTTCGGTACATCGAAATAATATAAAGCTCCATTTGCATAAAAAATAACTTAACTCCCTTTACTCGAACAGGATCGAATATTAAGCCAAATGATATCCGTTTACACATTCCATTGTTCTTCCTATTAGTTCTATTCTTTCCTCCGTTAAAATAGCAGCTGTATGTTATGTCATGGCATATGTGTGTATGTGTATGTGTGTATGCATGCATGTTTATGCAGGGTGGGTCCAAAATGTTTTAACCCCCAGTTTTAATTATTCTTAAATAACGTTAATTTTTATATCTAAACTTCTGCACTTAGCATTTCTACATGACAATATTCGATCACCTGATTCCGCACAGGCTTCCGACAATATGTAAATTAATATTAAGTTCCTGGTTAGAATACAACTCACTACTAACGCTTCTGCTTCTTAAGGTTCATATTGACCCTTGAGTATCTATTAAAGTTCAACCTAGAAGCTTTTATTACTAATTAGAAAGAGAGAGAGAAATTAGTTTATTAACAACAAGAGCCGCCCTAAATAGGAGTTCATAGATCGGCCTACTAATCCATTCACAATGAACAATGATTAAATACAATTGAATCAGTCATTTAAGAAAGGGCTCAATGGCAAGTTTTTAAGAAATTGGTTTCTTCACATATATTGGTGCATAATAGGTAGATACATGATTCTGCATTAAAAGAGCTCATTTCCACTCAATAACATTGATTCTATAACTGTCGGAATATAGCATTCATTTTAGAAGTGGCTCAACTCCTGAAATTGAGGTCTTTATAAAGTGAATTTGCCTTGACACCTAGTGACAAACATAAGAATAATCTGTTAACAGTTGGTTACCAGTTACCAGTTCCAGCTGTTTTATATAAACATGGCGTCTCTCGGAGGGAATACAGTTATTTGTAATGAGAAGGATAGAAAGAAAGGTATATGTAATAAGCAAAACTATGAAAGTGGAATATGTAGAAATCATTGAAAATGCTTCAAAAGAAGGGAGATTTATTGTGAAATTGGTATCAACTGATGATATTAAGGATGTTAGTAAATTGTGGCAGAAATACTACATGACAACCTGCTTGTCAGTAGAAACACAATCGAGAGAAGCACCCCGTGATCAGAAAGTGAAACTGCAATCAACAATATTCAATGAATACAAGTATGACTCAAAGAACCCGGGGAAAGTATGTGTTTCAGCATTCATCGGAGGTTTGATAAGACACACTTTTGATTTGAAGATATCTGCTACAGATATTGTGAAACTTCCGGATCAATGTGCCTACAGTGAAAAAGTTCCCATTAACGTTAAGAAGATTGAGGATTTGTCTAAATTATAATGTGCTACATACCAGATGAACACTTATGGTTTTACACCAATATCGTAGCTTGGCATACTAGTAGTAAAAGTGATGATGATATGTAAATGACATTAAATTTATTGTTCATTTTGTCTGTTGTTCTTAACAATATATTATAATTTTGACACAATATGTTAGTGTTTGTGTTTATGTGATTATTAATATCAGAATGATTTCAGTGAAATGAAAATATTAGTCAAAATAGAATTCATTTTTCATAATTTTATTCTCAAAATAGGAATTTCCTTTTGAAAGCGCTCAATTCCACAATTTTGAATCAGTATAACAACTTATCTGAACAAACTTTGCTTGTGTTTCATATATGCTAATGCTAAAACCATTGATTATTATAGGATAGGTATGTAACTTTGTATCAAATATTGCCAAGTTTTTATATAATCAGTTTTTTTTCTTTCTCCTGAGAAATTGGAATTTGTGCCATAGAGCCCATTCTAAAATAACTGATTCAATTATGTATGTGTCAAAATAAAAAGAGAACAATAATTTGAGAAAAGAAAACATTACAAGATAAGTATTGTGTATTAAAAATGTGATAGTTTTACAAGAGGAAATTACGTAATAATTTTAATTCTTTATTGTTGTATTCAGTTTGTACAAGTTCAAATGAGTTTTCATATTTTTACGAGTAACGAATTTAAAACAATATCGCAAAACTGTCAACCCGTAACTCATTTTTATTTAATAGAAGATTGCAGATTAGTTAATGATGTATCTCGTACATTTGCAGTATTCACTTCATGTGTCTACTCATATTGTAGTATTGTAGTTTTCAATTTGTTTTGTGCTTTGTGGCAATCCGATTACAAAAAATTATCATGCACTGTCAGCAAATGTAATTAGCTCTAATTAATTGTTTCCACTCGATACGTCGAAAAATATTGAAAATAAATCTATTTCGAGTCGCAAATTTTCATTGTGTCACTGTGCAAGGAATCTAGCTAACAATGAAACATCGCCTAGAGATTCAGTACTCCGAAATAAAGAATTGGGGCTCTCCGCTTTTGCTGTAATCTGCTTGGAATTCTTATTCAGATCTTCGCCAGATGGACTTGCAGGATACTGGAACATTTCTTATGTTAAGTCAAATAGCGCGATATGGAAAATTATGTAACTAATTAGAAAGGTATTGATTTACTCTGAACGCCAAATTTAAATTAACAAATAATCAGAGTATTGGAACGGGTTTTTTTAAACATTAGACTGAATTAGTATCTTTTTACCTGACCATAATTTGACATTTAGAGAAAGTGGTGATAAAATATATCCGAAAAAAGTTGCTAACTTTTTAGGAATTGCGCGTGACTTCGTAATAGCGAAACACAAAATATAAAGGATTGAGTCAAAAGAAATTCATAATAGTAATACAATTATACAATATATTATACAATTATACAATATATATATATATATATATATATATATATATGGGTTTATTACCGTCAAATTTACTTATCAAGAACAACGTTCGTCTTTCACTATGTACTACCTTATGTCATAATTTAATGACTTGAATGATTATTCTTGATATGTAACTTTGACGGTAATAAACCCATATATATTTAAAATTGTATTAACTGTACTTACCGGACCCAAAATGCCTTTGAAATTCATAATAGTAAACTAGGAAGAGAGTAAAAATGAGCTTACAAACGTCCTTGCAAACTAAATAAAAAAATTATGAACTTCATTAAAAAAAGATAGTGATTTGTATTGATACTTTATAGTACAAGGCAGTAAGAACAGGCGACATTTATGTTAAGATTAGCTGGCTCTACTGATAATAGCATACAATTTATTTCTTTTTGTCTTATATTTAAGTCAACAAGACAGGGATAACTAATTAACTTCTAGAAAAGTTTGAAAAAATTGGTCCTAATATGAATAACTGAGAGTATAAAGTTATTTAATGGTGTCAGTAGAGAATTTTCCTAGAGCGTTCTTCAGTGCTTGTTGTGGCTGTAATTAATTTTGTTATTAGTTATGGCTGCTCTTCTTCACTGAAGAACCTGATCCTGTTTTGAGTATTACGACGACAATTTATTTACATGTATTCTCTTCTCTTCTTCAATAAAAGGTGAAAAGTTCTTCAAAGGTGTGAAATTCCTAACTGTTAAAATGTTTTGGAAGAAGATGGAAATATAGAAAGGCTAGTTCAAACCTGCGGTATCTATTTTGTTTCAGTTTCTGAGGCCGTTTGAAAAATTTCAGTGGTAAGAATGATCAGTTTATCTTTTCATGCATATAATTTAACGGATAATTCGAATGTGTAGAAATTAATAGGTCTATAGGGTGTCATTTAATTTGAAATATTCTGTATATGGGTACGTAAAAATTTATTTTATTAAACGGTGTATCTGTATACGTGAATAAATATTCTTTTCTTTCACAATATCTCATTATTAATTGAATTAATTCCAACAACTTCCGTATGTAGATTTTTGTAGTAAAACTAAAGTAAAAAAATTACTAATAATATCCATACATTATAATATAGGGGAATTCGGGGGAATATGGGTACGTGGGGAATATGGGCAATATTACGTTTTCATGCCTAAACTCTTGTAAAGAATTATGTTTTGTCTCTAATAACGGTTAGTATAAAGTGAGAGTATCGTAATGGTTCCTGTGAGAATCGCGTTGTGCAGTATTTTCTCGTATTGTTGTTAAAATAGCCATCTGAAACGTGAGTATTGACTTCCAAGTAAAATAAAATTTCACAATACTTATTTTAGATACGTTATATGCAATATATTACACATGAACTTTAGAAAATAGTTTAAATTTAATAGTATACATATAGAATACACATCTTGAACTGCCGTTCTATTGCGTCAGACGTTGTTTTGTGAATAGTTTACGATAGTGCCAACTGTTGAAAGGAAACCCTACATGTCGGGGTAATATGGGCGCTAATGTTCGGGGGAATATGGGCAAGCATTGCACTTCATAAAAATGACTCTTCAATCTTGATGAAAATGACCTACAAATGATTGCAGGAGCGAAAGATGTCATTGAACACAAAGAACACAAATTTGTGCATTGTATTTACCCTAAAGAAAATGGAAAAATCATTATCCTTGTTTGCCTGCTTCAATGCAGCAGGGAATTACTTTCCTCCAAGTATCATTGTAAAAGGAGTGAGGACAATAATGACTGAAAGAACAGCTGCCTGTTGTCAGTAAGGTGTACTACAACAAGCAGTCTCCCTACATTAAGGGAGATACGAGGTGTGATCATTAAATTCCGACCTGTCCCATAAGTGTAAATAAAATTACCTCATTTAAATTTGGCTGCCATCCCCTTCAAGGTAGTCCACTTGGGCAGTTCTACACCGATCCCAACGTGTCTGCCATTTTTGGAATTTCTCCTAGAAGTCGCGTTCTTGAAGCCTGTCAAGCACCTTCTGCGATTCCCATTGGATCTCTTCCGCAGTGATAAAACGGTGACCCTTTAGCTTGAATTTCATCTTCGGAAACAAAAAAAAAAAAAATCGCAGATGGCCAAGTCTGGTGAATACGGGGTTGAGGAGCGACGGCCATCTTATTACGTGAGCAAAACTGGAGTATTGCGAGAGCTCCGTGAGCTGGCGCAGTGTCGTCATGGAGCATCCATTTGTTCTTTGTCCAGAGTTGTGGTCGTTCATATTCAAAATGGACGGAGGATAATTATGCACAATTTGTTAAATTTTTTCGACATTTTCGATAGTGTTGCACGTGTGTGGTCGACCTCTCGTCGTCCTTCAGCGATGTTCTGCCATTTCTGAAATGCGAATGCCACTCAAAACACCTCGCCTGGCACACTTCATTCCCGTAGGCTTGCTTCAATATTCCATGGGTTACGGTTGCCGATTTCCCAAAGAATTTGACGTTGGCTCTCCGCTCCAGTTTAGAGTCCATCGTGATTTCGCAAATGCGCGGATACACGTGCTGACAAAACCTTGTGTAACACAGGTCTTAATGAAGATAGCGCTTCGAAACTTTGTGTTGTGTCTCTTCAAGGTCATCTAGTGTCACTGCTGCGCACGCGTGTCAATCACGTGATCCCTTCGCCCACAGCAGACACATGATCACACCTCTTATATTTTTCTCAATAATCAAGAACTTCGTTGTTATTTCAACATCAGTAAGCATGCACCTGGAATTTTGATAGTGGATGGACGTAATTCACATAGTTGTAATCCTGACAATCTTAATTTTACAATTTGCATATTTTGTCTTCCTCCACACACCACAGCCTGGCTTCAATCAGCAGATAGGGGTCTGTTTGGTCCTCTGAAGAAAGCTTACAATAGTGGTGCTACAGCTTTCTTCAGGCAACATAGAACACCTTTTACGAAGGTCGAGTTTGCTTCCATTGTCAAAGTAGCATGGGACAGATGTGTCAATGTATGTCTGGCTGTAAATGCCTTCCGAGCTTCAGGCCCTTTTCCACTGCACATGAGTGTCATTCCTGATTATGCTTACATTGGCACTGCAGCATCAGGTGACAAACCTACAATTCATTCAATTCCTCCCACTGATTCAAATGTCTTAGAATCTCCGAATGTCATTCATCACCAAAGAGTCACATCATCTGCCAAAGTGGTTAGGCAATAACCATCATAAATTGCATATACAATATATAATATAGTTAATACAGTTGTATTTTCAAGAATTTTAAGTGTTTTTTTTTACTTCTTTCAGTTGACTGTGATTCACATCATTAATGCTCATTTCACCCCCACACTCGGGGGAATATGGGCAAAACACATTAACTTGCATTTTTCAATTTTACTTGCATACGTTTAGGAGTAAGTAGTCAGGATTCTTATATAATATAGCTAAATTGTTCAGAAACATATCCTAGTTGTAAAAGTAATTAATAGAAAAAACCGAGAGATATTGCAACCGAAATATTACTAACGTGCCCATATTCCCCCGACTTCCCCTATTAAATATAGATTACATACGTAGAATGCAGGTGAGTCATAATTATGTGCTATAAAGTATTTCAAAGTATTCTATACACCATAACAAACATATTTGTCATATAAACGTATAGCCTGATACTTAGCCTGATACTACATTGTTACCCGTTTGGTTTGATTACCTGGTTGGGTTTTTCCGAGGTTTTCCCCAAGCGTAAGGCAAATGTCAGATAATCTGTGGCGAATCCTCGGTTTCATCTCATCTCGCTACATCTGGGCAAAAAAATTGTAATGTTTTAAAATTTTGACTTGTTCCACTTCCTAAAGCTTCAATGCTAATATAAGATCTATGTAATACAATAAATGAAATGAAATTTTCAAGCTATGGCAACATTGAGTTATTTCAAAGCTAGTCTACCAATTACCCGTGGCTAAAATCGGAGCTAACAGTCGGTTTTGTTTTATGTTGGCCATGTCTTGTAGTTATAGTGATGTTTTTTGTTGATTCTTGATGTTGAGTATTGTAACTGAAATTAGTGTTATTTTTTTTACTGAATTGCATAATATAACAGTCAGCACTAAAGCAGCTATTACACTACCAAAGTTCTTTGACAAAGAATATGATGAAATATTTTATCAAAGATCTTTGATAAAAGATAGGATTTTATTTTATTTTATTAAAGATAACCTAAAATTAAGAACAAAAACTCACCTAACACTTGTTCCACAACAGTTAACAAGTGTTACGAGGATTTGTTGATACTAATATTTACGCGTTAAGTTTTTGATTTGTTGATAGTAATATTTACGCGTTAAGTTTATAACACGATGAATGAAGAATAATATTATGCTTCTTTAGCTACAATTAGTTCAGTTATTACTCGTACATAAGCATTTTAATGAAAAAGAAGTAGAAAAAGAAACGTATGTGGGTTAAACTGTGGATTGCAAAACGTGATAAGAGAGGTATCCATCAGAACTTATTGAAAGAGCTACAATGCGAGGACATGAAAAGTTTTACAAATTATTATAAAATATTATTATAATATATTAATATCATATTATACAAATTATTTATTTACAACATTTAATTTCCTTCACACTCCGATATCAGAATTTTTTGTGGTAGCAACAGTCAAGTTATATTTGTGTTCCGCCATATTTGTTTCAAGGTATAGAAATCTTTTATCAAAGATAACAAGATGCCCTTACATTTTATAAAAGAACGTTTATCAAAGAAACTTTTATAAAAGAAAACTCATTACACTGCCATATGAAGAGTCCACTGCAAGAATAATGGATGTCATTTGGAATACATTTTGCAGGAGAAGCAATTGAAAGTTTGAAATGCTTGTTAACGCTCAAAGCTTAACTGTGATTTTCCGATCATTACTGGACAATGACTATCAGTGTTAATGCCATATAACTCTCTATGTACATTCTATATGTCTTAAGCTATGCACTGACAGTCTTCGTTCATTTTCGATAAGAAAGTGACATCCATCATTCTTGCAGTGGACTCTTCATATATATATATATATGTATATATATATATATATATATATATATATATATATATATATATATAATGAAAGATCTTTGTCGAAGAACTTTGATAGTGTAATAGCAGCCTAATACAGAATGGGGGAACCATACATAAACAGCGAAATGACCGATATGACATTGATTTGCGGTGAAATAAGAAACAATTCTGCTGCTGCTGCTCGCATCTACCCTGAACGTTTTCCTGCCCGACGACACCCAACTCCAAAAAAAATTGTAACAGTAAAACGTCGCCTTAGGGAAACCGGTCGCTTTGTACCTGTGATGAAAAATTCCGGTAGACCGCGAAGTCGCAGGACTACTGCTCCTGAAGAAAACATTCTGCGTTCCGTAAACCGTTCATCAGGTACAAGTACACGGCAATTAGCTGCACGTCATGGAGAATTGTACATAAGGCATTACTCTACTCATATCATCTACAGCCTGTGCAAGAATTGCTAGGAGAGGTTGATTTTGAACTTCCGCGAATGTTTACTTCATGAAACTGCTGCTCATCGACATTTCTTAAGCAAAATACTGGTACTGGATGAAGTAACATTCACCGGAAATGGTATCTTCAATCGCTACAACTAGCATGTTTGGGCATACCAGAATCCAAATGCTATTGAGGAATAGTTTTGAAATAACACGATATTGCCATATCTTCATAAAAATGCAGTATCGGCTATATATTTATATGACAATTTATGTTTGTTTTGGTGTATAGAATATTCTGTAATACTTTATAGTACATTATTACGACTCATCCTGTATATGCATCCTATTCTTTTATTATTAAACACTTCAATATCAGTGCCAAATTTAAGAAATTTCCTAGAAAGTTTCTCGATAAATAATCCTATGGTTTTGCACTCGGAGGAAAGTAATACAATACAATAACTTCCTGCTACTTTTTGCATTTATGTTAAGGGCGATTGTAAATAATGAAGGACACCTGGTCGAGCGACATCCACCATAAAGTCCAGAACGATTCTGAAATTTAGCACGAATATTTTAGACGATAAACGAATCTGTTATCTTATAACTATTTATATACAAATTAATATAGTTATAATATTTAAATAATTACTTATAAAAGCAATATCTTTAATATTGTATGACGTGTCATTTATTTTGCTGTATGAATTTCAGGAAAGTATGTAAATGTCCTTTTTGAGGGTTATATTATAAGCTTTCAGGACTTTACTGCATTACAGTATTAATAGCTGGCAATCTTACTATACAAATTCATCAATATTTTAGGAGAAATATTTGGACATGTGACCAGAAAGACTGGTTTAGGGACTTTATCTAATATGCTCTGGCGTTTGAAATTCGCCGAAGGAACACTATCGGCACTTACAGGGTTTTGTTAAATCAAATTTAGACAATAATGATTTATGCGAGTGTTACAATTCCAAATAATTGCCGCCATTATCTACAGGGTATCACGATTCATGTCGTGAAATTATAGAGCAGTGTAGCTTTTCTATGAAATCTTATATTTTGATGGCATCACGTCATATGGTCGAGCTAATAAATTTGGTTTTGCGGTAGATTTTATTTAGTCTGTATCCATATCAATAATGAAAAAAGTCTTTTTAAACATAATACTATGCAGTGACTGTTTCCTTTCTCATTGACAAAATATCTGAAGAAGTTTAAATAAGCTATTAATATCTCCAAATTATTTTTATATGACTGTTTCCTTAAAAGCCTAAGTTCTCATACCTTGAGTTATGGTTAAAGAAGACACTCTGAGCTCTGCTAGTCTGACGTTCTGGATAATTGAACTTCTGAAGCTGGATCAAAAGGATGACAGATGAGAGTGCTAAACACCAGATTTTGTTGATGTAGGCTTTGTGGAAAGTGATAAATATTATCCGGAGCTTCCTCAGGAAAAAATCCTTTCTCTACAACTGACAAGAAATATTTTCTTAATTATTTTAAAACATATAGGCATATTACCATATGTGTGTATATATAATATATACACGTATGTAAGTTGAGTATCATAGGTTTGAATCACTTACTTGTAGCTTCTCCACTTTTAATCATATGAAGAATCTTTATATACAAGAGTTATAGAGGGAAAAATATTTTGAACGTCTTTTCAAAAAGATGTTTTTCATTTATAAATAATATACCAGGAAGTCTGTTTTTAATGACACTGTATACTTATTTTTTAATTTTTTGTGTCTTCAGGTCTCAAAACGTACAAAATATTTTATATTCATTTAGAAACGATTATTTTGTAAAAATTTCCTCAAATATATGATGCCTATATACTTTACATACAGTATATGTACATAACAAGTCGAATTGTTTCATATATATTAATTTGAAATTTTGAAGAACAAATGGGTCAGAAATTGAATAATAATAAAAAAGAATTTAATAACAGTGGTTTTTTTCTTGTGAATAATCATGGTCAATCCTGGAGAAACAGAAAGAATTGAAACACTATTCGTGGTTGGCTAATGTTAACTTCTTTTAGACCGCTTCATAAGAAGGATTTCTATTCGATCTACGTAATATATCTGCAGCTATAAAAATGAAAGATTTGTATAACATCGCAATACTTGTGGAATGGCGTTGAAGTCCACTTAGTTCAAGTAGAAATTTCTGGGATAGAGTGGAGCTTAATATATTGGAACATACTCTATATTATTGGGCTGACCCTTAAATAACCAAGGAAAGGCAAGGAAGGCGAGGTACGTAATAAGACAGAGATGAATATCTGTATCGCATAACACCATAGCTCGCCGGACACGTACTCTGGCGTGTTCACAAAATGCAGCCTCTGCCGCTTCCAGATTTGTCGTCATTATTTTTATCGACTGTTTTGCTACACCCTCATTAGTGGCCATGCATCAGTCGTGAATCGCCGTCAAGGATCAGACGGCCTCTTACAGAAAGAGACAGGGTTCATCCTCAGAAGATTGTAGGCCTATGATATTGGTGGGTTTTCCTTGTGCTTAGATTTTCTCTCCTTTCTTGAATCAGAGTTGTTCCATTACTGCCGTAGTCATCCTCCTCCTCCTCTTCTTCCTCCTCTTCCTCATAATCATCATCAAAGAGAATGTGTCTTAGGAGAAGGCAGTGTGTGTTTATTACTCACAGTATTCTGTTGTATTTGTGACTTAATCGAGGTAGTTCATTATTTACTGCCAGTAAAATTGAATTCGAGATACAGAGTATCAAACATTTTAGCTCTCGTATAACAGAAGTGCACAGAACGACATTCAAATGTTCCTACAGGGCACCGTGTTTGTTATAGAGAACCATTATTTTGTCAGGAGGGACATGTGTTATTAATGAGGATGCAATATACAGGGTGTTTCAAAAATACGGGGAATAATTTCAGGTATGTATTTCCCACATGTAGACAATCAAAATAGTTCATTACAACATGTGTCCGGAAATGCTTTATTTCCGAGTTATGGCCTTCACAACATTGAAATTCACCGGAACGTTTTTCTTTCCGCAGGTCGTTGCCGTCAAAGGAGACATTAAGAGGGCACTCTGACAGTTCATTCCGAGGCGAAGGTTACATTCAGTGTTGTGTAGGCGTTAGACTGTGCGACATGTATTCAAATCAAGAGCTGGCAGAGATACACTTCATGTACGGTAAGGCGGACGGCAATGCTGCGCTGGCTCGTCGTTTGTACCAGGAGAGGTACCCACAGCGACAATGTCCAGATCTGAAGACATTTGTACGTCTCCATTACCGTCTGTGCGAGTATGGAAAATTTAACTCTCCTGGTTTGGGAAGGGGACGACCAAGATCTACAACTCCAGAAGTACAGGAGGAGATTCTGGAGGCTGTGAACATGACTCCTTCTATCAGCACACGAAGTCAATGTTCCTCATACGACTGTCTGGAGACTGTTGAAAGAGTATCAATTGTATCCTTATCATTTGCAACGTGTACAGGCCCAGCAGATTACCCTGCACGAGTTAGGTTCTGTCAGTGGTTCTTGCAGCAGTGTGGTGTAAATCCAAACTTTCCTGCTTTAGTATTATTTACAGATGAAGCACAGTTCACACGAGATGGCATAACAAATTTCCACAATCAGCATGTATGGGCGTATGAAAACCCACGTGCAACTGTTCCATCTCATCACCAGGTGCGGTTCTCCCTCAACTTGTGGGCCGGTATCATTGGTGATCGATTAGTTGGACCCCATGTACTTATAAACAGACTACGGGGCAGGCGTACACAAACTTCCTGGAAAACACCATACCTCATGTTTTAGAAGACACTCCACTGATCAATCGTGAACACATTCACTTCTTGCATGATGGCGCTCCTGCACACTTCAGTCGTACGGCTCGCCGGTACTTGGATCGAAGGTTTCCTGATCGATGGATAGGTAGAGGTGGCCCAATTGCTTGGCCTCCACGCTCATCTGATCTGAACCCTCTCGATTTCTACTTGTGGGGCCATTTAAAATCATTGGTTTATTCGTCTCCGGTGCCTGATTTGGAATCCCTTCGGAATCGAATTGTGGCATGTTCTGAGGACATACGCAATACTCCTGGAGTTTGGGATCGTGTTCGCAGGTCAATGAGACATCGATGTGAGGTCTGTATTCAAGCAGGAGGTGGACATTTTGAACATCTTCTGTAATGACAACGACCTGCGGAAAGAAAAACGTTCCGGTGAATTTCAATGTTGTGAAGGCCATAACTCGGAAATGAAGCATTTCCGGACACATGTTGTAATGAACTATTTTGATTGTCTACATGTGGGAAATACACACCTGAAATTATGCCCCGTATTTTTTAAACAACCTGTATACTGGAAACGGAAAACCGACGTAACGTACGTTAAGTTGTTATTGCAGGAAGCGCCTGAATTACGCAATGGCTTTACATCATCCATAATTATTATTATTTAATAATAATAATAATAATAATAATGATAATAATAATAATAATAATAATTTTATTTGAAAGATAATAGTATACTTTTGGTTGACGCTGCCGATGAAGCAAAAGCTTGTGGCCGGGAGTGGAGTTTACATTAAATAATGAAAAAGTAATATTACATGCTTAAGTCTACACTAAAATAATTATTTAATTGTTTAATTTAATTAATCAAGTATAAGTAAGGAACGTAAGCAGAAAAATACCAAACTAGTACAAGAAATACAATGAAATTATATCAGGTAATACACAGAAGAGTAGCTTAACTAGAAAGTCCAGGGGACAATGACTGCTTTAAACAATAATAAAGTAAAGTGAAAAAGTATTAAATAACACAATAATTGTGAGATAAATACAAAATATTATGCAATAATATAATGAAGTAATATAGTGTATACTAATCAGTATTTAAAATCAGTTGAAGTGCTTGTTTTCTACATAATTCATTATTTGAAGAAGCTAAGTAAGGAACGTAAGCAGAAAAATACCAAACTAGTACAAGAAATACAATGAAATTATATCAGGTAATACACAGAAGAGTAGGTTAACTAGAAAGTCCAGGGGACAATGACTGCTTTAAACAATAATAAAGTAAAGTTAAAAAGTATTAAATAACACAATAATTGTGAGATAAATACAAAATATTATGCAATAATATAATGAAGTAATATGGTGTATACTAATCAGTATTTAAAATCAGTCGAAGTGCTTGTTTTCTACATAATTCATTATTTGAAGAAGCTAATTTTGAATGATTTTAATGAAGTTATTATACAATACCGGGACGAAATTTTAACCATGCCTTATTCCTGCTCCAGAATTGCATTTGTGTTTAAACAAAGGACATGATATAATGTATCTTCTTGTACTGTAACCATGTCATAATAATTATTATTTTTATGGTAATATTTTAGTAGTGTATTTGTTCAATATTCAGTACCTTAAATTCCTTGTGTATGATAATCCATTTTTTCCTTTAATACATATTTTTATTATTCTCCTCTGTAATAATATTAACGGCATGAGTGAAGACTTCATTGCCTCACCCCATCCTATAATAGCATATACAGTATATATTGTTTTCCGAGTTAATGCATTCAATTACAGTGTTTATAATAATTGTAATTTTATATTGTCTGTGTCCATTAACACTTATGGGAAAAATATCGCCTTGCTCTCGGCCGCTTAAGAAAAGTACATTTACCGGCACCAGCAGGCTATGATGCGTTTTCAGAGGGTGAGACCTAGCGCATCCAAGAGCGATGTCTAGTCAGAGTGGGAGTGTGAGGAAGAAAATTGGTTGCTATGGCAACCCAACCAAAACTGACTCGTCAGGTGTTAGCCATCTATTTCGTGTCAAGTACTGTTTTCAACATAACTCTGAGATTTCTTCGGTTTTCTTTACGTCTCGTTTGAAGTGAGATGTTTTGGCATGTGTGCTGTTCCAATTCTTGCACCAGTTCACCAGTTGTAATGTGGTCTTCAGTGTTATCTCTTGGTATGTCTGTGATTATAATTATTATTGTGTGATATTCGTAAGATTATAGCTACTGTTTTCGTAAATTATAATGCATCCAACGGAGGATTTAGTGTGTTCCTTATCCCAGACACTTTTATCTCTATTTAAAGGCGATGACAAACGTGGTGTGTTAAACGTTGGAAAATCAACACCGGTCCTTTGTTACAGGAAAATTTGTGCTAATCAGAATAAAACTTCTAAAACTTTCATTATCAAGTTTAAACTTTGTTGGTATGAAGAACAAAAATGGTTGTGTTGCAGTAGTTACTTCCACAAGCTTTATTGTTGGTCGTATTTATTAATCGTAATCAAAAAGGCCATATGGAACTATAATGACGTTGCAGATTTGAACGATAGCACACGAGTATTTCGCAAACACTGTAAAGCACATAAAGAATTGTATCGGGTTTAAAGAGGTGAACAAAAAAATAAAATTTCGTATGCATTTGGAGAAGACTTACGATTGCACATATATACAAACACTAACGTGAATTTTATATTAAATTATAAAGTAAAGTAGTTTGAAGTAGAGAACATTAGTAAACTCATTTCTTGGTGTCATGCTTCCCTCACCTGGTCCTTTCTCGCCCTCTGAGATGCAATAACACTTTCAATCATGATATGGTTCCCTGTTTCACAGTGTTTATCATTAACAATTACGTCAAAACTTCAACCATCGACAGTATGAAAATGTATTACTGTTGCTATATTGTTATTATTATTATTATTATTATTATTATTATTATTATTATTATTATTATTATTATTATCATTGGTTCTGTATTTTGCGTAAAAATGACTTAACGAGTCATATGTTCAATTACTCCATAGCCGTGCCTGAGATGTGATTACAATATAATTACATACATTTATTTTATGTAAATTTGTAACAAATTAATTACATATGTGTACTTCAACTATCGGCTACAATTTGTGAATGAAATCAAATGTTTTAATTTTGGTGTTATAGATTTTGTGTATAGTCTCAGAAACAAAAGTTCAATTTTCATTTACGTGCTAATTCAATGATTTCATTTAGGAACGTCTTTCGAATAAAAGTTGAAGAAAATTAATAAAATTAATTACAAACTGTAATAACTTTTGCAACATGATTAGATAAAGGAACTGAATTGTTGCGAAACGCTTAAAACATATAAACCTAATAAGAAAGTTCGTATTACGTTCGTAGTACATTTTTTTTCTATCTTTACTTACTAGAAAGACGCACTATTGGACTTGGTCAAGTGTAGCTGAGTCGACGCCGAATTCCCGCTTATGACAAGAGATGTAACATGGACAACTGGCAAACATCATACCGCAGTCGGGATTTGAATCCAGACGTCTTTCATACAACGTTAGCGCTACACCTTTGTTGAACATTCAAGTAGTCAATGAAATTTATCTTCTAGGGTGAACGTTCTCTTTGGCTCGTGTTGCGAGACTGCACAACTATTTCATTCCTTTTGGTATTAAGAACTGTATATTTTCAATTTACAAGATAACCAAGTAAAATCATTTCTGGTCATATGTTAAGTACTGTCAAAGAATGAATTACATTTCACTTGGTAGTCATGAATTATGCATCTGTGAAATGCAGAGTTTTGTCACTTCCTTCCTATAAATGAGGGAATACATTTCCATGACTCTACTCAGGAATCCTGTTGCTGCACTACATGAATGCAAGTGTGCAATAAATACGGCATCTCTTTCTGTCCGTGCAGCATGTATCGAGATTCTCGGCAAGGTACTACAGGCAGGTTCAAAGCAAACTGTTACAAAGCAAGTTTGCTGCCATCTTAATAAACCAGTAATTGAAGGGTTCAGAGCCATAATGGGCCAAGCGCCATTTATTAAAAACGGAGAAAGCAAGGATTAAAGTTAAGTGAATACCATAGTTTGATAAAGATTGACATATCATTTAGTTTTATATTTTATATTACTTTCTATGTTTCCTTTGAATTATGGTGATAACTTCATTTTAACTAGTGCTGCTTATGATTAGGTTTTCTCCGGAGCAGTTGTTTGCGCGCTTTCAATCGGAGACCTCCGGATTACCTCCGTTGATGCCGCGCAGGTTGTATATGTGCTGTGGCGCAGAAACACACTTTCCGCTGAGCATTCCTTTAATCGACTCAGGTAGTGATTAGAGTCCGCTGACGTCCGCGTCAGTAAGTTGTAATTTGTTGTTGTTTATTCTCTCTTTTATGTTAATTTTTCCGCCTTTCTTCGGCTCTTCTTTTTTTTTTTTTGTTTTGCTTGAAGTGCTACGTTAGCTGACAGATTTTTTTTCTAGTTTTGAAATTCATAGTACATGTGGAAAGACGTATTAGTTTTATGTCATTGATCAAATTAATAACATTCAATCTAACTGCAAATCTAACGCAGAAGTAAAGCTTTTCAGTCGCTAATGTAAACATTTACACTTTAGTTCTCCTAGAAACTCTCGATTAATCGCAAACAGTGTTTGTCAATTATTATTCTAATCGGTTTAGTTTAACGTAAAATATATTAATGGAGCCTCAGAATGGAACAAAAGAAACGTGGGCTATCGATGGGTTAAAGTTTACTGTCCAACATAATTTATTCAGATTCTTCACCGGACAGGATTGTGATTATTGTGTTAAAGGGTGTCAGTATTTGAACTGCCTCTTCTAAAACGCGCCCCTCTTTCTCTGTAATAAAAATATAAGAGGATATCAACTTAAGGATAAATGCAATTATATTATTACCACATGTTTCTTTAGTTTCATTCAGAAACTTAATATTTTCATCCAAACAGTAAAATATAACTCAAGTTGTCTAAACAGCAAAATATAACTCAAGTCGTCTTTTAAATATTTCATATGTTTTTATTGCCTCGAAATTTATGTTTTAGAGAAATTTCAAGACTTTTTCCTATACTATGGGCCTTTGGGGACAATAGCACTAAAACAATTTAAAAAGAAATCGTATCAAATGTTTTGCGTAATTGTTTTCATCAAGTTCGCGATTGTGCGATCGCTTCAAATGGTCTAACAAATTCGAAGTTCCATCACCCTTAGAGTAAATTCGCCCACAAAGTTTACAGCGTGCGACATTATTATTACCTTCAACTAAATTAAAGAATTTCCGTGCGACGGATATCCGATTTGGTGCCATTTTATTCCACTCACAACTACCGTCAGTCCGTACGCGCCAGTCGTTCTTGAGCAAACTGTCGCTTCGCTCCGAACCACCGCAACCCTCCGCATGTCCTCTGTTCCACCTACGGTAGTACCGGAGATCACCGGTGGAGAGCTTTATTCGTAATCTCCGATTCCTCCGCGGTAGTAGTCACTCCGATGAGCAGCACTGATTTTAACCTTTGTTTTCTACGTTTTAGTAAATGGCGCTTGGCCCACTATGGTTCTGAATCCTTGAATTAAAGTGCTGTGGTAATCTGTGTATGGACATAATCCCAACGAAGTTCGTACCTGATATAAAAAACAACATGAAGCTTAGAATTTATTATCAGTAAAAGAATAAAAAACAAACTAATTTATTACCAATAATTGGTGAAGTGATGCTGCTCCATTTTGGAGATACAATAGTTGCACAAAGTACCACTCATTTAATTTAAATTTAACAATAATTTTTATTAAAGAACATATTAAAATTATTTACAAAAAGCTATCATATTATTTCAGAATTAAACAGTAATGAAGTGATTATTTTCCAACAAATCACAATCATAACATAGAGAGACATCAGATATGCAATAGGCTTAATAGATATCAACACTAAAACCACCCATAATAATGAGGTCCCAAATCTACGCTGCATAGAATAGTAGAATGTCCCTACAAATAAAGGAAATTTAATGAAGTATTCAACATAAGTTAGAATTTAGAATTTAGCCTATGACATCCCTTGAGAACTAAGGCCTCCTGCACGTAGGTAGGATAGCTCTCATTCACTCTTTAGGTGAGCTAGCCTAGAAAGTGTTCGACTTGTTCTCTTGTTCATCGTCTCTCGTGTTGGGTATGAAGCACTTTCATTGGTTTACGGTCACTATTCACTGATTCTGTCGCGTACTTTGCATCTTTTCACTATTCACGTATTCATTCTCGTTGCTGCTGGCACTTTAAAACACATTTCACTTTTCATCGATTGACGTTTCTTTCGACAGTTCTCTCCACGTTGATCTGCTTCTTGCACGCCTCGTCCACTGCTTCCCCGCTCTCTGTATAAATGTATCCGCCAATCTGGTTCTCTGTCTTCCTGCACTCCGTTTCCCGATCCTGGGGTCCCACATGGTCATCAACATAAGTATACAGATATAATTACTATAGTGATGATGCAGTAGCTATCATCAAAATGAATTAATCTCATTCTCTGTTGTTGCATTATTGAGGCATTCAAAAGCCAAATCGGCTAACTCCACTTCCTGTGTAGTTCAGTTACATGGTTAGAACGCTTCCTAAGGACAACATTGATCACTCTCCAACGATTGATTAACTTCAGCTGTTGTTATGCAGATCGAAGCATCTCTTCAGTTTATGGATTCAGATGTTTTCAACTTTAGCTCTTATCTTCTCAGATCATTCCCAGTATAGTTAGTTTCACTTCTGAATGCCTCACATGATGAAAATAATTCTGAGATATTTCTCAGAGAAACTTCTTCGTTTATTTCTAGTGAATAGTTTGTACAGCAAAACATAATCTCTGAGCCGCACTTTATGAATGATTACCAATTTATACCCCGATTAAATACTAAACGATTTTCTTCTTTTCACGACTGCTGTAGAACACAATGCTATTTTCGAAAAAAAGATCGTAGTTTTATGAAGACAGTGGCAGCGAGTGTGTAATTTACTGCATGTTTCCAATTGGATTTCAAGTTCGTCGGTTGAAATCTTACAAAGAGCGGTGGAGTTTCAATGCTCGTTTTAAATGTTCAACTTTTTTTTTTTTTTGTGAATACGTGTATAATTTTGATCCAGTGCTAGAGTGCCATTCCAGAAAATCTACCGACACATTTTCAGGCGAGTTTTATCGCGCTTATATTAATTTTTAAACTACACGAATATTCCAATGAAATAAACAGCTATCGACAGACGAAGGATAAATGTATCCACTTGACATCGAGTGGGAGCGGATGACATCATCTGGCGAGACGCGGGAGGGGGGAATTTGAGGCACGAATTGGCGCGTCATTCGGCAGTCGAGACAGTGCTACTCGAGAATACGCTGTGATAGAACGTTTGTAGTGGAGTCAAACAATTCGTAATGAACAAGACTACCATCTCAATTGAGCAAAAGTCAGGAGTCGACAAACTAAATTGGAAAAAAACGCTAGTGAAATTGAGTGAAGAGAGAGAATTCAAAATTTTGAGCCATATGTAGCGCAAATGCGAGCGGGTGTCTAGGCAACGGACACCTTATACTTAACAACCCGACAGATGTATTCACGCATAAAACTTGTCTCCGATACTTTCTTTGTACGTAAGAGGAGTGTAGTCACAGTCTGTAAAAGTAAAGAATGCTGTCCCTGAATCCGAGAACTCCAGGTTAGATATACTCGTACTTCGCCGACTAGTTCATGCTTTGTGATGTCTCTGCATACCATAGTCTCAATTAAGGGGTTAGATATAGCTTACAACAGTAAAATTTTTGGAAATATTCAACATTTTTTCCCTCCATTACTATATCCTGTACAATATTGAAAATTGGTATGTGTAAAACACTATTCTTCTGCTATATTAAAAAAATATTTTTTTACGGTTATAAAAAAATTTATTTATATATTTTTTCAAAATTCAAAATGGTGGCAGTTTACAGTGCAGTGATGAAACCTTTCTCTCACAACTCGTAAACTTGTTAACGTTTTCATGTTGTCTCTTTTTATTTCATTGCTGAAACTCATGTTTACAATATCATGCTCTTTCAACTACATTCCTTAATAAATAATATATATTTTGTTATTTTGTGTTAGAAGAAAGTACTGATATTTGACAATTTTTAAAAATGAATTTATTTTTTATCAGCCAATCTATCAAAGGTAGAGAAGTAATCTTGCATCATATTGTGAATTTTATTAGTAACAACAATGTAATTTATTCCTCACAACAATAATTACTTTCTACAATTCGCCTTAAACGCTCTCGGCAACAATTGGATCTTCACTCAACACAGTATTCGTTATAGCACTCCACCGACGACAATGACAGTTTACTTGGATTATTACGCACAACAATGAACTGTTAATCTGAACTAATATTTACAAAGCACTATTTACAAATCAGAACTACCAGTTCTCAGTTCACAGTTCTTCTATCTCAGTCACTCGAGTTCACAGTATCTCGAACCACAGACCTTCAGAGACAGTTCACTGTACTCGAACTCGGGTCCCTCCAACTGCGGTCCACTGCACTCGAACTCAGGTCCCTCCAACTGCGGTCCACTGCACTCGAACTCAGGCCTTCGGATGCTGACGCAGATGCGGACGCACACTCGAGTCGAACTCTGGCTTGCTCTGGCTTACTCACTGACGGAGTAACTGAAAACTCTGAAGACTCTCTAGTTCGCTGGCGCCTGCTCTTTTATAGCAAAATCATAGTTGCGAGAACCTTCTACAGGTGTGTAGAGAATTATCTCAATATCTCTACATCGACATTTCTGGAAGGGCCGGGAAGGTCCGTTCCCCCTTCCCTCCGTAAGCAGCTGCGCGCGCGGACTCGTCGCGTGACGTAATACACCCTCTCTCTTCTCTCCACCGCGCGACGTCATTCAATGTTCCGTGGAGCCTGTGCGATCTGCTTTCATTCGGGACGCTGGTCGTGAGTTCGAATCTCACGTCGCTGTCACATTGCTCCCTCCTTAGGACTGCTCGTCTCGGGCAGTCCCTTGGTAGGCTGCTAATCGGTCCAGCGTTTGGGGTCCTCCGGCTGCTCCCTCCTTATGGTGGTGCCACCCCATCCTTGGCTTGGCTGGGCAGCAATACTCGTACTGCATGGGCGCCATCTTGCTTTTCCACTTGGCCCTCCAAGGAGAGCTCGCTGGCCACGGGTTGGTCCTCGGCGTCCATCAGGAACACTTCATCCTGACCAAAACGGAGGATACGGCGCCGGACGTCCACCGTTGCATCGAAGACCCGCATGGCGTCGAGTCCCAGGATGACGTCTTCAGTGATGTTGGCGACGAACACCCACATCTCCAGTCTCCTCTTTCCCAAGGTCAAGTCCAGGAAAACCTCTTTTTGGATGGGCAGGTTCTCGCCTGAGGCAGTACGTAGCTCGTATTGGCGCAGCGGCGTCCTCCCAGGTAGGCCACGCACGACGTCTGGTCTGGCGATAGTGAGCATCGCCCCAGTGTCCACCAGTACTCTGCATGGACGGCCTCTTATCCGTCCTTCAGCAATCAGCCCATCGTCGCACCTTCTGTCGACCGGTTTCAGGACGAGCCGAGGGGACGGTGATGATGGCGCCGACGTGCTCCTCCTAGCATCGGCCCCCTCTCTCTCCTGACTGTTGCCACGTCGGTCGCAACTCCTCCGCAGGTGCCCAGGTTCACCGCAGGACCAGCAGGTGGACACCCGTCGTCCCCGTTGCTCAGGCGACTGCTGACTCCTCTCAGTGCCAGCCACCTCTCTCTCCGGCCGGTGGCCAGAGCGGTCGCAGTCCCTCCTTAGGTGTCCCGGTCTCCCGCAGGACCAGCAGATGGGCGCCCGTCGTCTCCGCCGCTCCGTTGACTGCTGGCGCTCCTCGACGTCGGCCACCTCTCTCTCCTGCCTGTGGCCGGATTGGTCACAGTCCCTGCTCATGTGTCCCGGTTTGCCACAGGACCAGCAGGTGGGCGCCCGTCGTCTCCGCCGCTCCGTTGACTGCCGCTCGGGTGGCTTCGGTTGGCGCCCCCCAGCATCCGTCGCCGTGACGCTCCTGATCCAGTGCGGTGCTGAGACTCCCGCCGCCGACTTGGCCGCCTCCATCCTGAGGGCCGCCGCCAGAGCTGCGTTGATGGTACGATGCTCTGCCAGGAGTAGCTGTTGTCTGATTTCGGGGTCTCGAACTCCGCTGCCGAAGGTGTAGGCCGCCTCTCCAGCGATGAAATCATTAGGTAGGCCCCTGAGCGCCTTATGGGCCAGTTGTTCCACCGCCATCGCGAATTCTTGCAGGGACTCGCCTGACTGTTGGGCCCTCGTTTTTAGTTGGGTCCTAAATGCTGCAGCAAGTTGATGGTCACCATAACGTCCCTCCAAGGCCGCCATTATCTCAGCGGCTGTCCCATCTTCTGGAACGCTGTGAAGAATCTCTGAAGCCTGTCCCTGAAGCGCGGCCAGCAGCTGAGTAGTTTTCTCTGCTGGCGTCCACCCATTGTGCTCTGCGATGGCCTCGAACTGGCGACGGAATATCGCCCAAGACGTCGTACCGTCGAACTTTGGCGTCTTGACGTTGTGATGTCTGGCTGAGGGCGATGGTTCCACATGGCCACTACATGAGGTCCTCAATTCTGACGTCGATCTTTCCACGGCCCGTTGAACTTCCTCGGCAACTATCTGTTTCTGTTCTCTAGCCTGGCGATCCACCAACGCGAGGATGTGCTTGTTTTCTACAGCATGTTGGTCCATCAGCACACACGTTTCCTCTTGACGACGCTCGAGATCGCGGATTTTTCCGTCGAAATGGTCTACATCCTGTCTCAACTCGGCTACTGTCTCGTTTATAGTTGTAAAATTCTGGTTTAATTTATCCAGATCGGCCTTAAGTTCGTCTTTCACAATGGTGACAATTCCATCTACGTGGGCCGAAACACTTTCGATTTGTGTAGTGACGTCATCTTTCACTCCGCTTATGTCGCCTTTCACTCCGCTTATGTCGCCTTTCACTTCACTTATATCGTTCTTGACCTCACTAATGTGCTTGTTCATGTCGTTCATGTCGTCTTTCATTTCTGCTTTTACGTCACTTATGTCCTTTTTCATTTCAGCTTTCATATCCGCGATGGCTTGCAGGATCTGCTGTAGGTTCTCCATTGTCGATAATATCCCACTTCTGACACCAGTGTGATCTTTTTATTTGTAACAACAATGTAATTTATTCCTCACAACAATAATTACTTTCTACAATTCGCCTTAAACGCTCTCGGCAACAATTGGATCTTCACTCAACACAGTATTCGTTATAGCACTCCACCGACGACAATGACAGTTTACTTGGATTATTACGCACAACAATGAACTGTTAATCTGAACTAATATTTACAAAGCACTATTTACAAATCAGAACTACCAGTTCTCAGTTCACAGTTCTTCTATCTCAGTCACTCGAGTTCACAGTATCTCGAACCACAGACCTTCAGAGACAGTTCACTGTACTCGAACTCGGGTCCCTCCAACTGCGGTCCACTGCACTCGAACTCAGGTCCCTCCAACTGCGGTCCACTGCACTCGAACTCAGGCCTTCGGATGCTGACGCAGATGCGGACGCACACTCGAGTCGAACTCTGGCTTGCTCTGGCTTACTCACTGACGGAGTAACTGAAAACTCTGAAGACTCTCTAGTTCGCTGGCGCCTGCTCTTTTATAGCAAAATCATAGTTGCGAGAACCTTCTACAGGTGTGTAGAGAATTATCTCAATATCTCTACATCGACATTTCTGGAAGGGCCGGGAAGGTCCGTTCCCCCTTCCCTCCGTAAGCAGCTGCGCGCGCGGACTCGTCGCGTGACGTAATACACCCTCTCTCTTCTCTCCACCGCGCGACGTCATTCAATGTTCCGTGGAGCCTGTGCGATCTGCTTTCATTCGGGACGCTGGTCGTGAGTTCGAATCTCACGTCGCTGTCACAATATTGTAGATATCACATGCATAAATACACACAAAATACTTCATCATAGAATCTTGTATAGTTTTTGAGTTATGGAAACGCTTCATGACTACACAGTGAACTGAATTTTGAAAACAAAAATGTAAACAATTTTTTTGAATCGTAAAAATATTTTTTTTCATATAGAAGAAAGACAGTGTTTTACACATACTAATTTTCATTATTGTATAAGATACAGTAATGGAGGAAAAAAATATTGAATATTTCCAAAATGTTACTGCTGTAAGCTGTACCTAGCCCCTTAAGGCTGCAGATTTTGCTGCAGGAAAACATCTCGTGAGACCGCAAAAACCTCTGACAAAGCAGAAACAAAGTAGAATTGATTAGTTTTCAATATTTTACACTATCACAGATAGTCACGAGCTTGGAGCAGGGACTGACTTGTAGTCTCTGAGGAGTGTACATGCAGAAGAGTAATTTATGTAGTGAAGTGTGCTAGAGCAAGTCTTGTTCGATATACGATTGAAGAGGACGATAAAATAGTGGTCACCTGTCGCGCTGTGCTGCATGCAATCTGCCGTTGCATGTGACACAAATAAAAGACAGAGCAATATCCGACATCTATGCGGGTAAGGATTTCATGCAAAGACATTCACTACGGCTTCTTTCTTTTAAAGTGGAACTCATCAGATCTTCACACTAAATACGTTTACCTTCACTTTAGTGTCAGATAGCTTCACCAAACGCAAAAGAGAAATAAAATAATTTTATATCTTAATTGTATATCAAGTTCGCTGGATGAATTTCTGGTGGCATGACGCAGAGTCTTCTGCTTCTGCTCAGAAAACCACTTAACAATTCCCAAATAAATGTCCAGTAATTATTTTGAGACGTAATCTGTATAATTGTTTTCTTAATTCCATTCTTTATAATATGTCGATATATGGCTTCCGTTTCTGGTAATTATTCTCATAGTTAAGGGCGAGTGGCTAGGGGATAAAACACGAAAACCCTGTACGAATATATCTTACCTGTGTCCAGACAGTTTACGACGCATAGCATCCTCAACATATAAGAAGAGGTCATAACTTACTTCTGTAAATCCACATCTACTCTTAGTGAAATATGTAGCAATAATTATTGGTATGTGTCAATAAGATTAAATAATGTTTTAAAGATGTATGTTGTGGAAACTTTCTAGAGTGATGAAGGACATTATTATTGGAGAAATATTTAATTTAAAAGTGACAATTTTTGTGTATAATAAAGGTATGGATGTTTGAATGAATGAATGAATGAATGAATGAATGAATGAATGAATGAATGAATGAATGAATGAATGAATGAATGAATGAATGAAGTGCATTTATTGATACACAATTATACAAATTCATGCATACAGAATCCTTCGCACGAGCCTGCACGACCATTCATGCTATAACTATGAACAGTTTGCATAAAAAAATAGTAATAAAAATAAAATAAATGTACTAGTTTACGAAATATTTCATCTCAAGATATGAAAGGAAGAAAACACAGTGAAACATATATAAACAATTCAATTCAATTCCTTATTAATATTGCAATAAATAATCCAAATAATAAATATAAAGTAAGACATAAAAAACATATACAAACGCAATAAAAAACAAATAGAAAAAAGCACACAGTAAATAAAAAAGAACAATATCTCCTAATTACCTTATTCGCTCAGTGTTAATACTAGCCTACTTATTGCAACAATAATAAATAACTCTTCCCCTTATTTCCTCGGCCCCCTCCCCCTCGGCCAGTTCCACCCTCAGCTGTCGAACTTTTACCATACATTTTCCCACACTCTCACAGAATTTAGCGTCATTTAATACATCGTATGTTGCCAAGTGCCCTCTGCTAGATATAGTGAAGGACTCTGGCAGTAATCGTTTCCTCAGAGCTTCTGTGGCTTCACACTTCGATAAAATATGATGTGATGTCTCGTCTCTACCGCAGACAGGACATATTCTCATCCCCTCTTCGTGGACGATTTTAAGTACCCTCCAAGCTCCTAGACGAAACCAGGTTAAGCCCAGTAAGATCTGTTATTGTGGTCAATATTGAAGTCAGATACCTTGTATGAATTCGCCATGTTACGAGATCTGCTGAAGAAGAATAACAGAATGGTTGTGAAAGAAATGTCAGAAGGAAAATGATCATTAGACCTTCCATAATTACAGTAATGTGGAAATTTAGAAGATCTCAAATGCTTAAAGTGCACAGAGACAAGGTGCAATTTAAACATCACTGGCCCAATATTTTGTAGTGAGTATCGATGATCTTTCAGAGTTTTAAGTGTTTACCACGGGGGAAAGGAAATAGCCACCCTACCCCATTATCTCCTGGCCTACTTGCCTCATAAGTGATACCTTCTTGGTATCACTTGTGAGGTTCAGACCTGTCTTCAGTAGTAACAGTGTAGCAGTAACAGTAGTAGTAGCATTAGCAGCAGTAGCAGTAGTAGTAGCATTAGCAGCAGTAGCAATAGTAATAGCATTAGCAGCAGTAGAAATAGCATTAGCAGCAGTAGCAATAGTAATAGCATTAGCAGCAGTAGCTGTAGCGGTAGTAGTAGCATTAGCAGCAGTAGCAGTAAACCAGTTGTTTCATTGTTAATCACATCTTCCAACAGCCTATCTCCAGTCTTCTCTGTTGTTCCACTGACACGCCTCCAGATAATTATATGTAGGCTAGTTTCAGCGTAGCTCTCCTTAATACTATCCCTCCACGTTGTTTTTGGTCTTTCTCTTTTGCACTTTCCTAAGATATCCAACCCAGTGTGCTTCTCTGTAGTTGTTGCTCTTCCACCCGTTTTACGTGGTCGTACCATAGTAACTGTCTCATTCTAATGAACTCCAAAATTATACCATCTATATTCATTTTTTGTCTGATAGTTGTATTTCTAATGTTATCTCTTCTGGACACAGAAGCAGCTCTACTCCAAAATCCATTACTGTAGCAAGTAATTTTAATTTTGTTCTTTCCTTTAGTGGCCGAACTTCACCTCCATAAGTAGTTATGCTCTTTATAATGTTATTGTACATTTTGATTTTTTTTTTTTTTTGGTTTCTTATGAATATTTTTGTTCCACAAAAACCCCATTTGATATCGCAAATTTACATTTATTATTTTATTTCACCTTCACAATCTCCTTTATAGTAATAGTAATAATAATAATAACAATAATAATACTAGTATTATTATTATTCGTTCTGTGAAATAATATAACTAAGTGACCGTTCAGAGCAGAAGTGGTATAAGTCAAAATTGGGTAATGAGGTTTAAAGTAAAAATTTTGTAAAATACAGCGCAAAGTAGCAATTAATATGTCCTTTGTGCTATCTACTGACTACCAATAGTTTAAATAACTGAATATTAATTGCTACTTTGCGCTTTATTTTACAGAATGTTTCCTTTAACCCTTAATATACATTTTTGACTTACACTACGTCCGCTCTCAACGGCTCAAATATAGGAAGTTTAACTTAACTTAAAATATAATATTATTCATTAAAATTATACATTAAATTCAATCATGTTGATAAAATTTCTGCTCTCCTTTTCGTATTTTGTACGTTAGACATGCAGATAAATTTGTGTTACTTTTGGTAGTTTTGTGAGGACTGCAGTGTGACTAATTGACGTACAGAACATCATGTAGTTATTTTCACCTTACATCGGTTTTTGCGATAGTTACTTTACGTCCATACATGAAAACCGATTGTAAATCAATTGTTATTTAAAAATAAAAATAAATAAAGATATCTTCTACAGCTTAGAAACATTTTAAAAAATCTAGTCCTCGTGTCATCTAGTCTGCTGTCAAAAAATATTAAAGTTAAAATTTATAAAACAGTTATTATATTACCAGTTGTTCTGTATGGTTGTGAAACTTAAACTCTCACTTTAAGACAGGAACAAAGATTAAGGGTGTTTGAGAATAAGGTTCTTAGGGAAATATTTGGGCTAAGAGGGATGACGTTACAGGAGAATGGAGAAAGTTTCACAACGCAGAACTGCACGCATTGTATTCTTTACCTGACACAATTAGGAACATTAAATTCAGACGTTTGAGATGGGCAGGACATGTAGCACGTATGGGAGAATCCAGAAATGCATATAGAGTGGTTAGTTGGAAGACCTGAGGGAAAAAGACCTATGGGGAGGCCGAGACGTAATTGGGAGGATAATATTAAAATGTATTTGAGGGAGGTGTGATATGATGATAGAGAGTGGATTAGTCTTGCACAGGATAGGGACCGATGGCGGGCTTATGTGAGGGCGACAATGAACGTGCGGGTTCCTTAAAAGCCATTTGTAAGTAAGTCCTTATAAAAAAAAATTCAGCTAAATAAATTAGATTTTTTTCCCTTTATTATGCTCTTACTTTTAATACATTTACCATAATTTTTTCTTGTAATAATAACGGAAAAATCTATTTCGGGTTCTTGAAAGGAAGAAATAAAGAGACACAACATGCTAAAGACTGATGTATGAAGGCGATGAAGGAGACATTTGCATGACTGACGACTAATAATTACGAAACTCTTAAAATGTGTGGTGAAATCTGATGCACTTCCTTTCGAATGCGTGGTAAACCAAGACAAGGTAATAATGATCACATAGTCTCACTCTCGCAATGAGTTCACAAGAGAGACGAAAAAATGGCATACCATTCTTCATAAACACTGATTACACACTTAGAAAGATTGGTGGGCTTTTACCTCTCAACTCCAGTCACGTTTCGAGGTGGATACGGATGTAAAAAAAGATGTGCAATGCATCTCAATGAGCCCAACATTGACGAACAGTCTGAGAAACATAAGACTCTGCACATATCGGTAATTTGCCCAAGTCTTGAATCGGAGTAGTATGCTCACTCTTCGTGTAATTTGGCCCACTTCAGTTACCTTTAATTTCACTTACATCCGTGTTCTTTTGCCGTTATCATTTGGGAAATTTTCACGCTGTACAATCAATAATGAAAAAGAAGGAAGCGCGGGCAAAAAATATGTATTCAAATTTTATGGCATCATTGCACACAATGTCTTCAAGATTATAAGCATGATTTTAAATATATATACTGTGTATGAAAGGTTCAGAGCCATAGTGGGCCAAGTGCCATTTATTAAAAATGGAGAAAGCAAGGGTTAAAGTTACGTGACTACCATAGTTTAATGAAGATTGACATAATTTAGTTTTAATGTGTATACTTTATATTACTTGCTATATGTTTCCATTGAATTATGGTAATAACTTCATTTTAACCCTTGTTTTCTACGGTTTTAGTAAATGGCGCTTGGCCCACTATGGTTCTGAACCCTTCATACGTAGATGATGTTGGGCAGAGGAGAAGTTACAGATTTCTATATTCTCATATTTTATGCATTAGTCCCTGGTAATCTATTTTGATTGTGTATTGTTATTTTCAATCGTTACGTCTATTTTGTTGTTAAAGGATCTTCATCTCCTGTTTTCTGAGCAGAATTAAGGAATTCGTCACATATTACTTCCCTAATTTTATTACTGACTATGCCGCTTATATTTTATAGCATTTTAAGTGGAATCTTGTGCATTATAAACTGATTTGTCAATAAAATAAAAAAACCAGATGTTAAAATGAAGGTTGATGGTCTCATTCCTTGTTATAAAATAAATAAGAAGTTTAAAATAGTGATGGATGAGGTAAATATACTGAAGTTACACAAGATGAACATGAAGATAAGAGGATGAGCAAGATTTCGCTGAAACAGATGCAATTTTGTGATGAATGTAATGATGAATTGAAGATAAAGGTGAAGGTAGAGTTGACGAAAAAAACAAAACAAAAAAATTAAGACGCTAAAATCAAAGAACAGGAGACGATAAAAGTGAAGATAGAACTGAGAAAAATATTGAAGATGATGATTGTGAAGAAAAGGGAAACATTGGAATTTAATATGAAGATCGTAAAATTTTTACAGTCAAATAAAGTAAAACATGCAGATATTTTTCACACTTTTCAAATATTTTCTTGAAATCATTGTTTGGCAAGTAATGAAATGATTTCCTCCGAAATAATATAAATATGAAGTATGAGTAGCACTAAAAGAAGATAAAAGAACCAAAAACCTTCTACTCGAAGGTAATGTGTAGTCCTTTAACTTTCCAGCTGATAACAGAGCTACTCTAAATTTTGGACTTATCAATAGAATAATTTTCACTTCTTATAGTCTTAAGAAAATCGTTAGTTTTTAAAGTGATAGTTTGAGGTTTTGTGGCTTTCAAATTTTTCTTCCACCAACAAAATCCATATGTAACCAGTTGATGCAGTGTGTTGTGAACTTGATTTATCGACTGTATTAAGAGCAAGAATCATGCAAATTTTCCCTTTGGGAATATGCAAAACATTTATAATTTTTAACCGAGAAATGGAAAATATTATATTTTGGCCACCAATCTGCCGACAGTGAAATTCAAATTTGTCTTTTGGAACCAAAATATTCCTAAAAATATCAAATTTCTCACAATCATCTAATGTTAGGCCTGTCATTTTTCTAATATCTTTGAAATGACTTAACTCTGAGCGTGAACGTATGACTGGCACATCGCCGGTAAAGATATAATCCGATTGAATGAGGGGAGTTTCTTCACTAACAAATTTATTCGAAGATTCATTGTTAGTTAATTCCGTTTCACTATCACCACTCTGTTTCTGGAACTCCAAACATAGAAGTTCGTTGAATAATTTCAAGGGAAAAATTGTTCCGGGGCTTGGAATTGTGGTTTTCTATTAACGTACCTACAGTAACGTATATACCATGCAAGTCTAGTTTTTCAGGTAAGGCTCCCTGTGAAGCAGACTTGAATAATTTCAAGTCACACAGAGTTTGTGTGCACTCGATGTGGGTCTCTGGCGTCTTGTCAGCCCACTCAAGTTGTGTGGATATAAGGGGAAAAATTGAGACGGTGTCGGGTGGAGTTCCTGGGTAGCTCAGTTGGTAGAGTGATGGTACGTTCAACCAGAGGTCCCGGGATCGATACCCGGCCCCAGAACAATTTTTCCCTTGAAATTATTTAACTCTTCTTCACAGGGAGCCTTACCTGAAAAACTAGACTTGCAAAGAATTTCGTTATTTTGAGTTTACTTTTCTGAATCATCATGGCACAAACTTTCATTCAGTCGTTACTCAAAATAGAAATTAACAAAACTGGGTACGTACTAATAATAACAGTTTACAAACTTATTCACAGTTTTATATTTTCAACTAATCTCTTTCACAGTGTTCAGAAATCAAGCCACAACTTATATGGCACAACAGTTATAGTAAGGTAACGGAATTCTCTTGATAAATCCATTCAATGACACAGGAAAGTGTGTTGTGATTCTTAATAATTTGCGTGTAACCGTGGAAAGTTTGAGAAACTCAGACTGCGTCACTACTATACGATTGGCCCGTCGTCGGCTTGGTTGGAGTCACCACACACGCTCCGAATAAAAGTTACCTAATTGAGGGTTTGCGAACTCAGTGTTTAGTTTTGGTATGAAAGTTCAGCTGTTTAGGTCTGTTAGACCTTTCATATCTTACTTCTACTAGAACAAAATTCTTGCCAATAAAATTGTCAATGAAAAGAGTAATAATCGAAATATAATGTTATTTATTCCTGGAGATTGTATTTCTTCGAACAATATTCGGGCTTTTTAAAATGAAAGTATAATATTTAAAGTCCGTTCACATAGAGGCTTATTTAAATACAAATGTTCATAGACCGCATACTTTTAACACAAAATAGATACAGATGTTTCAAACCATTAAAAAGGTTTTTCCTTCTTTCATTCTTTTTTATTTTTGATTGTGGGTAGAGTGCGCCACTATTGTAAGATTCTGAGTATTTATGACTAAAACGTTTTAACTTTATTAACTCAAACAGCAATCGGCCATTTTTTATTCTCTGTAAATAATCTTAGTACATTTGCCAATTTTCGAAAAAAAAAATGCATATAAATTTAAGGACTATTTCACTAAATAGTCTATCTAAAATTTTTAACACACGAGAAAAGATCTTTATACAGATTTTTCAAGAATCTCCACTAGGAATTTTTCTTTAATTGGAAAACCTCTGCACTAATTACTTAAGTAATTTATTCCTAGTGTTATAAATGTATTGCTAATGAGACTTTTTAATTTCTTTACACCCAGATCCAGTAGCCTACTCTTTGAAATTGATGGATATAATTTGGTGTACGTAAGTCGTTCCCTAGGAAACCACGTTGGTAGATTAATTTACAGACGAAGTTGCAAATAACCTGGTTCTGAAACTAGAGGAAAAATCAGGACTCACGCTCTGTGTGGCCAGCCAGGTGTTTGATAGATAGTCTATACTTTGAGACATGCTGCAAAATCTATACATATTCATTTACCAAACAGCAAGTATAACGGCTGTAGAATAATGAGACGGTATGAAGATTCATGATCACGTAACTCTAGGCTTGCAGCTCGCCACAGCTGCTGTCTGAATCTCTGATTTCAGGAATGGTTATAGCGAGTCTACTGACCTGTGCATGCCAATAGTAATAAAAGTACATTTTGAACTATCCTTGTCATTCTACCAATCTTACAATATAAAATAAAGACAGAATACTAATAGAAAGTAACATATTTTCTAGTATAGGGGAAATCTTGTAGTTACTGATATCAGTTACTTATCGACTGTAATTTATACTTCTCTTGCTATTAGGGTACATTACTAACTTACATATGGCTTTTAAGGAACCTGGAGGTTCATTGCCGCCCTCACATAAGCCCGCCATCTGTCCCTATCCTAAGCAAGATTAACCCAGTCCCTACCATCATATCCCACCTCCCTCAAATCCATTTTAATATTATCCTCCCATCTACTTCTCGGCCTCCCCAAAGGTCTTATTCCCTCCGGCCTCCCAACTAACACTCTATATGCATTTCTGGATTCGCCCATACGTGCTACATGCCCTGCCCATCTCAAACGTCTGGATTTAATGTTTCTAATTATGTCAGGTGAAAAATACAATGCGTGCAGTTCTCTGTTGTGTAACTTTCTCCAGTCTTGTGGTTGAGGCGAGACATCACACCATATTTTATCGGAGTGTGAAGCCACAGAAGCTCTGAGGAAACGATTCCTGTCAGAGTCATTCATCACATCTAGCAGGGGGCACTTGGCAACATACGATATATTAAATAACGTTGAATTCTGTGACATTGTGGGAAAATTTATGGCAAAAGTTCGACAGTTGAGGGTAGAACTGGCCGAGGGGGAGGGAGCCGAGGAAATAAGGGAAAGAGTTATTTTTAGTGTTATAATGAGTAGTATTAACACTGAACGAATGAAGTAATTAGGGGATAATGTTCTTTTTGTATTTATTGTGTCTTTTTTTTCTCTTTGTATTTTATTGCGTGCTTATGTTTTTTTTTATTCATTACCTTTATATTTATTAGTTGGATTATTTCGTGCAGTTTCAATAAGGAATTGAAATGGTTATATATATATATATATATATATATATATATATATATATATATATATATATATGTTTCACTGTTTTTTTCTCTCTTATCATATCTTACTTACTTACTGGCTTTTAAGGAACCCGGAGGTTCATTGCCCCCCTCACATAAGCCCGCCATTGTTCCCTATCCTGAGCAAGATTAATCCGTTCTCTATCATCATATCCCACCTCCCTCAAATCCATTTTAATATTATCTTCCCATCTACGTCTCGGCCTCCCCATAGGTCTTTTCCCCTCCGGCCTTCCAGCTAACACTCTATATGCATTTCTGGATTCCCCCATACGTGCTACATGCCCTGCCCATCTCAAACGTTGGATTTAATGTTCCTAATGTCAGGTGAAGAATACAAAGCGTGCAGTTCTGTGTTGTGTAACTTTCTCCATTCTCCTGTAACTTCATCCCTCTTAGCCCCAAATATTTTCCTAAGCAACTTATTCTCAAACACCCTTAACCTATGTTCCTCTCTCAAAGTGAGAGTCCAGGCTTCACAACCATAAAGAACAACCGGTAATATAACTGTCTTATAAATTCTAACTTTAAGATTTTTTGAAGCAGACTGGATGATAAAAGCTACTCAAGCGAATAATAACAGGCATTTCCCATATTTATTCTGTGTTTAATTTCTTCCCGAGTATCATTTATATTTGTTACTGTTGCTCCAAGATATTTGAACTTCTCCACCTCTTCAAAAGATAAATTTCCAATTTTTATATTTCAATTTCCTACAATATTCTCGTCACGAGACATAATCATATACTTTGTCTTTTCGGGATACTTCCAAACCTATCTCTTTACTAGCTTCCAGTAAAATTCACGTGTTTTTCCTAATCGTTTGTGGATTTTCTCCTAACATATTCACGTCATCCGCATAGACAAGAAGCTGATGTAACCCGTTCAATTCCGAAGCCTCTCTGTTATCCTGGACTTTCCTAATGGCATACTCTAGAGCAAAGTTAAAAAGTAAAGGTGATAGTGCATCTCCTTGCTCTAGCCCACAGTGAATTGGAAAAGCATCTGACAGAAACTGACCTATACGAACTCTACTGTACGTTTCACTGAGACACATTTTAATTAATCGAACTAGTTTCTTAGGAATACCAAATTCAATAAGAATATCATATAAAACTTCTCTCTTAACCGAGTCATATGCCTTTTTGAAATCTATGAATAACTGATGCACTGTACCCTTATGCTGCCATTTTTTCTCCATTATCTGTCGAATACGTTAATCTTCTCAAAAGAATATTGGACAACATTTAATTTATTTTTATTATTTTTGTGAAATTTTTATTATTTTTGTGAAATTTGGTTTGAAGTTAGATTAGTTGTAATTGTGATAATTAATGATAACGGTAGTAATAATAATAACTGTTGTTTTACTATTTTATTATTAGTAAGTATTATTTTTGTTTTGGAGATTCAAACTGTGCATAGTTATAGCACGAATGGCCGTACGGGCTCGTGCGAAGGACCTTGTGTACATGAGATTGTATAATTTATTATGCATCAATAAATGCATCTATCTGTCTGTCTGTCTGTCTGTCTGTCTGTCCGTCCGTCCGTCCGTCCGTCCGTCCGTCCGTCCGTCCGTCCGTCCGTCTATCTATCTATCTATCTATCTATCTATCTATCTATCTATCTATCTATCTATCTATCTATCTATCTATCTATCTATCTATCTATCTATCTATCTATCTATCTATCTATCTATCTATCTATCTATCTATCTATCTATCTATCTATCTATCTATCTATCTATCTATCTATCTATCTATCTATCTATCTATCTATCTATCTATCTATCTATCTATCTATCTATCTATCTATCTATCTATCTATCTATCTATCTATCTATCTATCTATCTATCTATCTATCTATCTATCTATCTATCTATCTATCTATCTATCTATCTATCTATCTATCTATCTATCTATCTATCTATCTATCTATCTATCTATCTATCTATCTATCTATCTATCTATCTATCTATCTATCTATCTATCTATCTATCTATCTATCTATCTATCTATCTATCTATCTATCTATCTATCTATCTATCTATCTATCTATCTATCTATCTATCTATCTATCTATCTATCTATCTATCTATCTATCTATCTATCTATCTATCTATCTATCTATCTATCTATCTATCTATCTATCTATCTATCTATCTATCTATCTATCTATCTATCTATCTATCTATCTATCTATCTATCTATCTATCTATCTATCTATCTATCTATCTATCTATCTATCTATCTATCTATCTATCTATCTATCTATCTATCTATCTATCTATCTATCTATCTATCTATCTATCTATCTATCTATCTATCTATCTATCTATCTATCTATCTATCTATCTATCTATCTATCTATCTATCTATCTATCTATCTATCTATCTATCTATCTATCTATCTATCTATCTATCTATCTATCTATCTATCTATCTATCTATCTATCTATCTATCTATCTATCTATCTATCTATCTATCTATCTATCTATCTATCTATCTATCTATCTATCTATCTATCTATCTATCTATCTATCTATCTATCTATCTATCTATCTATCTATCTATCTATCTATCTATCTATCTATCTATCTATCTATCTATCTATCTATCTATCTATCTATCTATCTATCTATCTATCTATCTATCTATCTATCTATCTATCTATCTATCTATCTATCTATCTATCTATCTATCTATCTATCTATCTATCTATCTATCTATCTATCTATCTATCTATCTATCTATCTATCTATCTATCTATCTATCTATCTATCTATCTATCTATCTATCTATCTATCTATCTATCTATCTATCTATCTATCTATCTATCTATCTATCTATCTATCTATCTATCTATCTATCTATCTATCTATCTATCTAGCCTATCTATCTATCTATCTATCTATCTATCTATCTATCTATCTATCTATCTATCTATCTATCTATCTATCTATCTATCTATCTATCTATCTATCTATCTATCTATCTATCTATCTATCTATCTATCTATTTCCTGTAACTTCATCCCTCTTAGCCCCAAATATTTTTCCTAAGAACCTTAATCTCAAACACCCTGTCTCAAATTGAGAGTCCAATTTTCACAACCATACAGAACAACTGGTAATATAACTGTTTTATAAATTCTAACTTTCAGATTTTTTGAAAGCAGACTAGATGACAAAAGCTTCTCAACCGAATAATAACAGGCATTTCCCATATTTATTTTGCGTTTAATTTCCTTCCGAATGCCATTTATATTTGTTACAGTTGCTCCAAGATATTTGAATTTTTCCACCTCTTCGAAGGATAAATCTCCAATTTTTATAGTTCCATTTCGTACAATATTCTGGTCACGAGACATAATCATATACTGTGTCTTTTCGGGATTTAGGCATACTTCCAAACCTATCTCTTTACATGCTTCAAGTAGAATTTCCGTGTCTTCCCTAATCGTTTGTGGATTTTCTCCTAACATATTCACGTCATCCACATAGACAAGAAGCTGATATAATCCATTCAATTCCAAACCCTCTCTCTTGTCCTGAACTTTCCTAATGACATATTCTAGAGCGAAGTTAAAAAGCAATGGTAATAATCCATCACCTTCCTTTAGCACTCAGTGAATTGGAAAAGCATTAGATAGAAACTGGCCTATATGGATTCTGCTGTAATTCACTGAGACACATTTTAATTAATCGAACTAGTTTCTTGGGAATACCAAATTCAATAAGAATATTATATAAAACGTCTCTCTTACCCAAGTCATATACGTTTTTGAAATCTCTGAATGACTGATATATTTTACCCTTATAGTCTCATTTTTTCTCCAATATCTGTCGAATACAAAAAATCTGGTCAATAGTCGATCTATTGCGTCTAAAACCACAGTGATGATCCCCAATAATTTCATCTACATATTTTTTTTAATATCAATACAAAAATTGTAGAATGTAGCGTATTAATATCACTATATGGCGAAAACATTTATTACGAATAATCCAATCATTGGTTCGAAAAATAAGTAGTTTTTACTATCTCTGCAGTGCACAGTGTGTAATTTCAAGCAGCTAGCCGGCCAAAAATTAATTTTCACACCCTATCTTTAATGCTAAATTCTTATATAGACGTGTTTATAACACTCCAAAGTATACTATGCAAGTGTAGACAGATGCTTACATTTGTTAGGGGACCCTCACAACAGAGCGAAAATTGCATATCTCCGATAAGATCATTTACGCTGCAGAGGCGGGCGCGAAGTATGTGTTTGGATGGTGCAAAGTGGTGAAGTTAATACAGTATTTTTTCTAATACCGAGTGTGGATATATTATAAGAAGGTATGTATACTTACATATAAGCTAATTTTCGTGACAAAAATTATTATCTTATTGTCTAGAATAAGTATCTGTATAAACATGTGCAAAGAGTTTGAGTTTTACCTTATTATATACTTCGAGTTGACTTTTAAAAGGTGTAGCCCTCTATTACCTCGATAAAATTTTGTACAGATATTCGTTATACTTTTCTGAATACGACGTCGTGAATTTTTTCTGCAAACAGGTGGAGCCAGAGTAGCTATTAATTATTTTCAGACACCATGCGCCCCGTAATCCGGAGAGCTGTTTTCCAGATGTGGAACAAGAGCGAGATAAAAGTGAAATTCTCAAATATAATTGAACATTTTGCTCTCAAAGATTACTCTGAAGACATTTTACAGTCAATAAAAAAAAATGAATTAAATTTCTATGCTCGAAAATTCGATTACGGTGGGAAAAATACAGCAGAAATGAGAAAACTGTCTTAAAATATAATGCGCTATATTTCAACCAAGATGCAAAGTCTGAAAATAAAATATATAATACTTTTCCATCTACTACAAAACGATTCCAATTTGATTCTGCCAGTACAAGCATTCGAGGACGTCCACGTAAACTTTTCGGAGACTTAGCGAAAGATCAAAACGGAAAAAAAAAACTAGTCCACATTTTAAAGAAAGATCGCCAGAAGAAAAGCTTTCTGTTGCCCATATGAATTTCAGAACTTCTAGGAAAAGAGATGCTGCCAATATTGTAGGAGAGCTTTCACTTGCATTTCTTCAACGTGCGACAAAATGGAAAAAAAAAATCGTAAAAATTTGTTTTTGCAGGAACGACCAACAATTGTCACCTAATAAAGATCTCGCTTTGATTACTGATCTACAGTTGACCTCAAATTAATATAAAGAATTAAGGGAAATACAAAATCTTGTAACAGATAATTTAGATCCACCGTTTTACTTATTGCGAAACATTGAAGATAGGATAGGTTCAGGCATGTTGACATGATAAAACAAAGCAGTTGCAATAAAAACGATGCAAATACCGCAAGAATATTTTTCAGGGAGGTTTCCACTTTCGCATATATTACGGGAATAGATGGAAATCTAATAAGTCGTTTACACATAATATATCAAAAAACTTTTCATGCGGTTTTGCAATACTGATGAACGGGCATTTGACATATATGCAAGGGAGACAAGGGAATTATATATATATTTTTTTTTTATTTTTTTTTTAAATCCACCACCAACAGAAGCATGCTTCCAATTACAGGTGGCTTACACAGATGTATACACAAAATACATAATAAGAGAGAGAAAAAAACAACAACAAAACAAACAACACAAACAAAAGAAAGAAAATACATGATGGTAATAGATGCTAGAATATTATAATATTACAGTTAATATAGTGCCAAATGTCAATATAATGATGCAAAATTATTTAAAAAAACTTGAGTAAAAACATTATAAAACACTTCTTCATAATTTAAATATCTAAGGAAATACAATGCTTTTTAATATTGTATGAAATTTTTCAATTGTTAAACTGAAATCCAATTGAGAATCACAGTTTAAAGACAGAGAGTTGTAAGTATTACACATAACAAACAATGGAGAGTTCTGGAAGAAAACAGTTCTAGGAATAGGAATAATAAAAGGTTGCCTATGACGTAATTCTGTTCTTTTTACATTGAACTGAAGCAATTTAAGAAAATCACAGTTATTCAATATACCATTAAGTCATATAGAGTAAAATTTGGCTATTTATTAATCGTCGAGATTTTAAAGTTTTATAATTAAATTCAAAAAGTAACTGATTATATGAAATTTGCTTGTCATAAGACGATACGTGATATTTTTTAAAATATAAATAACGTAAAAATCTTTTCTGTATCCTTTCTATTTGCATCTGATGGGACTGGAACTGAGATGACCATATTACAGACGCATACTCTAGCTTACTTCTAACCATAGTTTTATAGAGAATATCAATAGTATTTATATTTTTTAATTCTTTTGTATTTCTGATTATAAATCCTAATTTTCTATATGCATCAATTACCACATGATTTAAGTGCATTTTAAAACATAAGTTGTGTGTAAAATAAATACCCAAATCTTTAAATGATTCTACTCTAGGTAACTTTACACCATTAATTTCATACGAATTTTGAGGAACTGTCTTATTTTTAGAATATGTCATAAAGCAACATTTATTAAGATTTAACAGAAGAAAATTATCGATACTCCATCTATATAGTCTGTCCAAATCATGCTGTAGATCAAAAACGTCTTGTTGTTTGTCAATGACTTTATACAATTTAACATCATCAGCATATAGTAAACATTTAGTGTGCAAAATCTGTTTAGGTAAGTCATTGATATAAAGTAAAAAGAACAAGGGACCAAGATTAGATCCCTGGGGTACACCTGAAGTTACTGTGAATGGTTTTGATTTTACTTGATTGAATGAAACATACTGCTGCCTGTTTGTAAGATATGACGTTATTAACTGTAAATATGAATGAGATAATCCAAAACTTGAAAGTTTATTAATTAAAATTTTATGGTCAATTTTATCAAACGCTTTGGAAAAATCAAGGTATATCACGTCTAAATTTCTGCGATTATGTAATGTATTAAATGCCTTTTGTGTAAAATTAATTAGATTTGTTGTGGTAGACCTATGGGTGTAAAATCCATGTTGATTTATATCAATTGCACTATAAACATGTTGAAAAATTCGTGTATATAGAATCTGCTCAAATACCTTGGACGGGGCACAAACTATTGCAATAGGTCTATAATTTTTAATTTTACTATTATCACCAGATTTAAACACAGGGCAAACCTTTGTTAATTTCCACATTTTCGGAAAAGTTTTTGTTTTTAAAATTAAATTATACAACAAACATAAAGGATACATAAGTACTTCGAAACAACCTTTCAATAAATAAGGAGGTAAATCATCTGGGCCACAAGATTTTTTAGGCTTTAATTTTTTTATAGCAGTCAAATATTCTTGTCTAGTTATAGGCTCAGTTGTTAATGCATAATTAATATAATCCGGTATTACTGTATTTTCTTTTTGAAGGTTGTGTGATATATTTACAGAGTAAACCGAACTAAAGTAATCAGCAAACGCTTCCGAAATAGAATCATTACTATCAAAAATGTGATCTCGCCTAGTCATTAACTTCGCTGTGATATTTTTACTAGTTCTCCTATTTTTTATATAGTTCCAAAATACTTTAGAGTCGTTTTTAAAAGTATTATCTATCTCAATAACATAACTATGATACGCATTATTTATCATAGTTTTAACTCTCTTTCTAATTTGTTTAAATTGTTCTTTATTATACTGAGATAAATGCATCCTTCTCCTGAAATATTCTTTCAACTTGAGATTATTTATAATTTCTTTTGTAAACCAGGATGGATATTTCTTTTTAGCTGAAACTCTTTTCTTTGGAATTGTAGAATCCATTACAGAATATAGTACTGAGTAAAAGTAATCCGTAGCAACATCAACATCAGTAAACTGTGATAACAATTGCCAGTTAACATTGGAAAACAATTTATACAATTCTAGGAAGTGAGCTTTCTGGAAATTATACACATGAGTATAACTCTGTTTAACAAACGATTTTTGTCTCTTTAATGATATATTGACATTTAAGGCAGGGTGATAAGTATCAACAAATATAAGAGGAGAATCATCTTGTAATACACAGGCAATTCTATGGAAATTAGTAAGAATCAAGTCAAGCGTTTTTCCATTAGAATTTAAAATATTATTTATAGATTGTAAGTCATGCATAGAAAGAAAATGTGACAAAGATCTGTAACAAGGTCCAGCACATAAAAGATTATAATTTGTGCCTGTAATTAGAGGCAAACTGAAGTCCCCTGCGATTAATAAATGCTTATTTTGGAGATTTGTATTATTTTCAAAAACCCTATAAAATGACAAATAATTTTCTAAATTTGAGCCAGGCGGAAAATACACTCCAATAATAATATATACCTGGCCATGAATAATTGTTTGAATACATAATGCTTCAATATCACCAAATGGTAAATTGACACTTTTTGAGGCTACGTCCGACGAAATCGCAATGAGGACTCCACCACCTCTTCTGTTCTGTCTATCACAACGATAAACATTATAATTAGAATTAAACAATTCTGTGTTGTATACCCCATGGTGTAGCCATGTTTCAGTCAATACTATAATTTTATGTGAAATTAAAAGACTATTTAAATATAAATCAGTTGCCTTTGTGTTGAGACCTCTCACATTTTGGTAGTAAATAGTAAAAGATCTACTATTAATGCTCATAATATGCTTAAAAGAGGTTCAAAATAATTGAAAAATTGTAAAATTCTATAGATATTAAGCTAACTTAGCTACATCATCTATTGTTTTCAAAATCTGAATATTTCTATCCCCTTCTTGTCTCTTGAGTTTAATATTACCAGCATTATCAACCCACAGGTAGGCAAAATTTTTAAGTTTCTTCAACTTTCTAGCTTCACTGTAAATGTGCCTACGCAAACGTGTGAGACTGTGATTTATATATATTATATTGTCATTATTAGAAAAGCCCACCTGACTAGCTTTCAGGTCACGCTTAACTTTGCGCCTGTGAATAAATTGATCCTTGTCCATTCGTCGGACGAACTTAACAATTTATGCTTGCACAAATAGTATTATATGCCCACAATCCTTCACAAACTCTTGGCTCATGGACAGAAGGTCACAGGACACTATTAAACTTACTGGCAAACTATCTGAGGAAGCCCAGAAAGCGAGGAACAAATACTATATTAGACTTTTCAGAGAAGTCTTCGCAAGAAAAACATCAAGATAGACACAAATACCGATCTTTTACTCAGGCTACTTATTTCTTTGGACCCTTACATCACCAGCTTAAATAAATTAAGAAGAGGAAATTGCGGTCGATTTCAATAGTAGTGCTGCAGTTCTCTCCGAACCTCCATTAGTCGGTGCTGTCAAAGGAGATACAAGCAGCGAGGATACAGATTCTGATGGGGATGCATCTGACGTCCGAGCGAGTAAGATATGTAGCAATATTCCTTCGCCTAACGCTTTCAATTTTAAGTGTATTCCACATTATGAACATTAATTTATTTTTTTCACTCGAATCGAATTTTTTTTACAATATTACTATTTTTATTTTCAGTAAAAATAGTTGCTATTTTCATTTTCATTATTAAAAACTTATTCACTTCAATAATTGAAGGTATATATTAAATTTTATGAAAATTGAGGATTAGTTTTCGAGAATGATTTTTGGCCGGCTAGACTCGCTAAATTACACACTGTGCAGTGTGATGAAATTGGTAGAGTGCAAAGCCAATATGGCGAGAGATATGTAGATAGTTTTTTTGCTTTCCTTTTGGTGAGTTAAGGATAGCCGATGGTATTTACATGATGGAAAACCAGTGCATTAAAAATGCTTTAAAGTTTACTTCGATATGTGAAAAAAATATTACATATAATTTCATGCCCTTGTAGCAGTTGCGACGTTATTTTTAAAGCTATAGTGCACAAGGTTTTCAAGGGGGGAGTGATGTTAAATATGATGGAAAAGCCAGTAGGCTAAATAAAAAAAAGTTTTGCTTTAATATAATCTTTGATATGTGAAAAATACGTTACATAAAATTTTATGCTGCTCTGATGGCATTTTTGAAGCAGTGGTGCACAGAGTTATTAAATGATACTGAAGCTTGAGTGCAATAATATTTTCCGTAACTTTAATTTTTTGTTTAATTCTGTTACAGAAGATATATACAGCGCTAAAATAAATTGTTTTATATTATTTTATTGCAAATTTATGAAATATGCGATATATATTTCTTTTTTTTTTTTTCTAAAAAATGTTTTTGCATATTAGTTTATTTCAAGCTTATTATGAAGTATGCTTTTTTTAAACAAAAATTAATTTGCATATTTCTTCAGAAGTTGTTAATAAAATAATGTGCAACAAATACTTTGAGTACTTTATCTTCGGAACTACGAGTATTAATTCTACATGCATGATATTTAGAACATATTCTATAAACTATTAGGGAACTTTCTTTGTAATAGATATTTGTTATTTTGTTCCACTTGAAAAATGTGCATCCTCATTTCTATAAAACTACCTCTAAAACTCTTTCCTAAAATGTAATTATTTATCTTAAAATTATGGAAGCCAAAATCAAAATTGTGCACAAGACATTTTAAAGAACGTGCATTGAAGAGTAAAATGTCATAGAAATTTTGAACTTATTATTAAAAATACCTAAGATATATCCGTTTTAGTGGCTTAGACCTACTGTATCCTGGAAGTGTTTTTCAAAATTAGGGTCCCAAAAATTTTTTTAACTAATTTAAAATTAAAGTTGTTCACCAATATATTCTACACACAGAATATGAAAAATTTACATAAATTAACTACTGAAGCTTTCCTGGCGACGTGATAATTCGAAATTTTCTCGGGCTTCCAGCCAGGTCATAAGTTGGATGGTTAAATGATCATTTAACCCTGAAGATGAGGAAGATGAACATCCTCGAAACGTCGGTGGATCACCAACTTATGACCTGGCTGGAAGCCCGAGAAAATTTCGAATTACATAAATTATTAAGAACATTTGAAAAATACCATCCTCTCCCCTTAACGGAGAAGAATAGTGTTTTTTACCTTTCCCCAACAGGATTGTGCTACAGCCCATACATCTCACTATTTTATGGAGGAATTCCATAGCGTTTTACAAGAGAAAATTATCAGTAGAAATGTGTGACCTCCTCGATTCCATAATCTTGTGGCTGTTGTTACTGGGAAATTTTGAAAGATTAAGTGCTTTAAAATAGTCAGCATACTCGGGAAGGGCTAAAGAAAAAGCTTCCTGAAAAGACGTGGCTTCCATTTCTCAAAAGGAACTGCAATAATTCATTTCTTACGCACAATAGTATTTGACAGTTTCCGCATCTTCTTGCTTAATTTGGATGAGTAAGTGATATTCTGTTTATTTATAATATTAATAATAGGTATTTACATAAACCATTTTAGTTTTTGTCGAATCTGCGATAACACGCTTTCTTCGTAACCGTTGCATGGAAGCAAGTAGGCCGATAGTCAAGTTACCACTGTGTGGAAAGGAAATAATTCAGTCCCCCAGTACTGTATTATGTAAGCTACATATCTTTGTTTAACATGTATAAATATACCGTAGGCCTATTGTCATTTAAATTTGCTCAACATTTTACTTTTATTATATTTTGATCTCCAATAAACGGATCTATTTCCTTTTCTTATTCTCGGAAGAGAATATAGTCGCATCGTCCCTTGACTGTCACTTCTATCGACATGGTGAGACATCGTATACGGAAGCAACCGTTGTGAATAAGCATTGATCGACAGCGATGTTTGGCGAATCAAGTACAGTAAATCTCGTAACTGTTGAGATTTTAAGAAGCGGTAATATCTCAATGACATGAAACAGTCGAGTCACTTAACATAGACCTGAATTATTTTGGTCCGATTTCATATTTGGTACCTATTGGTTACTTGGTATGAATAATTATTTGGCTAAAGTTATCGTAATACTCGCAGTCAACGATTTAATTGATAGGATTAATTTTTTTGCATTTAATTATAGGCCTATGTACAAAAAGCAATACGAATAATGAAGGTACTTAGATTAAATATCAAGGAGTAACAACCAGGTGGAAAAAATGTTGATTAAGAAATACTGTATTAGGATTGAGGACTTCAGTCAGAGTATTAAGTGGTAACCATGGTGATTAAGGCAAAGCCGTGCTGTATCTCTTAACGCAACACACAATTACAACAGTTATACTCGTACAGCTACCTTCCTACTCCACTCTCCGTCTGTCGTGTCAGAGGAGGTTATGTACTATTATTAATTTCGTAACTTTATTCTTTCTATTACGTCTTTTGCCTCTCGTGCCAAATCCAGACTCTATTATTCTTTACTTATCCTGAACGACGAATGAATTTCAAATAGAAACCGATTGTAATTATTGTAGTATAGTCGCACCCTAACATCAGACAGTATAAGAGGTTATAAAAGGATAAAATGCCAAGTATGCCTATTGATAGAGTAACAATTAAAATTATGTCCGAAGTATCCGCAGATGATCTATTTTGCAGTCTCTTTGTGAAGCAGAAATCTAAAAAAATTCTATCTGGGCTCGAATCATAGTAGGGACAACTTGGCTAATGTGATATGGCTGATTTCGTCATATTTCTTTTTAAATTTACCACGAAATTATACCAGTGACAAATGTAACTTTGATGGTATAATATAAATGGTAGACGATGCACTAGCCCAGTGATATCAAAGCAAGCGCATTTTTCTGACCTTGACGTCGTGCACGAGCATCAAGCGCTAGGTATGGAAGGAGAAATAAGCAACCTATTGGATTAAGAAAAAGGTGGTGCACAAACTTCAAATGGAACGTGAAATTTTATGTCGTTATTTTTATATGGATTCTTTATATAAAACAGAAACACCAATTTCTTAATATTGAAGTTGTGTTTTAACATTAATAACATAACAAAGAGTAGAGAAGGAATTTTCACATAAATTCCATAGCAGTATAACTATACTGTACTAAGTTGATGAAACACATCTTTCATAAAGAAAGTGATATATAGCAAAAAAAAAAAAGAGAGATTGAGTATTATAAGATAATTTGGAATTGATATTGATGGTATCTTTAGCCTTATAAAAGTAATCAATGAAGTAATCCAAACAATATTATAGTACAAAGCAAAGTTACCTAGGTAGCTACTGTATGTGTTTTAAGTGTGACTAATATTCCGTAACAAAACTTTTATCGCATTATGCTTTTGAGGTGATATTGGTGAGCAACTTCCTATCATCAGAATATTAAATTATTTCCTCGAAACCTGCTGAAGCTATAGTGCTGACATTTTTACAACACATAGGCACATATCTTTCGCTTATGATGTAACAGTAGTTGCTTTGTTAATTCAGTTCCTTACGAACATTTTCTATGCGAATACTTTCAAAATTTGTAATACACTATCTTGAGTAATACGTATCTACGGTATATTAGATTTACGAAAACATTGTTTCAGTACCTGTAAGGCTACTAATTAAATAGGTCTTTATCTGAAAACTTCACGTTTCTATAAAAAAAAAGTTGAGAAAATATTCCTTTTGAATAAAAAAAACAAACTTGTGAAAAATGAGCTTTAAAATTAAAACTTACATTCTTATAGCCTAATGCACTTATATTTCTCAGACAGATCTAAAAATTAACATGGATACAGTTAAGTACTCTTTGTCCCTTGTGACAACTCACGAATGGTGAGAAGATATATATAAAAAATAAGTTCTCTTCCCTTTATCTATTGAATCAGTCCTGGCCATTCCTGTATTTTAGCTCGACCATGCGGCATATACTACCTCTTTCGTCTGTCTCATTCCTTTCCGCTGTAAAGCGCTCAGGCTCTTCTGAGCTCTAAAGCGCGTGCTTGCGCCTATGGGCATCAAATGTCATGAATACGACTAGCCTGTAACATAGATTTTGTTCACTGCGCTCTTGCAGTGACGTGAGCGAATTTTGTGGAAATTTGTTGTGAGACATATAGTTTTGAATTTGCGAGTGAATATATCATCCGATTTCCTTTGTTAAAGAAGAGTTTCTTTTCTGTGTTTTTTGGTCCAAATTGTTTTCAATGGTAAGTAATGCCATTGTATACTTCTTGCTGAAAAATATATGACTATCAAAGCACTGATTATGTAACAGATCCTTATCTTGGAAGGCTATTTTATTAGCGTTTTTCTCAAACCAAGACGTCTTTTTTTTCCTCTTTAAATCTTTTCTACGCTATAAAAACATTCTCTAGTGGAAGAAATACTGTATCAAATACATGAATCGTAAAATATTTGTGTGTGTGTTCATAGCATCTCTGATATATTGTGCACGTCAAGAATGTTGCAGATGACAGATAATCAAATGTGAAAATAAATACATTATAAATTATATGAAAGAGACAATGTCATTCACAGTTCAGGATTATCATATGTTATTAATTTATAGAGGAAGTCGTCGTAATCCAAGTGCGGCAAGAAGGATGTACCGTCAACGTTTACTGCAAAGAAGTTTACCTAATCGCCGAACTTTTGTAGCAGTTTCTCAACGATTAATAGAAACTGGGAGTCTCTTACCCCGTTTCGAAAATCACAAAACCAGAAATTTGTTTAAAAATGATAATGCTTTACGGAAGCAGGAGAGATTAAAATTTTGCATTAAAAAAGTTCGTGTGATTTTGTGCAATTGCATTGTTGTTTCTTTTTTTGAACGTACAATAAAAATGGAGCAATATTGTTAAATAAAAAGGAAATATACCATTATGTTGTATTAATTAGAATAAAAGTTCGTATTGCTGCTCGTTTTATGTAAACAACAGTTCTGGTCCGCCTCTGCATTAGAACAGAGCATCTGTTTTGTATCGGTATGTCTGTACCCGCTTGAGCTGTACTGTGTACTTGTAAACACCCTCCTCCTCATCCAGCAACGTTTTCAAACGCCTAATATTGTAAACTTTAATAACTAGTTAAATATTGTAATAAAAAAATATTGGACAGTTTTTCTTCTTTATGACATGAATAATCATCAGTTAAAATAATGGCACTTGTACCCCTTACATCCTGTATACCGAGCAAGATGGCCGGAATTGATGAACAAACCATTACCCCGGAAGAAGAAAGTATTGACTGTGTCGAGGGTAAATGTAAAGGGAAGAAAAGCGAACGAAATCAAGAATTGTGCAGAAGAAATATTGCTAAACAACATCGAAATTGTGGTGTAACGTGTTATTTGTATATATAGGAAATAAAATACCAGCCAAGAAATATAAAATCACGGTTCTCCTTTTCAAAGTTATCAAGAATAATGTGATGTTCCTAAACTAGGGGTAAATCCTGCTAAAAAAAAAAGAACATATGTGTCTTTGTGAAACTTTTTGAAACCAGAAAATGCTGATTGGGCTAGGTGTGTTCTAAACATGAACTGTGCGAATAGTATTGGCTGAAGTGATAATTCGGAGCTTGAGCCAGAATCTGAGTTGTGAAACATGTTCAAATAATCCATTAAACAACAAAAATTTATAAGTTCCAACATAAAAGTCTGGGCATTATGCCTTCTGTGCAAGAACAGCGTTATTTGTATTATTTCAAAAGTCGATATCTTTGTAAAAATGGTTTAATTTGCAGTAATGGTACTTCAGAATGTTGATAATAATGTATTCTCTTACTAATAAATACATTTTCAGTATATTCATATTTTGCTGTAACTCTCAGACACTATCAGAACTTTAACTCATTTTTTTTTTCTCAACATACCATTGTACCACTAACGCTTTTTTTGCACCCAGGTATTCAATTTTTATTGCATTTGTCCATTCTGAAGAGGGAAGTCCTTTCCTATTAAGCATCTATGGAGTGGTTTAGGATTATCCTGATATATCAATATTCCTCTTCCCTTATGCGGAAATGTACTTCAAATATGGAATACTTCTAAGAAATTAAAGGAAAATAGATATATTTCGAGCAAGTAGGAGGAAGTTTAGAGAAGAAGGATAAAATAGAGGAAAAGTGACTTTGGTATGATTTCCAATCACACATGAGGATAGAATATGAAGACATTATTACAAACACAGCCCTAGTCACTTTTAATGAAATTGAGTTAAGGATACATTTGCTATTATTTCAAATGTTTATAGACTCCAAAAATGACACATGTCAGTTGCAATAACCACAAGGATAAACACCAGTTTTACGGAAACAGCCGACATGTGTTGTTCTATTTATTTTTATTGTTCTCCTGAAAAATAGCAATTTCGACAAGGATTGTTTTTGTAATAATGTCTTGATATGGATTGAGTCCTTGATAAAGATAATGATGATTCTGATAAAGATGATGATAATAAAATAATAATAATAATAATAATAATAATAATAATAATAATAATAATAACAATAATAATAGTGATAATAATACTTACCTACAAATGGCTTTTAAGGAACCCGAAGGTTCATTGCCGTCCTCACATAAGCCCGCCATTGGTCCCTATCCTATGCAAGATTAATCCAGTCTCTATCATCATATCCCACCTCCCTCAAATCCATTTTAATATTATCCTCCCATCTACGATTCGGCCTCCCCAAAGATCTTTTTCCCTCCGGCCTCCCAACTAACACTCTGTAAGCATTTCTGGATTCGCCCATACGTGCCACATGCTCTACCCATCTCAAATGTCTGGATTTAATATTCCTAATTATGTCAGGTGAAGAATACAAAGCGTGCAGTTCTGTGTTGTGTAACTTTCTCCATTCTCCTGTAACTTCATCCCTATTGCCACGAATATTTTCCTAAGAACCTTATTCTCAAACACCCTTAATCTCTGTTCCTCTCTCAAAGTGAGAGTCCAAGTTTCACAACCATACAGAAGAACCGGTAATATAACTGTTTTATAAATTCTAACTTCCAGATTTTTTGACAGCAGACTAGATGACAGACAAAAGCTTCTCAACCGAGTAATAATAATAATAATAATAATAATAATAATAATAATAATAATAATAATAATATAATAATATTATTATTATTATTATTATTATTATTACTGAAGATGATGATGATGATGATGATGATGATGATGATGATGATGATGATGATGATGATGATGATGATGATGATGTGCAGCATACCTAAAAGTAGGAAGACTAGTGAGAAGAAAAAAGGTGATGGAACGATAATGACTATATTCAAGGAAAGAAAGAAACAGGACTTGAATATGGCTTAATTAAACTGGCGGACTGTTCCTCTCAACTTTTGCACTCGTCTCAGATTCTTCCCACGGAGGCAATGCATATTTCTCAATGCAGAAACAATACAGAGGAGTCCGTGCATTGGATGACGCAACTCGCTCTTGTCATGCGCGTTATTAGCCTCCTCTGTATATGGGCAGTGTCCAGCGTGACGGGCTTCGTTACGTCTTGTCGTGTCTTGTCCTGTCACACACCGCATCACGTGACGACCATGTCGGATTTGGGCAGCCAAGGTTGGCATTTTTTTCTTTCTCTTGCTGATCCATCTCAGCAGGAGTTCCATAACAAGCCACCTCGCCAATACCACTGACAACACATTGTCATAAGAGGTCATCCTCTACGTGATTCTCAGATTTCGTCATTCCACGCCATACAAATCATATTCCCCTCCTTCTCCTATTAAGGAACTGTTTCAGTAGTCGTACATACATGTAGTACACGACGACAGGTTAGTTGAGAATTTTTAACAAAGGAAATCTTCTACAAGGCAGATTTAGGTAATGGACAGATCCTTTCTCATTCGTTTAATCTTCACTGATGTTCTCCTTAGATTCCATTCTTTGCCTGGCATTGAGGTCTTTCCTTGCTCAAAAGCGTTGTGCCATATTGTTTTATTAATAGGTTATATAAGTTTCGTTACTTCCCTATGCCTGGTAGTTTGGGATTTTTATAGTTTGTTAAAGTATCCCAATGGCGGAGTTCCCCAGCGTTTTACTATCATAGGCCTTTCTTCAATAGCAAACTACATTTTTTATTCCAACAGTTATCTTGTCCCGTGTCTACTTAATTTACGTTTTCTGGATTTATTATAGGCCTATTCCTTTTAACTTTCAAATTTTCAATTCTTTGATACTGAAACTATTTTTCATTCAACCAACCGTCTTAACCTCATTTTACTGGGTCATCCAAATATATATCGACCAGAGCTGCGGCAGGGATTGTGCCGAAGTATAAGCTATCGCTTCCCGCCGGCCGAGAAATACATGAGTTCTTGATTCAGCGGTTACTTCTTATGATAGAGTGACTACATAATAAATTATTGTAATGCACTGTAAAAGTTATATACTCAACCATGTCAGGCAAGGAGATGCTGAAACTGCCTACCTGCCTCCATTTTCAACATATTTGTTTCGTATGCTTAGAAATCTATTACTGTAATTGTTTCCTAAGAAAAGAATTGGCTCTATTATTCTCTACTGCGCACCACAATCATAATTTCTGGTTATTAAGGGGTTCCTCATGGAGAAGATTGGGTTTTTCAGAACTTCAATACCGGCAGTTTTACAAATTAATATATCCACGTTGAACCACGTTTCCTCAAAAAGCAAAATGAGATTAGAACCAATTTCTCCATCATGCAATTTATTCAAAATCCATTCACAAAATCTAATCCGAAATGCAGGCTCACCCGGTTTAATTTCTTGCACCACATTTCATTTATAGGGTTTTAACTTAAATAACTTTGTAACCGTGTGTACAAAACCGTAAGAAGTACTCGTTTGTTGAGAAAGACTGCTAAGATATTTCTTATGGGAATTTTCCAGGGGTTGTCCAATGTCATCAAGAGTTTTTTTCTTCTGTGAGCACTGTACGTCACCTTCTTCGCTTTTTCTTCAACACTTCCCGTTTATCGAAATTTATTAACTAATTTATGAACCGTATCGCGATTTGGAACTCGATCATCTGGAAATTTCTCTTGAAATAATCTCCTGACACCACGAACGGAATCTGTAAGGACATTGGAATCTTAAATAAACACAATAAATTACTAATAATTGACACTTTTTCACCCACATATTTAGCCCCTCTGTCTACGACTAAATCCGAGAGAGAAGTATTAGAAAGAACTCATTGTTCAGACCCGTCTAAATTAGTTTGCTGCTGATAAAACAGTAAAAGCTGTCTCTCACAACATTCTCCAAGTGTTAAAGAACATGAATGCATATTTACCTATGCCTCAGTAAACAAGTATAAATTTGTTTTTTGTCCACTTATATTGAGAAAATTGCACACAGTGCGCCGCTAAAAGTTTAAGGGGACAAGGTCTAGATGTTTTCATAGTGAGCAATTCTGATTTTGGGTGGTTGTTTCTCCGAAAGTATGAAAGTTGTTATTTTCAAATTTTTACATGTTACTCTACAGTCTACATGCTTTTAAGATTATATTGGTGGTTAATTTGTTATATTAACTGCTATAATTGAGTTTTAAAAAATTGCATTCAAATGAAAGAAGGAAAAGAAAAACAAACAAAAATTATTAAATTCATGCACCTTTCTCTTGAAAACTGGTTAATCTTCATAGCTAAAATTTTCCATACATATTTGCAATATACTTATCTACGCTCACTAAAAAATTATAAATCTATCTCGATTTTATCAACAGTAATCTCACTAGACGTTTTGTTTTTATTGATAAATCTGAGTGTATCACGAGCAGATTTGTCTAGAGAAAATCAAAACTCGAGTGGGATTTAATTGACTATTTACGATTAGAAGAAAGTATATAAAGATTAGAAGTAACGAAGTACTCCAATATAATAAAATATTAATTGACTTACGAAAATACAACTGTCTTCAAATGTATTATTGTACCATCTCAACATTACAAATATTACGCTAGATGCATACTAGATGGCAGTAGTGTCTTTATAATGATTACTATTCAATAAATCTTAATATTAAACAATCTCTGATACGTGACTATCCATAATATCATATAGCAGACATAGACTTACTAAATAACCACTAGACCGCTCACTGGCGCTAGTGTTATGCTCCCAAATTGAACAGCCGGCGGGCGGCCATTTGTTTGTTATAGCTGAATAAGCACAGTTCTTTCGTGCGCTGCTTTTAATTGCAGCAATACACACGGATGTAAAGATAAAGTAGGAAGGAATGTTATATTTCACTGATTAGTTAATCCTTCATTTCTAAGACGATTTTTTCTCCATATTATGTTATAGAAGACAAATTATTGTACTTGTCATGTGACTCTTTATGCTTTAAGTTTCCTCTGAGTAAAGATTTTCTTAACCGAAAGTGGATAGGTGCAATCCGCAGAGAGATTTTCTACCCTACAATGAATCATTCAGTGCGTTCAACTCATTTCGAAGATAGTTTTTACCTTTCAAACTATGCTATTACCATATACATTGTTATTGTTCTTCATCCACTCCATATCATTCATTTTATTCAAACAGTTCTTTTTTCAGTGCATATATGAATAATTATTCACCGAATTTAAAGAGACAGAAACTGCATAAGTTATAAGTTCTTTTTAATATAACTGATTGAAAGTAGTTCTTATCTTAGTTACGAATTAATGAAACATTTTCTTATGCTACTACTGCTGCTGCTACTAGTACTACTACTACTACTACTACTACTAATAATAATAATAATAATAATAATAATAATAATAATATAATAATAATAATAATAATATTAATGCTTTTTGACTTCATGCAGCAGTTCAACCTATAGATTGAATTAAAAAGTTGACAATTCTTTTATTAATCGTGGTTATGAATATTCACATTCAGAGTTCCTACGAAAATGATACAAGCCTGACAGCCAGGGTTTCCGGGTATCCCAATTTAGGCGGGATTCTCCCAATTTCCTGGTTGAGTCCCGATTAAAGCGAGTCGGGATTGACAAAAATCCCGATTTTACAGTTTATTATTTAAACAAATTATGTCGGTCCTTCCTATTATTCGATATTTTTATTTAGGCCTATATATTTATTCAAATGGTAACATTGTAAACATAGAAGTAACACGGATATTTAGTAAGTCTGTGAGGTAGCCCAGCTGATTGCCGTAAGGCAACTAAACTCGCAAAATAATACCTACTTCTCCTAGTTCTACCGCATTGTTGATTAATCCGTTTCGGTCCCTGGTCGCTGCTCTCACAATTATTAAATATTGTGTACTTTGAGTGCGTTGAATGGCAAAAAAGATAGCGTTTTAATATCTTATTTTACACTAACAACAGACGCATACAATTGCTGTGTTAAAAAAATTTAGTGAACTGTGTTTAAACATGGATTCATCGTCAGATAGTGAAACTGTTGCAATACCGGTTGCAAAGTTAATTTAGTAGCAAATGGTTGAAACATATTCGTGATTAATAAAAGAAAAAATTATAGTCTTCACTGTACTGTGTGTCCTTTATACTTTAGTGTTTATCACGGAGGCGAATAGGCCTATTGCATTAAAAAGCACGCAAACACTAATTTGCAGAAAACTGCTATACATTTTATGGTAAAGTGTTGATAAGACTAATGTCTTAGGTTAGCTTCTGATATCCCGATTTCCCTCGCAGAAAACCTAGCAACTCTGCTGACAGCAGAAACACGGTATTAAAGGTATCTCGCAAAGGAAGTATTGTTCCTTTACAGAAAAACATTTAGCTTTACGATACGCAATACACGTATTCAAATAGCGGTTTCGAAATCTCGCGCGTTTTCTACCAAACAAATGGCGGATTTCTGCTGCTTCAATTTGGGAACATATTTCTCACTTCTCCGCTACGGCGTGGTAGGGACTCGATAGCAGAAGCTATAACATAACCTAACTAATATACAAAAGTTTTAATTAACGACGATGACATAAAAAATAAACATGAATAATTTTAAAAGGAATAATTATTGAATGTACAATTTTCAAATTTGAATGTGGTTGGTGGTTCAATTGATGTTATATTGGACGTGTACGTAATAGAAGTGGAACTCGTTGATTTAGGCCTACATGGTGTATTCAACTTATTCAGGATTTCCGAATGAATAATTTTAAAAGGAATAATTATTGAATGTACAATTTTCAAATTTGAATGTGGTTGGCGGTTCAATTGATGTTATATTGGACGTGTGCGTAATAGAAGTGGAACTCGTTGATTTAGGCCTACATGGTGTATTCAACTTATTCAGGATTTCCGAATGGTGCTCTTCATTTATTTGTAAATCGGATTTCAGAAGATGCATAGGTATGATCAGTGATTTTTATTAATCCTTGTTCTTGAATGCCAATGCGAGTCATATTTGAAACTGCTGTGCATCGACTGGAGTGGTTTGTAATTTTATATATATATTTTTTTTTTGACGTCCAGACCAGCGCAGTTTCAAATGTTGGCAAACAAAGAAACAAATGCTAGGGACGCGATAAAATTAAACAAATGCTAGGGACGCGATAAAATTGTGCGATAAGCAGCCATGATTGGTTGAAATATGTCCTTTCGTACCGTTTTATTGGTCAAATGTAGTATGACGTAGTAAGAGTGTAATAGTCAATTTAAAAAAATATACTTTTTATAAAAATTCTATCGAGAAAAACCTGAAATTTTTAACACCAAAATACATCTAAATCTTATAATACGTATTATATCAATGTAAAAGTGTTACCATTAAGTCATTATATAATGTACAATGAGTGTGCAAAATTTCAGCTCTGTAACATAAAGAGTTTCTGAGATATAGGTGCATATATACATAAAAAAGTTTTTTTTTTAAGAAAACCGCGTTTAAAAATTAACATCAATTTCTGACTTACTTACTTACAAATCTACACTAATTATAATATTAGCACTACTATTTAGGCCTACATCATTACTGTTAATTTACAACACTATCACTACTGGTATTTACATCACTTTCATTTAGGTAGGAGAGTTTTCTCTTGGAGGAACTGGACTCATATGGATTAGCACATGGAGTTTGGAGGTTATGTTCTTAATTATTCTTCTTAGTATATTGATTACCACGAAATTTACGTTTCTTACGATAGCTATTGCTTCTACCCATTTTAAACGCTTATTGTGATTAAAAACACGAATTATATAACACAATAACACTGAAGAACTAACTCGAACTGTTATTTATTATTTATTTATTTATTTATTTATTTATTTATTTATTTATTCTGGTCTAGTTAAGGCCATCAGGCCTTCTCTTCCACAACACCAGGAATACAAATACAATAACAGAAATAAAAAGGAAAAAAAAAAACACTATAAACGAAGTAAAGTCACACAAAAATATACACAGGTTGCAGTCACACAAACTTTAAATGAGTGATTAAGTATAATTAATTGTATCCTAATTAACTAACATAAACAAGAAACTTGCGATTTTAATCTGGAGTAAAAAAAAACACAAATCGACACTTCTAGCAATATCTAAAAGCATTAAACAAGACAAAATTTTCCAATTTAATTTTGAATTGTGATAAAGTCCGGCAGTCCCTGACATCATTAGGTAGCGAATTCCAGAGACGAGGTATTTCTACAGTGTACGAGGATGAGTATAGAGACGTTCTATGAAGAGGGATAGAAAGAAGTGCTTGATGTCGGTTTCGAAGAGTTGTAAGAAATTGAAAGCGCGATAAGAGATAATTCGGAGTAGAAGTATGCATGATTCTAAATAGAAGAGACAGTGAATGCATTGTTCTTCGTTCCTTCAGACGCACCCATGAAAGTAACTGGAGGGAAGGTGTTATATGGTCAAATTTACGAGTATTGCAGATGAATCGTATGCACACATTATGAACACGTTGTAGTCTCTCAGCTAAGAATGAACTTACATTAGTTAGTAAGGAATCGCAATAATCAAAATGGGGCATTACAAGCGTCTGAATAAGATTCTTTTTTAGACTAAGTGGTAGAAATTCTTTCATATGAAACAAAGAGTGAAGTTGAGAAAATATTTTTTTGCAAGTGTGTGTTACTTGGGTGTTCCAATTTAGATCGCTATCCATAAAAATGCCAAGATTTTTAACTGTTTCACTGTATTTAACAATAATCCCATTCAATGTTATATGTGGTATAGTACCACTATCAAGAGTACTTCGCAGACGATTATGTCCCATTACGATTGCTTGCGATTTCTCTGGATTTAACCTTAATCCAAATTTGTGTGACCACAGTGAAATCGAATTTAAGTCTTCGTTTATTTTATTTACTGCGTCACTAGTCTCATCAGGGTGGAAATGCAAATAAATTTGCAAGTCGTCAGCATACATATGGTATTTGCAGTGTTTTATCATTTTAGTCACGTCATTAATATAAATCATGAAGAGTAAAGGTCCGAGAACTGATCCTTGTTGAATTCCAGATTTCACGACACACCATCTTGAAGAATAATCGCATGCAATGACACATTGTTGACGTTCGCGAAGGTAGGATTCAAACCAAGTAACAGAACTTTCAGAAAGATTCAGAAGTCTTAATTTACATAATAGAAGGTCCGTGTCAACTGTATCAAATGCCTTACTGAAGTCAAGTAATGTCAGCAGTGTTAATTTACGTTCATCTGTGGCTTCACGTATATCCTCATTCACTTTTAGTAGTGCTGTAGTCGTACTATGTCCATTTCTGAACCCGGATTGGTATTCGTCCAGTAAGGCATGTTCGGTTAGATAGTTCATTAGTTGTTTGTGAACAATACGTTCCAGAGCTTTTGATAGGGCAGGTAGGATACTAATTGGACGGAAATCATTTGCACATAATGGGGTTTTAATTTTAGGGATCGGACGGATAAAGGCTTTCTTCCAGAGGTTCGGGTAGGTAGAAGTTATGAGTGAGGCGTTGAATATATGTGTTAATGTCGGCAGTATTATGTCCAATATTTTCTTCAATAATATTATACTAATATTATCCACACCTTCAGCTTTAGAAGTAATACGTTTTATTGCCGCTCTCACTTCAGTTTCTGTGACATAAGTGAAGAAAAATATTTCTCTATCCGGAATTGGAGTCATTTGTAATTCGTTAACTGTCTGCTGTTTGTCGACCGTATCCAAGGTTATTGACTGTACCGTTGCAAAATGGTCATTTAGTTCGTCAAGAGAAACTGGCACACTGTCTACCTGAGTCCTGGGATTTCCTAAGCCAATTGTCCGTAAGTTTCTCCACAGTTTGGAAGGGTCAGCTCCCCCCTTCAAGATGTTATGAAAATGTCTCAGTTTTGCGTTTCTAATGGCTTGAGTAGTTCTGTTACGTAAGAGTTTATAATAATTATAAGAGATTTCTGTCTTGTCATGTTTAAACGTTTTGTATGCAGTGTTTCTGTCCGTAATCATACTACGTATGTCAGCAGTCATCCATGGTGCTGGTGTTCTTTTTACGCGTTTAGATTTGATAGGAGCATGCTTGTCATATAAATTTATAATATACTCATTTAGTTTAACAAGTTTCTCGTCAACAGTATGTAAGGTCCATATTGAGTCCCAGGGAATCTTTATTGCGTCTTCAAGTAGTTGGGTTTCATCAATACGTTTCAAGTCACGATACTTTATGAGTTTAGGTGTGGGCTTGGGACACTTCAAAGAATATACTAGATAAATAATATCGTGGTACGAAATTCCCGAAGCCGCACATTGTCCATGTTTTTGTACTTTGTCTGCATTCTTCGTAATAATTAAGTCTAATAGGGATTCGGAAGATTGGGTATGGTGGGTTGGTTCAAGGGGAAGGACTGCTAGATCAAGAGCCTGGAACATGGTCAATAGATGTCTAGTGTAGTTCGAATCAGAGGCTAACAAATTTGTGTTAAGATCACCCATTATTAAGACGTGTTCATAATCTGTGATGAATTCCAATAACGATCTCTCGATCTCTGCAATATCGTTAATCTTCGGGGGTTGGTAAATTACACAAATAAGGCATTTCTGAAAGCTTGTCAATACTTCTACAAATAGCATTTCAGGTTTGTTATTCCAAAATGTAAACACAAGAAGTCATTACACTAATTTCAAGTAGAGCAACAGGGCTGACAATAGCTGTGCTGTAAAGAAACGAACTTTCCCGAAAATTATATCATCATAGCAAGCATAGAAATTTACATTTCAGTGAAGGGGCGTAGTACTACTGATTTAAAGGGACGCCCGCTTCAATTAAAAACTGTTTTTTGTAAGTTAGACACATTGCAACATTATAAAACTATATATATTCTTGATCAGAAAAATTCAGAGAATTTATTCTCGTTAAAAACAAAAAATTCAATTTTTTTATGATTCTGAGTACCTTGGCCCCTTAACTGATCAGTAGCGAGATCTTGAATCTGGAGGATCGGGCAATCTTGGAACTTGAGGGGTGAGGAAGAGGGGTTAAGCGGGGAATAAAAAACAACAGATAACGTACTGAGGCTTGTGTATTATCATTGCACGTCTTCAATATTATAAGACGTTCTGAAAATAATTTCACCTATCGTAGACTGTAGACCGATATTTCTGATGCAAATAAATGAATTCCGGAGCAAGAGATATTTAGTTTAAAAAAAAACGAGACCTTGGTGAATAGCAATATGATATTTCGAAAATGTTGGCAAAATGGGTGTGTAAGTGTCCACACGAACTGAGAAGAATTCTGTTGACACATTGAAAATATAGAAAAACAATAGGGTACTGTGAAAAACATAGACTACAATCATACAGTATATGATTAATAAAATTATTAGGCTTGAAATGTTGGGTACCGATTACAGAAGTTTACTTCAGTATGGTACATAGGCTGGGAACGTGAGCTAGTACGAGAACAATGACTTCGTTCTGCGATCGATTACACGAATAACAAGATGCACATAAACAAATCTGGACAGGTCTAAAAATAAACATACGCTATATAGCATTACAAAGATATATTTTTACGTACCTTTCGTTATGTGCAGAATAACTATCATAGAAATATTCGTGGGTTTGAGTTTCCTCCTTTATTTTCTTGTGCTACAATGTCTCTGTATATAATATCGCCTGTAACTCGTGTATTTGTATTGCATAATTTACATATAGTATTCTCGTCATTCACTTCAAAACTCTCACCAAATTCCGCTGCAAAAATATGCGCCTGAGAATCTTCAACCTTCGGCATTATTATTCAGCAGATACACTATTTACGCATGCTACGGTAGTGACTGGAGAACGAAGTATTCAGGAGATACATTGTTTATGCATGCTAGAGTACTGCCTGGTGAACGGATAGTCAACTTGAAGACACTGTAACGCACCCTATCGGTCCCCAACATTACAAGCCTAATTATTATTTAAGGGGGCTTGCGACAGTGGTGGTGATAGTGATAACATTAGTAATATTGATGACGGTGATGGCAGTAGTGGTAGTGAGAACACTGACACAGCACATGAATGTGATGCTGACATGACTTGCTCAACAGCTTCCCCTGTGAGGTAGGAACAAACCACAATTTTTAGACATCTGTTAGCAGGCTAGCATTACTAATAGGGGTCACTATCGCGAACTGTAGGATCGCGTCGCATTCGTGTCAGGTTCCAAGATTATAGTCTTGAACAGTAGTTTGGCCTTCGTTCGGCCTGCACGGTTGTGGACTGAAAGGCAAAACTGACGTGTCTGGTGAGGCTGGCCAATCGTTTGGATTGTGGGAAATCCGTCAGTTCCATCTGCAGGCCTTAGCACTTGATAGGCGGAACGTTTGTGTGTGACGATACCGGCAGGCCAATCTCTCAGTTTTACTGCTGCCTCGTGTTCCTTCAGTTCTCTTTCGCGTTGTGTCATAATTACTCAAGAACGTGGGTTCGAATTCCTCTTGAGCCAATTACCTGTTTGGATTTCTTCCAAGGTTATCCCCAACTGTAATATGACTGTTAGGTAATCTTATACCGCCGCGCTAACACCAGTTCCATCGACATTAAATAACCTGGTACTCGACATAGTGTCTTTAAATAATTATGATTATGTAACTTTTTTAAACTATCATATATTACGCATCGAAAAACACCGTGACCTACAGTACTACACCGCGCTCCGAGCACGCACGCATGCCTTTGCCGGCCTTGGGCCGAGATGGACCCATGCATTGGGTCTGTTTTAAATGAATCTAAACATGATCAATTACTGAATTCTATTTTCAAGTGTGTCAGACTGTAAATGTACTTCTTCGAAATAATTTAATCATTCCTTGCTTAACAAACTAAAGGGTCAACAGTTCAACAATCTCCTGATGGAATGCAGAAATAATCATGTAAGTTAATTATTGTCCATACTCGCTACATTCTACGTTGCTCTTGAGTTGTTACTTGTAACATTGGCCAAAATAAAAATAATAAAAAAAAAAACAAAAAAATCTGCGTCTGGAAATATTCCCAAAAATCCTCCGGGACTATTCCCAAATAATCTCAAGTTCTTATTTCCTTTTCCATCGTATGGCCTTTTTTATTTATCAAGTAAGATACTGAACAGTTCCAGGTGGGCTAAGTACTTTCATCTATTTGCAGGTGATTCCTCCAGTTTTTTGAAAAGCATTTAAGTTATTTTTTTAATTGATTATTTTATGATGCTTTATCAATTGCAATGGTTATCTAGCGTCTGAATGAGATGTAGTTGATAATGCCGGCAAATTGAGTCCAGAGTCCAGCACCGAAATTTACCCAGCGTTTGCTCTTAATGGACTGACGAAGTACACTGAAAGAAACCTCAACCAGGTAACTTTTCCCAACCGGGATTTAACCCGGGCACGCTCGCTTCACGATCAGGCACGCTAATTTTTAAGTTCTTGAAGCAGATCTCTATATGAAATGATTTCTTCTTTCTAACTCCTGCTTGGTCCATAACTTGAGTTTAATTTTTTTTTGCAATACACACGTAATAGCCGCATATGCAAACAGTTCGTCATGTTCGAACAACTCAACATAACCACACTCCATTCCGCGATAGGCTGAAAGATTGACTGTGTATAAACTTGCCGGTTTATCTGCGCAAATATGAGGAAAGAAAGTGGGAGGACAAACTGTTAAAGTTTCGCCTGTCAGGTCGATTGGAAGACCAAACTGTGTGTGTACGGGGGGGGGGGGGGGGGCTAAGTGAGTCAGTGTTGAAGTAAAGGGCAGCAATTGCTATTTTTGCTCTAGCTCGGGTACTTCCCCGGTACTACCCAATAATAATAATAATAATAATAATAATAATAATAATAATAATAATAATAGTAACAATAATAATAATAATAATACTCGTACCTTCTCACTATTCCTCTGCACAGAACATCCTTCTACTCATTATCTTTCAGCACATCGATTCCACGCCTCTGGAATTCTCTCCCTGACCGTGTCAGAGACTGTCGGACAATATCAAAATTCAAATTTAAATTAAAACATCACATTCTAGTTAATGGAATTGCTTGTTGAATACCTGTCAGGTTGCGCAACTTCGGCTTAACCCATGACATATAGTAAATATTGTAACTATGCCGTTGTAAAATTGACAATTAATACGGAGGCCTAATGTATTTATTATTATTATTATTATTATTATTATTATTATTATTAGTTTTCGCTGTCATTATTGCTATCTCTGTTTTTCTTTCTTTTTTTTTTCTTGTATTACCTTGATGAGAGCTCTATAGAGGGTCACTCTATAGGGCTTTAATTTAATTTGTATTATTTCCATCAGCGTCTGTATTTCTTTTTTGTATTTATATGTGCTATCTGGTAAGATGGAAGAGAAGGCCTTATGGCCTTAATCCTATCAGATTAAATAAATAAATTTAATAATAATAATAATAATAATAATAATAATAATAATAATAATAATAATAATAATAATAATAATGCGTTCTTGAATTCGAAGTATAAATTATTTACTACTTCTATCAATTTCTCGCGTTACGCCGTTTCAAATGGCTGATTACAAAGTACACACGAGATATTTCTTGAACATAACGACGGGCCAGTTCGTAGAAAATCACTAGACTAGGTTGATCTAGAGTTCCATTATCTTTAATTTTGTTATATACTGTATAGGCATTCTTAGTCACTCATTATCAGGGAACGGATTTATATGGACTAAAAATATATGAAATATGTAAATATATATGTAGTTATTTTTACCAAAATATGGAATTAAATATGGATTTTTACCAAAATATGGAATTAAATATGGACTTAAAATTATAAAAAAATGACTATGTACGTTAAATATTGGTACATTTTAATCAAACTAAACAAAAAATATAATGGACGTACCTTATCTTCCAATGTAGTTTCAACAAAACACAATTTTTATTGTCTGTTACCATAACAATAGGTTACAAACATTTCTTTCAAGTGCTGAAAAGTGAATCTTCTTCTATTGTCTCTGAGGATAGATTTATACTGACTAAAAGAGCGTTCGACGTCACAAGAAGTAACTGGTACATAATTCAATTTCACAATGTCTGCTGGGGATAAGTCCAAGTTAATCTTCACTGTTGATTCACCACTCATCACAGCAACAACCTTTTGTAGTTCTTCATATCCAGGGTTTTTTGAAAGTACAGTGTCCACCTTAGCTCTTACTGCATCTGCAACTTTACCTCTACCACGATTCAGTTGTTCCACAGTACTATTTATAATTTCAAAACTTTCAGATAGTGAAAGGTGCCTATTTTGGAGACTTTTGAGCGTTTTTATGATGCATGAAAATGTATGCTGAATGTGAGCTAAGTCATTCTTCACACTTATGTCACAGGTAACTGTTTTCGCAGTATCAATTGAGACTGCATCTTCAGAGTCCAATGCAAGGAGAACATTGTTAATAGAGTCTATATGTTCGGCATAATATTCAACTGCTTCTAGCCATGTACCCCATCTAGTTAAAATTGGCTTTGGTGGCAATGGAATTTCAGGGTACATTTCTTTCAACACGTTAACTCTACTGGGAGCTTTGAGAAATACTTTTTTCACTGATGAAATCAACAAATCTACTTTAGGGAAATTGTCTCTGACCACTTCTGCCACACGATGAAATGCATGCGCCACACAAGTAAAATGAGTCAATTTAGGATATACAACAGATAATGCTTGTCCAGCTTTGACCATATAAGGGGCAGCATCGCTAATAAACAGGGAACGGATTTATATGGACTAAAAATATATGAAATATGTAAATATATATGTAGTTATTTTTACCAAAATATGGAATTAAATATGGATTTTTACCAAAATATGGAATTAAATATGGACTTAAAATTATAAAAAAATGACTATGTACGTTAAATATTGGTACATTTTAATCAAACTAAACAAAAAATATAATGGACGTACCTTATCTTCCAATGTAGTTTCAACAAAACACAATTTTTATTGTCTGTTACCATAACAATAGGTTACAAACATTTCTTTCAAGTGCTGAAAAGTGAATCTTCTTCTATTGTCTCTGAGGATAGATTTATACTGACTAAAAGAGCGTTCGACGTCACAAGAAGTAACTGGTACATAATTCAATTTCACAATGTCTGCTGGGGATAAGTCCAAGTTAATCTTCACTGTTGATTCACCACTCATCATAGCAACAACCTTTTGTAGTTCTTCATATCCAGGGTTTTTTGAAAGTACAGTGTCCACCTTAGCTCTTACTGCATCTGCAACTTTACCTCTACCACGATTCAGTTGTTCCACAGTATTATTTATAATTTCAAAACTTTCAGATAGTGAATGGTGCCTATTTTGGAGACTTTTGAGCGTTTTTATGATGCATGAAAATGTATGCTGAATGTGAGCTAAGTCATTCTTCACACTTATGTCACAGGTAACTGTTTTCGCAGTATCAATTGAGACTGCATCTTCAGAGTCCAATGCAAGGAGAACATTCATAATAGAGTCTATATGTTCGGCATAATATTCAACTGCTTCTAGCCATGTACCCCATCTAGTTAAAATTGGCTTTGGTGGCAATGGAATTTCAGGGTACATTTCTTTCAACACGTTAACTCTACTGGGAGCTTTGAGAAATACTTTTTTCACTGATGAAATCAACAAATCTACTTTAGGGAAATTGTCTCTGACCACTTCTGCCACACGATGAAATGCATGCGCCACACAAGTAAAATGAGTCAATTTAGGATATACAACAGATAATGCTTGTCCAGCTTTGACCATATAAGGGGCAGCATCGCTAATAAAGAATAACACATTATCGTACATAATACCCTTTGGCCACAGGATACCCATAGCTTCGTTGAACAGTTTAACTATAGTTTTGTTATTGCACTTTTCTAGAACATCACAATGTAAAAGAATTCGTTCAGAATATTGTTCACTTAACAAACCGATAACTACATTACCAACAAGTCTACCTTCTTTGTCGGGAGTCTCATCAATGGAAACCCAAATTGAACTATCTTTAATTTCATCTCTTATCTTCTGTATTGTCTCATCGTAGATGGATGGAGCATACGTCTTCCTAAGTGTTGACTCATCCGGGATTGTATGTTGAGTATATTTTTCAAGGAATTCCCTGAAGACCTTATTCTTTAGTTTGTAGAGAGGAATATCAGCAGAGATGAGAGAACGGCACAGGTCGATGTTAAACTCAGATCTTACATTCGATGTTGTTGGTTTTGTTAAAAACAATTGTCTCTGCTTGGAATTTAGTTGTTTGTTGGCCTGATGTTTACTAGTTGTAATGTGTTGTTGCACCAGGAACTTTTGTGTAGATGATACTGCACACTGACACAAATTACAAAATAATATTTTATTGTCAGTTGATAAACCATCTTCTTTAAATTCTGAAATGTAACTTGTTAGTTTTGATTTTAAATTGACTGAATGACGTACTTTTGGCATATTTACCGTCTTTATAGTATGATTTACAAAACTGAACCTATGTGTACTCTGACTGGCATTTAACTGTTGAGCTGCACAACTGAAGTCTGTTAAAAATTTTAAATTAAATTAATACAGTTTTGTAACTTACTTTCCCATTGTTGATAGGACTGCTAATTTTCAAATAACTCTGATGTTAAAGGGATTACTGAACATGTGTTTAAATCTCTATTGTTGAAATGTATTTTTAAAAGTTAATGGAATTTTGTTTTGTTTTATTGTTAAACCTAATATAATATGGACTGTTTTATATGAAATATGGAAAATATGTGGAAATTAACGAAAATATGTACTAAACTCTAAA